>NC_048604.1:12854414-13213968 GCF_003668045.3 Cricetulus griseus
CATCCTTGTAGGTCTCTGGAGATCTCCCTAGTTCCAGATCTCTTCTGGGACCTACAGTGGCCCCCTCTGATATGGTATCTCTCATCCTGCTCTCTCTCCTCTATTCTTCCCCCAACTCAATATCTCTGCCCCTCCATTTCCTTTCCTCTATTCCTCTTCTCTTGTTCCTATTGTAGCAGCTCCCTCCCCCCTACCCTCATGCTCCCAATTAGTTCAGGAATTAATGCCATTTCCATTCCTGGGGACCATTTATCCCTTAGAGTCCTTCATGTTTCCTAGTTTCTTTGGTGAAGAGGATTGTAGGCTGGTAATCCTTTGCTCTATGTCTAAAATTCATATATGAGTGAGTACATACCATGTTTGTCTTTTTGTGACTGGGTTACCTCACTCAGGATGGTTTCTTCTAGTTCCATCCATTTGCCTGCAAATTTCAAGATTCCATTGCTTTTTTCTGCTGAGTAGTACTCCATTGTGTAATTGTACCACATTTTCTCTATCCATTCTTCAGTTGAGGGGCATCTAGGTTGCTTCCAGGTTCTGGCTATTACAAACAATGCTGCTATGAACATGGCTGAACATATGTCCTTGTTGTATGAACATGCACTATTTGGGTATATACCCAAGAGAGGAATGGCTGGATCTTGAGGTAGACTGATTCCCATTTTTCTGAGCAACCGCCATACTGATTTCCAGAGTGGTCTTACAAGTTCGCACTCCCACCAGCAATGGAGGAGTGTTCCTTTTTCTCCACATCCTCTCCAGAATAGATTGTCATTGGTATTTTTGATTTTAGCCATTCTGGCAGATGTGAAGTGGTATCTCAGAGTTGTTTTGAGTTGCATTTCTCTGATGGCCAATGATTTTGAGCACTTTCTTAAGTGTCTTTCAGCCATTTCATATTCCTCTGTTGAGAATTCTCTATTTAATTCTGCACCCCACTTTTTAATTTCATTGTTTGGTGTTTTGTGGCTAGCTTCTTGAGCTTCTTATATATTTTGGAAATCAGTCCTCTGTCAGATGTGGGATCGGTGAAGATCTTTTCCCATTCTGTGGGTGGTCGTTTTGTCCTACTGACTGTTTCCTTTGCCTTGCAGAAGCTTCTCAGTTTCAGGAGGTCCCATTTATTTATTGCATACCTCAATGTCTGTGCTACTGGCGTAATGTTCAGGAAGCAGTCTCCTGTGCCAATTTGTTCAAGGGTAATTCCTACTTTCTCTTCTAGAGATTCAGTGTGGCTGGATTTATGCTGAGATCTTTGATCCATTTACACTTAAGTTTTGTGCATGGTGACAGGTATGGATCTATCTGCAATTTTCTGCCTGTCCGAATCCAATTGTACCAGCACCATTTGTTGAAGATGCTATCTTTTTTCCATTGTATAGATTTAGCACCTTTGTCAAAAATAAGGTATTCCTAGGTGCGTGGGTCAATATCAGGGTTTTCAATTCACTTCCATTGGTCTGTCTGTCTATTTTTGTGCCAATACCAAGCTGTTTTCATAACTATGGCTGTATAGCAGAGCTTGAAGTTGGGGATGGTGATGCCTCCAGAAGATCCTTTATTGTAAAGAGATGTTTTGGCTATCCTGGGTTTTTTATTTTTCCATATGAAGTTGAGTATTGTTCTTTCAATGTCTGTGAAAGACTGTGTTGGGATTTTGATGGGGATTGCATTGAATCTGTAGATTACTTTTGGCAGGATTGCCATTTTTACTATGTTAATTCTACCTATGGGAGATGTTTCCATTTTCTGGTATCGTCTTTAATTTCTTTCTTTAAAGTTTCAAAGTTCTTATTGTACAGGTCTTTCGCTTTTTTGGTTACTGTTACCCCAAGATATTTTATGTTACTTGTGGATATTGTGAAAGGTGATGTTTCCCTGATTTCTTTCTCATTGGATTTATCATCTGTATATAGTAGGGCTACTGATTTTTTTGAGTTAATTTTGTATCCTACTACCTTGCTGAAGGTGTTTATGAGCCATAGGAATTCCCTGGTATAGTTTTTCGGGTCACTAATGTAGACTATCATGTCGTCTGCAAACAGTGAAAGTTTGACTTCATCCTTTCCAATTTGTATCCCTTTGAGCCCCTTTTCTTGTCTTATTGCTATAGCCAGAACTTCAAGTACAATATTGAAGAGATATGGAGAGAGTGGACAGCCCTGTCTTGTTCCTGATTTTAGAGGAAACGCTTTGAGTTTCTCTCCATTTAGTTTGGTGTTGGCTATTGGTTTGGTGTATATTGAGTTTATCATGTTTAGATAGGTTCCTGTTATTCCTGTTCTCTCCAAGTTCTTTATCATGAAGGGATATTGGATTTTGTCAAAGGCTTTTTCATCATCTAGTGAGATGATCATGTGGTTTTTCTTTTTCAGTTTGTTTATATGGTGGATTGCGATTTTCGTATGTTGAACCATCCTTGCATCCCTTGGGATGAAGCCTACTTGATCATGGTGGATGATTTTTCTGATATGTTCTTGGATTCGGTTCGCCAATATTTTATTGAGTATTTTAGCATCGATGTTCATGAGGGATATCAGTCTGTAGCTCTCTTTCTTAGTCCTATCTTTGTGTGGCTTGGGTATCAAAGTGATTGTAGCCTCGTAGAGAGAGTTTGGCAATGTCCCTTCTGCTTCTATTATGTGGAACAATGTGAGGAGTATTGGTATCTGCTCTTGTTTTAATTTCTGGTAGAATTCTGCAGTGAAGCCATCTGGCCCTGGGCTTTTTTTGTTTGGGAGGCTTTTGATGACTGCTTCTATTTCATTAGGGGTTATAGGTCAATTTAAACTGTTTATCTGATCTTGATTTAATTTTGGTAAGTGATATTTATCCAGAAAGCTGTCCATTTCCTTTAGATTTTCCAATTTTGTGGAGTACAGGTTTTCAAAGTATGACCTGAAGATTCTCTGGATTTCCTCAGTGTCTGTTGTTATGTCCCCTTTTCATTTCTGATTTTGTTAATTAGCATGCGCTCTCTCTGACGTTTGGTTAGTTTGGATAGAGGTTTGTCTATCTTATTGATCTTCTCAAAGAACCAACTCTTTGTTTCCTTGATTCTTTGTACTGTTTTCCTAGTTTCTACTTTGTTGATTTCGGCTCTCAGGTTGATTATTTCCTGGCGGCTACGCCTCCTTGGTGTGTTTGCTTCTTTTTGCTCTAAAGCTTTCAGCTGTTCTGTCAATTCTCTAATGTGACTTTCCTCCAGTTTTTTCATGTGGGAACTTAGTGCTATGAACTTCCCTCTTAGCACTGCTTTCAGAGTGTCCCATAAGTTTGGGTATGTTGTGTCTACATTCTCATTAAATTATAGGAAGTCTTTAATTTCTTTTTTTATTTCTTCCTCAATCCAGGAATGGCGTAATTGGGTGTTATTCATTTTCCACGCGAATGTAGGTTTTCTGCAATTTGTATTGCTGTTGAATTCTAGCTTTAATGCATGGTGGTCTGATAAGATACAGGGGGTTATTTCAATTCTTTTGTAACTGTGGAGGTTTGCTTTGCTGCCAACTATGTGTCAATTTTTGAGAAGGTTCCAAGTGGCGCTGAGAAGAAGGTATGTTCTTTGTGTTTGGATGGAATGTTTTATAGAAATCTGTTAAACCCAGTTGGGTCATAACTTCTGTCAGATCCTTGGTTTCTTTGTTAAGTTTCTGTCTGGTGGTCCTGTCTAGTGGTGTAAGGGGGTGTTAAAGTCTCCTACTATAAGTGTGTGTGGTTTTATGTGTGGTTTGAGCTTTAGTAATGTTTCTTTTACAAATGTGGGTGCTTTCGTATTTGGGGCATAGATGTTCAGGATTGAGACTTCATCTTGATGGACTTTTCCTGTGATGAGTATGAAATGCCCTTCTTCATCTCTTTTGATTGATTTTAGTTTAAAGTCTAATTTGTTAGATATTAGGATTGCTACACCAGCTTGTTTCTTGAGCCAATTTGATTGGAAATTTTTTTCCCATCCTTTTACTCTGAGGTATAGCCTGTCTTTGAAATTGAGGTGTGTTTCTTGTAAGTAGCAGAAAGGATGGATTCTGTCTTCGTATCCATTCTAGTAGCCTATATCTTTTTATGAGTAAATTAAGACCATTGACATTTTAGGGATATTAATGTCCATTGTTCATTGGTTCTTCTTTGTTTTGGATTTATTGTTGGTGGTGTCATTGCGTGTGGATTTCGCCCTCCTGTTTCTTTTTGTGTTTGGTAAAATTAGATTATCTATTGCCAGTGTTTCTGTGAGTGTAGTTATGTTCGTTGGGTTGGAGTTTTCCCTCCAGAACCTTCTGTAGTACTGGATTTGTGGATATGTATTGTTTAAAGCTGTTTTTGTCATGGAATATCTTATTTTCTCCATCTATAGTGATTGAAAGTTTTGCTGGGTACAGTAGTCTGGGTTGACATCCATGCTCCCTTAGTGCTTGTAGGGTATCTATCCAAGACCTTCTGGCTTTCAGAGTTTCCATTGAGAAGTCGGGTGTGATTCTGATTGGTTTGCCTTTATATGTTACTTGGCCTTTTTCCTTTGCTGCTCTTAATATTTTCTCTTTATTCTGTAGATTTGGTGTTTTGATTATTATGTGTCGGGGGGACTTCTTTTTGTGGTCCAGTCTGTTTGGTGTCCTGTAAGCTTCTTGTACTTTCATAGGCATATCCTTCTGTAGGTTGGGGAAGTTTTCTTCTATGATTTTGTTGAATATGTTTTCTGTACCTTTGAGCAGTGTTTCTTCACCTTCTTCTACACCTAGAATTCTTAGGTTTGGTCTTTTTATGGTGTCCCATATTTCCTGGATATTTTGTGTTAGTGATTTGTTGGACTTGAGGTTTTCTTTGGTTGATGAATGTATATCCTCTAGCGAGTCTTCAATAGCTGAGATTCTCTGTTCCATCTCTTGAATTCTATTGGTTATACTCACATCTTTAGTTCCTGATCGTTTTTCCAGCCTTTCCATTTCCAGCATGGCCTCATTCTGTGTTTTCTTTATTGTGTCTATTTCAGCTTTCATGCTTTGAACTGTTTCAAGAACTTCCTTCACTTGTTTGAATGTTTTATCTTGGGTTTCTTTAGATTCTTTAAGAGATTAGTTTATTTCTCGAATTTTTTGGTTTGTCTTTTCCTCCATTTCTTGCAATTTTTGTTTGCTTTTTCTTCTATTTCTTTAAGGGATTTTCCTGTTTCCTTTGTATAGGTCTCTATCATCTTGCTGAAATAATTTTTGAGGTTCATCTCATCTTCATGCTCTGTGTTGGGCTTTTCAGATCTTGCTGGAGTGGTGTCCCTAGATTCTGGTGGTGTCATATTGGTCTTTCTGTTGTTGAGTGAAATCTTATTCTGTCTTTTTCCCATATCTTCTTTTAGTGGGTGCAGATGGGGTCTCTCTATCTCCTCTTGTGATCCAGTGGTGTGTGGGGGCCAGGAATTCAATGTCCACAACTCTGGATGGGCTTGCCTCTCCTGGTAGTCTCCTGACTACCAGGAGACTATCGGTTGGTGGAAAGAGATGGAAGAGTTGGGTGTTTCCAGATTCAGGGAGCTCCTCCTTGTCTGTGCGTGTCTACCCCAAGCACTTGGGTGTAGGCCCGGGGTGCTCGGGGTGATGGTTTGCGTGGGGGTTGGGTAAGGGCAGAGGCTCACTCACTTCGTTCCTGGGTCGGTCGGCGGAAATGGATGGAAGAGTGAGGTGTTACCAGATTCAGGGAGCAGGGTCGAATTACTCTTAACATTAATTCCAAAGTGAGAATGAAAAAAAATGTAGTATGGATAAATGACTAGGCATTTTTGGTATAGTATGACCAAATTAGATGGGAGAAGGGAGGTTGGTTTACATGAAGTATTTAAACTATTTTCAACAATCATAGAGGCCAGAGTAGTACTGTTCATAAGTATGATTGTGCCTTATTTTCTATTTTATTTTTGAGGGTTTTATGCATGAGTACTATATAAGTTCTACCCTATACTCTCCCACCTCTGTCCCTTCCACTTCCTCTTAAATTCATTACTCATTTTTCTTTAATTATTGTTGTGACTTACGTATGTATGTATGTATGTATGTATGTATGTATGTATGTATATATGTCCGTACATATAAATATAACCTGCTGAGTCCTTTTAGTGTTGCTTATATGCATGTGTGCTTAGGGCTGACCACTTGGGTTTGGATAACCTATCAGGAGGCTCATCCCCGGGGAAGACTGTCTCTCTCTTAGCATCTATCAATTACCTGTAGCTCTTCATTTAGTGCTATGGCCTTGTAGGATTTTTGTTTTATTTTGTTTTTGAGACAGGGTTTCACTATTGCAGACTAGGCGGTCTTGAACTTGCAGAGATTTACCTGTCTGGCATTAAAGGAATGCCCCACTATGTCTGACCTTAATGTGTCTTATATTAGGAAAAAAAACAATTGAGTAATTACAGAATCTTCCAGGTTATGTTCATGGGGCTATCATGTACAATAGGTGGAAACAAGATTCTTGAGAAACATTAGTATCTCTGTATCAGTAAAAAAGAAAAGATTCCCAGTGTTGAAGAAATGAAATACAAATGGGATACAGGAGAGATTAAGCTGTATAGTCCTGAATCTGAAATAAGGACATCAGTATGAAAACAAAAGTTATTTTATCTTCACATATATCTTCCTTTGTTGGTCTACTGAGAGAGCCCAGAGGCAATGGTGAATCTATTAGCAGTGAACAGCCTTAGCACTCTCATTTTAGCTTTGTAATATTTCATAAAAAGAAACCAAGGCTCTTGCAAAAATGGTTGATTCATGGTTGGAGGCAAGAAATGAACATGATATATCTGAAACATCTTAATATCGTGGAGAGGAAACTGTCAAAATGACTCAGAAATCAACTTAAAGAAACACCCATCGGCATAAGGTATAAATTGAAGTATAATACTTATAAAAATTCAATAGACTGAAATACATCATATATAATCCAATTAGTGAGTTTGTAATCTTTTACAATTAGTAACTGAATGCCCCAGTTCTACTCTATCTACAAACCTACAAGACTAGTTCAGTAACCAATGCTAATAAATCTGCTTTCTGTATGAGACATCTTTTCCTGGATAAGTGGAGCTACCATCCATAATCAAAGAAACCTCTCTTTAGAGCCAATGGATAATAGTATAGAAAACCACAACTTGACACAATGCAAAAATCAGCAGATTGCCCAGCATCAATGGATGCATCTACAGCATAGCTCTTGCATCTGTGTCTTAGGGAACATTGCAGTAGAGAGGATGGAGAGATTGTAAGAACTAGAATACCAGGAAGTCTGGTATGAAATACTCTCTCCTGGGAATGGCGTCATAAACAAGATCAGAACAATACACGTATCAATGAGTGTGTTAACATGGGAAGAGGAAAATCTCAGAGGGTTCCACCACTAGACAAAGAGTTATAGGCAATTGCTGGCTCCTGTGAGAAGGAGAATTAGCCTTTCCCAGCGATGAGGCCCCCTTATTGATTGTCCAGTGCACACAGGCCAGTTGTGAAACCATATACACAATAACAAAAAACAGACTCAGCATGTTATGTGTGTGTATATGTAACAATATTCAAAGAAAAAGAGCCTATAAACTTGAGGGGGAGGCATGGAGGATTTTGAGAGACAGTAGCCTGGAGCAGCTTGGGGGAGAAAAGGGAGAGGAGAAACTGATATAATTCTATTTCAATGAAAATATATGAAAATTAATGATTTTAAATAATAGCTGATGCCTTTCCAAGGATGGTAGGGTATGAAAAAATAGAACAAATACTCCAACAGCTTTCTATTTTTACTGTATCATATGAAAGTATTTTAGAAAGAAACTAATTTCCTTTATCATATCTCTGATTATCCCTTCATCTAAAAAAGTACTAAGAAAATTGAGAGAGAGAGATCATAAAAATGTTTTGGGAATCTTGGAATTGACAATGGACTAGTAGAATTTTAAGAAGTTTGCATTTAGGAAAATGACTTTATCTTAGGAAGAGTAGCAAGCTTTGTGGCATTTTCCTGTCGTTTCCACCACCCTTCTCTTTATCTCCATGGCAGCCTTGAAAATAAACAGCTCCAAAGCTGTTTGTCCCATGAAAGCATCCCAGCATCTTGGCAACCACTAGGTGGGGCTGGATGGTACTGAAGATCCTTCTAAGCCTTATTTACAGAGAATTGTAGAGATCTGATATGACTGATGGTTTCCTGGAGGCATACTGTTTTCTAAGGCTGTCTTGATTACTCTTAGTACACAGATGACCTAGTGTAAAAGAATTTTTCCTTGAACATTGTTGAAGTTTTTCTGAGAGAGTAGATAACAAATGAGGTAATCAATGGGCTGCCCAGAAATACCAAGGGAAAAGATATGGGATGCCTATTAGAAATTTCCAAGTTCTGACTTTCTCCTGATATTTTTGCCTCTACTCTATATAAGCATGAAAAGGTACTGTACTGTTTACTGTTGGCTGACAGTCATTCTATGCAAGAAGAGAGTAAAGGCTATACATAGTTATACACTCCTGAGTGTTGAAAGAATGCCCCAGCATGCACCCGCTAACACATATACACACACTTGATAAAGACTGAAAATGTATCATTCCCAGACTTTAAAGAAATTTCTAATAATTATTTGTCCACTGAGGTGACATCAGAAGAAACTTCAGTGATAAACTCATACAAAAAATGCAGCACTATCAGAACAAAGAAAAATGGCAAAGAATGTTGATGGTCATGAAACTGTAAAATTACTAAAAATCACACACATTGTAATTGTCTATTGTATAGCATATGAACTGTATCTTAACAAGCGAAAATAAAATGATTGAACAAGGTAAGTTTATAATTGATAATTAACAGGAGTGGTAATCCAAGATTGAATAAGACATTGCTCCGCCAAGAAATAGTGAGCCATATGTTGAATTGTACCATGGCTATGCAATCCTCAGCAAACAGACTGTAGAGAAGTTCTTCAGGAAAAATACCTTGGGCACTTCAGCATATTGTAAGGAACAGGACTAGAACACCTATAGATTAGTAGATACTTACAAAAGAAACTGTCTTTTTTCTTTGTAAATATTTATTCATTCTTATATTATGTTGGCTGTGTGCTTGTATGAGCACTACCTGCACACCTGCTGTTTGTGGAGGCTAGAAGAAGGCAGTAGAGTCCCTGAAACTGCAGTTACAGGTGGTTGTAAGCTGTTGGAAAGGTTCTAGGACCTGAATCCATATCCTCTGGAAGAACAGCAAGTTCTTTTAAACAGGAGTGGTAATATAAAAGTTAAAACCTGAAATTGAATAAGACATTGTGAGTCTTTAATAAAAATGAGTGAGATCATATTATATTGTCTAACAATTCATTTTTGGATGTTGATGTCATAGGAATGGTGAAAAATGATTACTGTGAAATTCTGGATGGTGATCTTTTATGTAGATGGGAAAGAGAGAGATAGAGAGATAGAGATAGATGGATATATAGATAGAGATATTTGAGATTAGGCATTTGGAGGCATATCTGGGGTGACTGAGCAATCATATTAATTCAATAGGTAATACAAGATTACTGTTTGTAGAAAAATGCACTAAACTCAGCCAGGCGGTGGTGGCATAGTCCTTTAATCCCAGCACTGAGAAGGCAGAGGCAGGTGGATCTCTGTGAGTTTGAGGCCAGCCTGATCTACAGAGTTAGTTCTAGGTCAAGCTCCAGGGCTACACAGAGAAACCCTGTCTTGAATCCCCCATTTTTAAAACTAAGCTCTCTATTTTGTGTGGCTGTCCTTTTTCTATGCTTCTAAACAGGAAGGTTTAAAATGATTCAAATAACTATAGTGACTGGAAAAGATAATAACAAAAATAGAGGCCATAAACACATTACTTCAAGTAACAGTAATAATAATAGTGGGAAAGGCTGAAGATCGGGAGCTGGTTTTCCTTCCCATAATGGAATAATCCTTCAAGAAAATATTCTCACAGTATATCTAGAGATTGTATCTAGAGTGTGGTAGATCAATGGACTTGTTTAAATGGGTCACTGTACACCAGGACATCTATCTTGTAGCCAGTGAATATTTATCAAAAATATTTATTTGAGTCAGTGCCTATAGTCATTTTTCAAAAACCATAAGCAATGGGACCCTTATTTTAGGATGGCATGTTGATTCAGGATCCTGGATGCAGAATTTCAACCATTTTAAAACTCAAGGGAGTTCCTAACATCAGCTCTTTAAAAACTATTTTTAAATCACATTTGCGTGTCTGCATGTGTGTGTGTGTGTGTGTGTGTGTGTGTGTGTGTGTGTGTGTGTGTGTGTGTGTTATTCAGCTTAGTAGTAAATGCCTTTACCCATTGAGTCAACTTGCTAGCCTATGACAATAGCTCTTCTGGTTCTTGGTTAAACTCTTTACCCATCCCAGACTTAGTATATGCCTTTCATGCTTTTCTGAGACTGACTCCCTTCTTTATTGTCTTCTTGCCTCAACTTATCTCTGCTTTGGTATATATTGCTTCATTTTTTTCTCCAGTCTGAGAAAGAACAGGACTTTCAGCCCCTCTTAAACATACCTATATGCCTCTGTGGCAATTTCCAAATTCTGTTGGACAGTCCAGCTTTGCTTCATTGTCATAGACCAATTATTTTCTTCAGATGGACCCCTAAGGTAATCTAGGAGACTGGAAAATTCTTTCGGAAGACACTGATCTTGGCCCTCTTGACAGCAAGAGAACACTGTTTATTTGGGCAGATTTGGATTTTAGGCAAGTGGGTTTTCATCAGTCAGAAAGTAGCCCTATTGGAAAATACCCAAGCATCAGATTTGCCTCGTTCGTTTCCCCCCATACCTATGTACACTGTAGGTAACAACACTGATTGTGTAACTGAAACAGGACTACAAATGCTCCTCCATATTCACTACTGGACTGAGTCTAAGTTTTTTTGGTGTTGAGTTCTGATCTGTCACTTTACTCTCCCCAGGGCTTTGGGAAAGGCCTTTCTGTTTTCAGGACCTTAGTTAACTCATCAGAAAAATGTTTTTGTGTGTTCTTGTGTTTTCAGTTCCTGAATCTTGCAGCAAGAAGATTCTCTGATTCAATTGACCTCATATTTGCCCCAAAACAGTGGAGAGAGGATCATACTTTTTTAGACTGACAATACATAGAACTGGAATAATATGTATTATTCCTCTGAAGGCATTTGTGAATTTTGTGGTCCCATATTTGAACAACAGTTATTCCTTTATTAAGAAAAAAGCATGGCCTTCTGAAAACCCTTTTTACTGCACAACATCTCAGCCACAAGTCAGACAGTCATTTATTCAAGAGGCCATGGCATTGAGACGTTGCGTCAAGGAAGTATACTGTCCTTGGCATAAAACTTGTTCAAAGTTGTAATTAGAATCGTCTCTCCTAAATATTACAACTGTTCATTGCCAGCCTCAGGGAGCTACTAACTACTGTTAGGAATACTGTCACTGTTTTTAATCAAGATCTAGGCAATACAGACTGTCCATTCAAAGTAAAATGAACAATGCAAATTTTGCTACTTTAATAGGACCTTCACCTTCAAAATGATCATAGAAATTACTTTATGAAGCTAATATAAGTCCTTAAAGAGGGTATGAACAAGTCTCTTAAAGAAATTGAAGAAAAGACAAATAAAAAAATGGAAGAAAAAACCGCCATAGGAACTTTGTTCTCAAAGGCCTAGAGCACATAGTTCTAAATAGATTGTTATGCTGGCTGATATGTCTTTCATTCTTATCCAGTTGGTGTTCAAACCTCTTGCTACCTCTTTTCCTCCTTACCTCCAAGGATCCTTACAGAGAGGAAAAGAACACTTACTAATTACTCTGTCCTCACTGCATACACTTCCACACACATGGTCACATGAAAACATAGTTCTCTCGTCCATCTTACCCAATCCCTACATATATTCTGGGTCTGAGAATGCAATTGTTTTAGATCTGGAACAGAGTAGAAACATCAAGTGGGCCAACTTTCTCATTTTGTAAATGCGAATGTTAAGGCTGAGGGAGAGGGTGTCCACAGCATTGCCAGGATTACCATCTGTCAGCACTACCCCTATGTCTCTTCACCGTGAACTTGAAATTTCAATGATGCACAGCAACTGTTCAATTCAGAATATATGTCCTTAAGTCTCTTTGTATATGAAACATTGTTCTAACCCCCAGAACTGTTTTACAGGAGAAAGAAATAGAATCTTGACTTTGTGGAGAGGAAATTTATAAGTATGCAAATATTTTCAGTATGATCAGATTGCTAAATGTTTTAGAGAGACACCAAATAATTTATAAATTCAGAACAAATTCTTTGGAAGAAATTATTGATTTTGGTACCTCTTCGGAGTTTCATGGAGAGGCTCCAATGGTGTTTTGAAAATGTAAAGATTATATTAAAGTCTTAACATTGACATTGTTCCTTCTGCGCTGCATTAGAGAAACAACAAAATTACTAGCAATTCTCAACAAATGTTATATTTTGCCTCTTATAGCATGACAAAACAGAAAACAACGTGCACTTTTGGGTCAGAGTGACAGGAAATAGAAGTATGCCTGCACCTCTGCTGGATATTATGTTGGCATATCTTATTTGGAGAAACTACGTAAAATATGGAGAGCTTGAAAAATGTGTTCATTTTTAACCACTGTATTTGACTTACAGAAATAGTTCTTGAAGGTGTGTGTGTGTGTTTGTGTGTATGTGTTTGTGTGTATGTGTTTGTGTATATACTTTGTGTGCAAATAACAAGCATGAGAAGTACCTTTCATATTACTAAGTGGCACAAAGCAATGTGTTCTGTTAAAATCTTATTTTATGTCAGGCGTGAGCCACATATATGCTCATCTTTCTCTTACTAGAGACCTTGAAGTCAGGAACAAATATCACATTAAAAATATATATCCATCCTGGGGATGTTAACTCACTGGTAGAGCTCATATTTAGAGTGTAAATGACTCCGGATTTCATTCCCAGAATTGCAACAAACAAAGACACATGGCAGAACATGCTCACAAAGGAAAGTCTAAAACCATACAAATGATTTGAGTTTGCTTGGAAAGGTGATAAAAAGTTGAATAGGAATCAGGTATTTTTTCCATATAGTAGACAGCAAACATCAAAGCATGTTTCATTCAAATACTTTTCTCTTTTTCACCAACTTGAAGTTTTCCTGCTGTACCCCCTTCTCTGAAACCCTTTTAATGACTTACCCACGTTCTCTTGTTAATCTGCCCTTCTTCTTTTTCTGCCAATACCATCATAAAGCATTTTATATATTCTTTAGTCTAGTGTTTCAAGTCAAATTTCCTACAATGATTAGTAAGCATACTTGATAAACTTTTATGTACAATCTTGCAGCCGCATGTGGCTATTGATTAGCCAGAATGTAGCTGGTTTAACTGAGAAAGCATAATTTTGATTGCATTTAGTTTTATGGTTTAATCATGTTTATTTTTAGAATATAGAAATGAAATGTGCGTATGTTGATTTGATTTGTTATTTTGAGAATTTCATACATAAGTACTGCATTCATTTATGTTATTTCATCCAATCCTTTGCCCTCCAACTCCTCTCATGTCCCCACTTCCACACACACACACACACACACACACACACACACACACACACACACACACACACACACACACACTCACACACACACACACACACACTCACACGCACACTCACACGCACAGATGTGCTCACTTATGTATATATAATCTATTGAATCCATTTAGTTTTTCTCTTACATAACATGTATTTAGGGCTACACTTGGTTATACTGTTTACTTTTGACTAATCATATATTCTACCAATTACCTGAAATATAGTTAGTACAACTAATGAAATATATTTTACTTATTTATTTGAAAATGTTGGGAGCACATTCCCCATAGATGGATGCTCTCTCAGCCTAGATACACAGGGGAGGGCCTAGGCACTGCCCCAAATGATGTGTCAGACTTTGATGATCCCCCATGGGAGGCCTCACCCTCCCTGAGGAGTGGATGAGGGGTGGGATGGTGAGTTGGTGGGGGGAATGGGAAGATAGAAGGGAGAGGGAACTGGGATTGGTATGTAAAATAAGAATGTTTTTAATTTAAATAAAAATTAATTAAAAAGAAAATGTTATAAACATATAGAATGTATTTTGATCATACAAACAGTCCTTCTCCCCAGCTCTTTCCAGGCCCTTCCCAGCAAGTCTCCCTTCCAACTACATGCCTTCTTTTTAATTTTTCCACATTTGTAAATTTAATTTTATTTGTTTAAATCTTTTACCTATGTGTATGTTTGTACATTACATGTGAGCCTGGTTCCAACAGACATCAGAAGACATTTCTGGAACTCCTGAAACTGGAGTTACAGATGGCTAAGAGATACCGCATAGGTGATGGAAATTAAACTCTCATACTCTGCAAGATTAACAAATGCTCTTAACTGCTGATCTATCTCTTCAGCCTCCACGCCCTCTTAAAAAAACTACTTTAGTCCAATTAATGCTGCCCATATATGCATGGGTGCTGGGGCATCTACTGGAGCGTGGGCAAAAGAGCAGTAGTCATAATCCCAAGGAAAAGTGATTCTCATTCCCTAAGCAGCCACCCACTGCCCATAGCTCCTCAGGTATAGGTATTGGCACTGGAATTTTAACTGGCTTGAACTTTGTGTAGGATTTTTGAAAGTAACCATAGTTACTGTGAGTTCATATGTGTAATGGTCATTTCCAGAAGACAGCATTTCACAGCAGTTCTCTCCATCCTCAGGCCTTTATATCCTTCCCACTGCTTCTTCTGCAGTGTACTGAACCTTTGGGAGTGTAGCTGTCCCTTCTTCATCTGAGTACTCAGAGTCACTTATTCTTAGCACTCTGACTAGTAATGCATCTCACTACTCACTTTAAAAGAAGCTTCTCTGATGGAAGTTGTAAGCAATACAAACCCATGGGTAGAAATACAAATATCAGGAAGGTAGTTACCAACATGACCATTTACTGAACCATCACCAGGTTCTCCCATAAGGCCTATGACCTTCCCAGCTCTGTGTTTTTGATAAGGCATGAATTCCTTTCTGTTTAGCAGGACTTAAATCAAAATTTTTAAATGTGGTTGGTTACTACTTAACAATATACCGGTATTGCAGTAGTGGGCATATCTTGAATGGCAGGTAAATGTAACATTCAGGCATTAATATATTTTCTGTATGGATATGAAGAAAGGAGAACTTATGAAAATCTTTTTATTGATTCTTTGTGAATTTCACATCCTGCACTCTAATCCCACTCATCTCTCTATACCTTTATATCCATCCTCTGCCCTTACAACCTTCACCTGCAAATTAAATTAAATTTTAATAAAAGCTTGTCATGGAAGCTGTAGTGTGTCACAGTAGGCCACACAGTACCCTTTAGTACATACGTCTTTATTTGCAAATATTCATTGCAATGAGTCATTGGTCTGGTTTGAGGCTGCTGGCATACGCTACACTATCAATACTGGATCCTCAATGGTACTCCTCTTGGAGATCCTGTTACAGCCCTGGGTCCCAGAGCTCCCGCAGCTTTGAATCTGCAGGACTGGCCCATTCACATGCTGCAGCAGTTCATAGCTGGAGTGAAAGGGGGAACATTTTACATCATTGTTGGGAGTGTAAAGTAGTGCAGCCATTTTGGAAATCAGTTCAGAAGTTTCTTTAAAAATTAAAAGTAGAACTTTCATATGACCCAGCTATACCACTCTTAGGCATATACCCAAAGGATTTTATATCCCACTACCAAAGATACTTGAAAAATCTATGCTCATTAATACTCTATTCATCGTAACTAGGAAATAGGGCCAATTTAGATGCAAATCAAAGATCATTCAATAAAAAAATGTAGTAGATGCATATAATGGAATTTTGTTAAACTACGAAGAAAACTGAAATCACAAAATTTTCAAGCAAATGGATGCAACTGATAAAACATTATGCAGAGTGAGATCTCTTGGGCCTGGAAAGACACATGCCACATGTTTTTCCTATATAAGGATCCTAGCTTTGAATATTTTGTTTTGTGTATTTAACTTACATTATATATAGAAGCCAGGAAACTCTGGAACTAGGCCATCACAGGAGATGCATTATGAGAGGAGGGATAATAGGATATAAGTAAAGTGAAAGAAGAGAGGGAGGAAGAGTTCAAGCATGGAGGGGGTTGGAGAATGGGGAAATGAGAGTGTGGGGGAAAAGCTAACTAAAATGAAGGGTGGATATAAAAGCTATATGGAAAACTATGATCCCACAAACCAAGTAAAAATACCATTACAGGGGGATAATAAAAGAACAGAGGAAACACTGAGCCTTAAAATTTAATCAAGGATGGGGGTAGGGGATGAAGGATAGGAGAGGTAAGAGGAAGGTTAAACAGAGTTAGGGATATATGATGAAGCCTTGTGGAAGCACACTAGTTAGTATGCTAATTTTAATGTTGCTCCCAGAAGATATGGATTATTAAACAAAAATAATCAGGCATGGGGTACCTCCCTACAAGTTATTGATTAGGGAGGATGCTGAGACCCCCCAAACAATATAAGGATTTTATTTTTTCTTTTCTTTTTTTCTTTAATTTTTCTTCATAAAACCCAGTTCCCCCATCCTCCCCTTCTTCTGTCCACCTCCAGCTCCCCTTCCCATCCCCCATCAACACTTCAGAGGGGATTAGAGAAGAAGGAGGAGAAGGAGGAGGAGGAGGAAGAGGAAGAAAAGGAGGAGGAGGAGGAAGAGGAGGAGGAGGAGGAGGAGGAGGAAACAACAACAACAACAACAACAGCAACAACTAGGTGGTTAGACCCTATTGTTAAAGACACTGACACTTTGGTTGCAGGACATAGAGAAATCAGTCTCAAATGGAAATGTCTCTTCCTGCTGGCTGGCTGTCATACTAATGAAGTTTAATTTTTAAAATTGGATTTATTGGTTGGGAATGTAATGCAGATTACCTACATGTGACTGTGACCACCAAATTGGACAACATAGCTCGAGTACAAACTAGGTCTGCTTTAACTTTTTACCTTTCTTTGGTGGGTATGGAACTATAGGGGTGATTTAGTGATAGCACCTCAAGATCCACTTAGAAAATATTGACAAAGATGGGAGGATTGCATACCATTAAATGTTTATTTTGCTTTTAGAGGTGTGCATAGAAACAGACATATATAAAAATAATAAATATGGTTGATTTATGGGTAGTGGTATTATGTATTCTTATTTTTTACCGTTTCCCAAGTGATCTAGAGTAGGGCTTTATAACTTTTGTATTTAGAGAATGATATAGTAAATATGGCTAACTATCCCCTCAGGTGTGATTTTTTTGAAAAAAGCAAAGCAGGGAAGGCATCCTTCCTAAGGCTTCTGTAGGCAGTGTCCAGAACAATCACTAAATTGGCAAATGGGGAAAAGGCCGATGGCAGGCCCCTCTGGAGTATGGCCCAGGAATGGCATGTGTACATGCTCTCCCAGCTGCTTCCTCACATCAAATAGCTAACAACCCAGAGCTCCAAAGCCAAGCCATTTCCTGCTGTCATCATTGATGAAGCCTGTACACAGATGGAGAAGTAAATAAAAGGGAGAAATTGTGAGTTTCTATATTTGACCCAGTTACTATTTTTGCTAAATAAGGAGGAAAAGCTTAGAATTTCAAGCATGAGGAAATAGATCCTGATATTGTGAGCAAAATCTTGCTGCTCTTTTTTAGCCCTTTCTAGATGCAAATTTCCTTCTTGGAAATCAGGCCAGAATCTGACATAATACATACAGGCTCAGAGTTGGAACATTACAACCCAACACAGAAAAGAGGGGCTATTTGAGATACACATAGGGCAAACATGCAGTATCCTTCTTCTTCTTTTTAATTTGACCTCACTGAGAAGCCACAGGGTAGGCATGAAGCCAAAACTTTAGAGCTACCATTGCTGAGCCTTCAAATTTGGACTCTGAGGCAATTTAAGGAAGGAGGCTTCTCATGAAAATGGTAACCAGCACTGGGAACAGTGAGGTGTTTGATTCAGTCTGATTGACTGAATGACCACGGGCTTAGTCTTGCTCTTCCTCGCAGTATCTCATCACCACAATGCAGTGACAGCTGGTCTTTTGTGTCCTGCATTTACCTTCCTACTGCATAACTTTATTGACTGTCCTTTGACGCATTCCAGGGTTTCTTATGTTTATTTCCTAGAGGGCTCTAAAAAGGCTGCAAAGATTTCTGGGACTCTGAAGATATTCAGACATAGTAAATGAGGGGTTGCTTAGGGAAAGATGACATACATAGTCCTTCTGAGACCTTATTGCCATCAAACAAACAGATATTTTCCATTGTCCTTGCTTTTTGAATGAGTCTTCAGAGACAAGTGCCTACTTCAACACAGGTGAAAGGAGGTGAGTGTCTATATTCTAGGCCTAGTTGAGTAACAACAGAGGGTAAATTACGTTTTGACTTTCAATTTTGTATTTATTTTCATTGGTTATTTTTACTTAGCCCAAGTCTAGGAATATTTAAAAATCAGTCCTTCCTTAAATAGCTTTAGTTCCCTGAAATTGGAAAACTAAAATGCTTTCAAGTTGCAAATCATTACATTGATGGTTATAAGATGTTCTTTGTATTAAACAGCCAGAGATTAAGTGAGCAAGAAATAGACCCTCTGGAGTCCTGAGGCTTTTAATGATTATACTCAGCTTGATTATGTTGGCCTAGAATACTGCCTGTTAGTCAACTTTCCATTACTTTAATAAATACTTGACATATCTAACATAAAGGCTTAGGGGTTATTCAGGTTCACAGTTTTGCAAGTTTTAGTCCATGATTGATTGCCCTCATTTCTTTGGACCTGTGGGGAGGAAGCTCATTATTGCAAGAGTGTATCACAAAGCAAAACTCCAGTCCCAGGGCAGGAAAAAGAGGAAATAGTGAGGACCAGGCCAGGGTCCCATCACCTTCTTCATGGAATGCCCTTAAGTAACCTAGAAGCTTCCCATTAAATCCTACCTCAAAAAGTTTTAACCTCCTTACTCTATGGGGTGGGGGCTAAAACTTCTATAATATGGGTCTATGAGCGATGCCTAAGATCCATACTACAGTGTTTGACTTCAGGGACCCAAGAGTTTGCATCCTTCTCGAATGCAAAGGACATCCAGTCCATGGCTAATTCTCAACTCAAGCACTGCTCGAAAGTTTAAGTCCAAATTCTTCTCTGGGGTATAAGGTTCATCAACTGTACACCAATAGAAAAATAGAAAGATATAATTGCGATATGAGCACAGTGCAAACATTGTTATTTCAAAACAAAGGAGTAGTAAAATAACAGCAAGTTAGTGCAAAGCCAGAGTAATACCCACAAACAAAGCATTGAATCCTAAATCTCCTGACCCTCCCCCTCAGGGGAGAGCTTACCCCACCCCTCTTCATAGGTGTGTACCTCACCTGGGCAGCACACTAGAGCTGACCCTGTGGTCGGGGGACTAAGGTGAGCCAACCAGCCCTGGAGGTGTGAGAGGAGAGCTGACCTCACCCACCTGCCATGTGGTGGTGTGGGTGAGAGAAAGATGCCCTTCCCCTCCCCCATTACCACCTGTGGCAGGTGAGAGAGCTGGCCCTGGGGTTATAAGAGTGAGAGAACTAGCCCTGCCCCACACCAGGTGCAGGACACAGGAGAGAGGGCCCTGCATCCCACCTGGGCGGCATACTAGAGCTGACCCTTTTGTCAGGACCCAAGTGAGCCAGCCCTGAGGGCAGGAGAGCAGGAGAGCAGGAGAGCTTCCCTTGCTCCTGAGAGTATTCCCCCTACAGCAATCAGGACAGAGGGCTTTGCACCTTGTCTGGGCAAAACAGTAGAGCTGGCACTGGTGATGTGAGTGTGGGAGACACAGATCTAAGGATCTAAGACCAGGAGAATTGGCCCTGCTCCTTGCTGTAGGCTACATTGGGTGATCTTGCTGGGGCAGTGCTGGAGAGCTCATCAAGGTAGTGAAGATGGGGGAAAGCTAGAAGACAAAATGTGTAAAGACTATATTAATGAGGGTTAAGATGGCTCATTATTCAGCTATCACCCAAGCTCAGAACCAGGGCTATGAACTGGCCCATCTCAACATCCACCAAATCAATGAACTGTTGGAGCATGTGAAAGGGACAAACCTAAAGATCCAAAAACTGCAGGATCTCCATGACACAGGACAACAGGATATCCAAGAGTAGTCCAGGTGATAGTCCATTATCAGTGGTGTAGCAGAAGCCAGAGGCCTCAAGCCAGACCAATGGCTCATGGCAATGAACACTTGCAAGTAAAGATGTATGGACTAAAGGGTAAAGTGTGTGGTGTCTCAAAGGGCAACATTACAGGTTTCATGACTAGATCTTCTTCTCCTTCTCCTTCTCCTTCTCCTCCTCCTCCTCCCCCTGCTCCTTCTTCTTCTTCTTCTTCTTCTTCTTCTTCTTCTTCTTCTTCTTCTTCTTCTTCTTCTTCTTCTTCTTCTTCTTCTTCTTCTCTCCTCTAATCTCCTCTGAGGAGTTGATGAGGGATGGGAAGAGGACCTGGTGGGGGGGGCAGAAGAAAGGGAGGGGGAACTGGGTTTTTATGAAAAATTTAAATAAAAAAAGAAAAGAAAAAATAACATCCTGGTGTATATATATTATATAATATACATGTGTATATTATGTATGTCTATATAATATATACATTTATATATAATAATAAATAATTTGCCCTGACCAAAAAATAAGCAAACAAATGTAGACGTCTCCATTTTGGACTCTGCAACAGCCGTTGCATATTCCTTAGATCCCATCAAGGTGTCATTCCTACTGTCCTCGTGGAAATGGCTTAAGTTGTTTTAATAGACCATAACAACATTTTTCTTTTGGGGAACACTATTATGGTGCACTTTATGAATTTTTCAAATATTTCTATTCCATTCGTCCTTGTACTGATTCTCACAGTCTGTTTGGTTAAAAGCAGTTAGGGATACACATGTTATTTCCTGAAAGCTTTGCTACCTTGAAATTTCCTCTTTCCAGTAACTCAGTCAATTTCTTTAACCTGAGCCTCCCACAAAGCCTTGGGGGCTGCCTGCATATTCTTTGCCCCAGTATAAGTCTGTTAAGTCCACTTCCCAATACAATCTTCAGTTCCATCTTAACCCTCATTAATATAGTCTTTACACATTTTGTCACAGTCTGGTCTTACTAGGAGCTATTAGAATAACCCACTGAGCTCTGCTTATAGAATTCTAGTTTTTTTTCTAGCATATTTATCCAAATTATCCAAAACGTTCAAATTCCTATCCTAAAGCAGTTGCAAAGATACTTCCACCTTGCCATTTGTCTAATAATGCCAAATATTCATCTTCTCAGTACCAATTTTTATCAGTTTTCTGTTACTTTAGCAGATACCTGAGACAAGAAACTCAGAAAGTAAGTTTGTTTTGACACAGTTTTTTTATTATGTCAAATTAGGAACAAGCTTGTTTCACATGTCAATACCATCTCCCTCTCCCTCCCCTCACCCACACCCCTCTTGCCCCACCCCATCCTACCCTCCACTGCATCCACCCTCCACTCCCCAAGCAGGGTAGGGCCCTCCACAGGGGTTCTGCAAACTCCACCACATCATCCTGGGCTGGGCTTAGGCCCTTCCACATGTGTCCAGGGCAAGAGTGCATCCCTTCACATGGGATGGGCTCTCAAAGTCCCTTCTTACACCAGGGAAAAATACTAATCCACTACTGGAGGCCTCCTAGAGTGCAGAGGCCTCCTCATTGCCATCCATGTTCAGGGGTCTGGGGCAGTCCTGTACTGGCCTCCCAGACAGCATCTGGGGTCTATGTGCTCCCCCTTGTTCAGTCCAGCTGTTTCTGTGGGTGTCACCAGCCTGGTACAGACCCCTTCGCTCTTCATTCCTCCCTCTCTGCAACTAAGTTCCAGAGTTCAGTTCAGTGTTTAGCTGTGGATGTCTGCCTCTGCTTCCATCAACTGCTGGATGAGGGTTCTAGGATGGCACAAAAAGTAGTCATCAATCTCATTTTAGGGGAAGGGCCTAAATTTATCCTCTCCACCATTGCCTAGATTGTCAGTTGGTGTCATCCTTGTAGGTCTCTGGAGATCTCCCTAGTGCCAGATCTCTCCTTGGACCTAAAATGGCTCCCTCTAATATGGTATCTCTCATCCTGCTCTCTCTCTCCTGTATTCTTCCCCCAACTCAATATTTCTGCTCCTCTGTTTCCTCCCCTCCACTCCTCTCCTCTTCTCCTGCTCTCATTCTGGCAGCTCCCTCTGCCTACCCTCATGCTCCCAAATAGCTCAGGAGTTCCTGCCCCTTCCCATTCCTGGGGTCCATGCAATTATCCACTAGAGTCCTTCATATTTCCTAATTTCTTTGGTGAAGAGGATTGTAGGCTGGTAATCCTTTGTGCTATGTCTAAAATTCATATATGAGTGAGTACATACCATGTTTGTCTATTTGTGACTGGATTACGTCACTCAGGATGGTTTCTTCTAGTTCCATCCATTTGCCTGTGAATTTCAAGATTCCATTGCTTTTTTTCTGCTGAGTAGTACTCCATTGTATAAATGTACCACATTTTCTCTATCCACTCTTCAGTTGAGGGGCATCTAGATTGCTTCCAGGTTCTGGCTGTTATAAACATTGCTGCTATGAACATGGTTGAACATATGTCCTTGTTATATGAACATGCAGTATTTGGGTATATACCCAAGAGAGGAATGACTGGATCTTGAGGTAGACTGATTCCCATTTTTCTGAGCAACTGCCATACTGATTTCCAGAGTGGTCTTATAAGTTCGCACTCCCACCAGCAACGGAGGAGTGTTCCTTTTTCTCCACATCCTCTCCAGCATAGATTGTCATTGGTGGTTTTGATTTTAGCCATTCTGGCTGGTGTAAGATGGTATCTCAGAGTTGTTTTGAGTTGTGTTTCTCTGATGGCCAAGGATGTTGAGCACTTTCTTAAGTGTCTTTCAGCCATTTCAGATTCCTCTGTTGAGAATTCTCTATTTAGTTCTGCACCTCACTTTTTAATTTCATTGACTGGTGTTTTGGTGGCTAGCTTCTTGAGCTCCTTGTTTATTTTGGAAATCAGCCCTCTGTCAGATGTGGGGTTGGTGAAGATCTTTTCCCATTCTGTGGGTGGTCATTTTGTCTTACTGACTGTTTCCTTTGCCTTACAGAAGCTTCTCAGTTTCAGGAGGTCCCATTTATTAATTGCAGATCTCAATGTCTGTGCTACTGGTGTTATGCTCAGGAAGCAGTCTCCTGTGCCAATTCGTTCAAGAGTATCTCCCAATTTCTCTACTAGAAGATTCAGTGTGGTTGGATTTATGTTGATATCTTTGATCCATTTGCACTTAAGTTTTGTGCATGGTGACAGATATGGATCTATCTGCAATCTTCTCTGTGTTCAAATTCAGTTGTGCCAGTGCCATTTGTTGAAGATGCTATCTTTCTTCCATTGTATAGATGTAGCATCTTTGTCAAAAATAAGGTGTTCATAGGTATGTGGGTTAATATCAGTGTTTTCAATTAGATTCTATTGGTCTGTCTATTTTTGTGCCAAGCTGTTTTCAGAACTATGGTTCTATAATAGAGCTTGAAGTCAGGGATGGTGATCCCTCCAGAAGATCCTTTATTGTACAGCATTGTTTTGGCTATCCTGGGTTTTTTGTTTTTCCTTATAAAGTTGAGTATTGTTCTTTCAAGTTCTGTGAAGAATTGTGTTGGGATTTTGATTGGGATTTCATTGACTCTATAGATTACTTTTGGCAAGATTGCCAGTTTTACTATGTTGATTCTACCTATCCAAGAGCATGGGAGGTCTTTCCATTTTCTAGTACCTTCTTTATTCTTACTGTACAGGCCTTTCACTTTTTTGGTTAGCATTACCCCAAGATATTTTATGTTGTTTGTGGATATTGTGAACAGTGATGTTTCTCTGATTTCTTTCTCATTGCATTTATTATCTGTATAAGTAGGGCTACTGATTTTTTTGAGTTAATGTTGTATCCTGCTACTTTGCTGAAGGTGTTTATCAGCTGTAGGAGTTCCTTGGTAGAGTTTTTTGGTCACTTATGTAGACTATCATATCTGCAAATAGTGAAAGATTGACTTCTTCCTTTCCAATTTGTATCCCTTTGATCTCCTTTTCTTGTCTTATTGCTCTAGCTAGAACTTCAATTTCAGTATTGAAGAGATATGGAGAGAGTGGACAGCCTTGTCTTGTTCCTGATTTTTAGAGGAATCGCTTTGAGTTTCTCACCATTTAGTTTGATGTTGGCTGTTGTTTTGGTGTATATTGCTTTTACCATGTCTAGATATGTTCCGGTTATTCCTGTTCTCTCCACAATCTTTATCATGCAGGGATGTTGGATTTTGTCAAAGGCTTTTTCAGCATCTAGTGAGATGATCATGTGTTTTTTTCTTTTTTAATTTGTTTATATGGTAGATTACTTTCATGGATTTTCATATGTTGAACCATCCTTGCATCCCTGGGATGAAGCCTACTTGACCATAGTGGATGATTTTTCTGATGTTTTCTTGGATTAGATTTGCCAATATTTTGTTGAGTAATTTTACATCGATGTTCAGGAGGGATATTGGTCTGTAGCTCTGTTTTTTGGTTGTATCTTTGCGTGACTTGGGTATTAAGGTGATTGTAGCTCCGTAAAAAAAGTATGGCAATATCCCTTCTGCTTCTATTGTGTGGAACAACTTGTGCAGTACTTGTATTAGCTCTTGTTTGAATTTCTGGTAGAATTCTGCAGTGAAGCTATATGGCCCTGGCCTTTTTTTGGTTGGGAGGCTTTTTATGACTCCTCCTATTTCATTAGAGGTTATAGGTCGATTTAAACTGCTTATCTGTTCTGGTTATAATTTTGGTAAGTGATATCTATCCAGGAAACTGTCCATTTCCTTTAGATTTTCGAATTTTGTGGGGTAGATGTTTTCAAAGTATGACCTGATGATTCTCTGTATTTCCTCAGTGTCCATTGCTATATCCCCCTTTTTGTTTCTGATTTTGTTAATTAACATGCTCTCTCTCTGCCTTTTGGTTAGGTTGGATAGAGGTTTGTCTATCTAGTTGATCTTCTCACAGAACCAACTCTTTGTCTCATTGATTCTTTGTAATGTTTTCCTAGTTTCTACTTTACTGATTTCAGCCCCCAGTTTGATTATTTAATGGTGTCTCCTCCTATATGGTGAGTTTGCTTCTTTTTCCTCAAAAGCTTTCAGTTGTTCTGTCAATTCTCTAGTGTGACTTTTCTCCAGTTTCTTCATGTGGGCACTTAGTGTTCTGAACTTTCCTCTTAGCACTGCTTTCAAAGTGTTCCATAAGTTTGGGTATGTTGTGTCTACATTCTCATTAAATTCTAGGAAGTCTTTAATTTCTTTCTTTTTATTTCTTCTTCAAACCTGGAATGGTGCAATTGGATGTTATTCAATTTCCATGAGTTTGTGGTTTTTCTGTAATTTTTTTTTTTGCTGTTGAATTCTAGCTTTAAATCATGGTAATCTGATAAGATACAGGGGGTTATTTCCATTCTTTTGTATTTGTGGAGGTTTGCTTTGTTGCCAACTATGTGGTCTATTTTAGAGAAGGTTCCATGTGGCACTGAGAAGAAGGTATATTCTTTTGTGTTTGGATGGAATGTTCTATAGATATCTGTTAAACCCAGTTGGGTCATAAGTTCTGTTAGATTCTTTGTTAAGTTCCTTTCTGCCAGTCCTGTCTAGTGGTGAAAGTGGGCTGTTGAAGTCTCCTACTATAAGTGTGTGTGGATTTATGTGTGGTTTGAGCTTTAGTAATGTTTCTTTTACAAATGTGGGTGCCTTCGTATTTGGGGCATAGATGTTTAGGATTGAGACTTCATCTTGATGGACTTTTCCTGTGATGAGTATGAAATGCCCTTCTTCATCTCTTTTGATTGATTTTGATTTAAAGTCTAATTTGTTAGATATTAGGATTGCTACACCAGCTTTTTTCTTGGGCCCATTTGATTAGAAAATCTTTTCCCAACCCTTTACTCTGAGGTAATGCCTGTCTTTGAAGTTGAGGTTTGTTTCTTGTATACAGCAGAAGGATGGATTCTGTCTTCGTATCCATTCTGGTAGTCTCTATCTTTTTATGGGAGGTTAAGACCATTGACATTGAGGGATATTAATGTCCATTGATTGTTTGTTCTTGTTTGTTTTGGATTTATTGTTGGTGGTGTCATTTTGTGTGGATTTCTCTCTGGTGTTTCTTTTTGTGTTTGGTAGAATTGGATTATCTTTTGCCTATATTTTTGTGAGTGTAGTTATTTCTGTTGGGTTGGAGTTTTCCTTCCAGAACTTTCTGTAGTGCTGGATTTGTGGAAATGTATTCTTTAAGTCTGGTTTTGTCATGGAATATCTTGTTTTCTCCATTTATAGTGATTGAAAGTTTTGCTGGGTACAGTAGTCTGGGTTGGCATCCATGATTCCTTAGTGTTTGTAGGATATCTATACAGGACCTTCTGGCTTTCAAAGTTTCCATTGAGAATTCGGGAGTGATTCTGATAGGTCTGCTTTTATATGTTACTTGGCGTTTTTCCTTTGCCGCTCTTAATATTTTCTCTTTATTCTGTAGGTTTGGTGTTTTGATTATTATGTGTCAAGGGGACTTCTTTTTGTGGTCCAGTCTGTTTGGTGTTCTGTAAGCTTCTTGTACTTTCATAGGCATATCCTTCTGTAGGTTGGGGAAGTTTTCTTCTACGATTTTGTTGAATATGTTTTCTGTACCTTTGAGCTATATTTCTTCACCTTCTTCTATACCTATTATTCTTAGGTTCAGGCTTTTCATGGTGTCCCATAATTCCTGCATATTTTATGTTAGGGATTTTTTGGAATTGAGATTTTCTTTGGTCAATGACTATATATCCTCTAGAGAGTCTTCAACAACTGAGATTCTGTCTTCCATCTCTTGAATTCTATTGGTTATACTCACATCTTTAGTTCCTGATCATTTATCCAGACTTTCTATTTCCAGGATTGCCTCATTCTGTGTTTTCTTTATTGTTTCTATTTCAGCTTTCATGCCTTGAACTGTTTCAAGTGCTTCCTCCACTTGTTTGCTTGTTTTTTTTCCCTTGACTTTCTTTGGATTCTTTAAGAGATTTGTTTACTTCTTGAATTCATTGGTTTGTATTTTCCTCCATCTCATGTAATTTTTTGCTTCTTTTCCTTCTATTTCTTTAAGGGATTTTCTTGTTTCCTCTTTAAAGGACTCTATCATCTTCCTAAGATAATTTTTGATGTCCATCTCTTCTTCATGCTCTGTGTTGGGCTTTTCAGATCTTGCTGGTGTGGCGTCCCTAGATTCTGGTGGTGTCATATTGGTCTTTTTCTTGTTGAGTGTGTTCTTACTCTGTCTTCTTCCTATCCTTTCTTTCAGTGAGTGCAGATGTGGTCTCTCCCCCTCTCAGGTGGCTGGCAGAGGGCTCAGCCTCTGGCGGCAGCAGAATCACAGAGGGTGGTGGGTGGACAAGGATGGGGTGTGTCCGGATTCAGGGTGGACCTTCCCATACTTGGGAGGTCCACTCATGTCCGAGTGGGTTCAGGCAGAAGCGAGCAGGTGTTGATGGAGGAGGTTGGGGTGTGGGCAGAGCAGCGCCCAGACACACCTGAGGCTAGGGAACCCACTGCAGAACAGAGGGCAGGGTGTAGACAGGGGTGAAGTATGTCCGGACTCAGGGCGGGCCTTCTGGTCTGGGCTGGTCCACTCTTGTCCTGGGGGGAGGATGGGGTGTTTCAGGCAGAACCAAGCAGGGATTGATGGGAGAAGTTGGGAGACAGAACAGAGCCCAGACTCACCGGAGGCTTGGGCACCTGCTGAGGCTAGGGCACCAGCCACAGGACAGAGGCCAGTGTGTAGACAGGGGTGTGGTGTGTCTGGACTCAGGGTGGGCCTTCCCATCTTGGCTGGTCCACTCTTGTCCAGGGAGGGATGTTTTCAGGCAGAAGTGAGCAGGCATTAATGGGAGAGGTTGGGGACCAGAGAAGCTCCCAGACTCACCTGAGGCTTGGGGCACCCTCTGAGGCTAGGGCACCCGCTGCAGGACAGAAGGCAGGGTGTAGACAGGGGTGAGGTATGTCCGGACTCCTGTTTTGACACAGTTTTATAGGTTCTAGTTCATGATAAGATAGTTCCATTCCTTCTAGGATGTTGCTGATAGTTCTGGAAGCAATGCTAAAGAATATATGACCAAATAAAACTGCTTAGCTTATGACCAGAAAACAAATCATTTCAAAAATAAGAGACTAGGGTCTTATAGTTTATGTCTCACTGGACCCCAGCTCTTAAGAATTAACCTCCTCCCCATAGCACCTGTTTAGGAACTAATTTTTCCACACATATTCCTATGGGAAACATTTACGATTCAAATTTTTCCCTGAGTATGAAACAGTTTCTACAAAACATCATTCCATAGATGAAGAGTTGCTCTAAAGATGTGACTGTTCCTTATTTACTATATGCAACATAGATGCCAATTGACTTAGTACCATCAATTTTACAGAAGATTTTTTACTTCTAATATAGACGTGCCTCCAGGGTATTATTTATAGCAAACCCATGCTAGGCTAATAAGCTCTCAGTTGTCCAGGAACCAGCTCCAATGATGCCAAGGTCATGGATGGAATCTCAAAAGACCCATTTAGATTTTGACAGATGCTAGAAGCTCCTTTTGTGCTTGCCATGTTGTAAATGCACTGCACTCATAAAGAAGACTTGTTGTCCAGCCTACCTGAGGTTTTATGCAAGATTTTTATTGCAGGAAACTAACGGCATACTGAGTGTTCAGAACTCTAGACTACAGTAGAAGAAAATTAGAAAGGCAATGAATCCAGATACCATGGTTTTAACTTTTGACCTCATCATTATCAGATGTCCTAGACATGTGACATTCATTTTTCAAGCCTTACTTTCATCATCTGCTAAATGGACATGTTAAGATATAGTTCACAGGATTCGTGAGACTGGGAGAAAAGTCATTAAATACGCTGAAGAATACAGTGTTTAAAACATAGTGGGCAACCAAATGGAGGTCTGGAGGTTGCATGTGAAATCTCCTCATTGCTTCTTGGCATTGAAGTTTGGAATGTGGGAGGAGATAGAAGTCCTTCATGTTTCAATTTGTAACTATCCTGATAATGATTTTAAATTTATTAATGACATAGTAAATTTGGAAACATCAAAGGGCACTAATGATAAAGGAAGTCTATTGTTATTGTATGGTCCCAGTGAATATCCATGTGGGCAAAAACATCAGGGGCTATCTAGCCTGTTTCCCATGACTCTGAGGATAACAATGCTACCATCACACTGTGAGGGCTTTTCCAGGTCTCATCACCCATTTTCCAGGACAGGATTTTATGTTTGGGCTGTTTCATTTTTTCATACAGTTCAAAACACTAGAAACTTTCTTTGTAAGCCCAAATCTGTCTGCTTCTGATGCCTCTCAGTTGGGCCTGCCTAAATTTGCCTCACAGAGCCACCCAGTGTAAGCTTATTAGATTCTACTGTTAATGATACCTCGTGACAAGTCTTGTTATATTTCAAAAGAGATTGAATGCCATTTTGAAAGTAGCTGTTTTCAGAGACTCCCCAGATGTGTCACTATTCCTCAGATGGTATAGCCTCTTCTTACTGTCACAGATTGTGTTCTCTAGAAGTTGACATTGAAATGAACTTTAAGGGGCAGGATATTTATTATTTATCAGTGCTTGTAAAAGGAATTGGGGTGAAAGTAAGGGTTGGGAAAGAAAGAAATTGAACCGTGATTCAAGTCTGAAAAACTCTCACTAATTACTTCCAAAAAGAGTATTGCCTGTAAATGCTTCCAATTGCTAGGCTGAAATGACCACCCACCGTACTCAGCTTCTGTCCATAACCAGATGTGGGAAAAGATGTCACATTGGGTGAGGCAGAAATCTCTGGCTGAGTCTTTATGTTGACTGCCTCCATCTTGGCAATGAGTACAACACTGGAGACAAGCCTTAGTTAACACATCCATGTGTGCAGCATTTTGTCTACTGTTCCCTGTGCCATGCAGCTTTACACACATTCACAACATAGTTTTCCTAAGAGACTTTAGCCCTCTGTTCCTTAGAACTTAGAAAAGGCAAGTGAAAGATAGTGATTGGATGAATTCAGCTCTGTTACAACAGTTGGTTTCAGAATCTCAATTGATACCTTGTCCCCCTTTCCCTGTCTGTTATGTAATCTCACCCTCTGTGTTCCTCAACCCTGAAGGTCTGACATCTCTTCATTGCCTTACTTATTTATACTCATACTTAGGTAAAGGACTGCAAAGAGATGTTCCAGTCGATTACCTAGATTCCGTACCATTCTTAATGGCAGTTCTAGTATTGCTCAAATTCATTTTTCTCCATATGATAACTCTCTTGCTTGTCATGGGAACTAAGAAGCTCCAAGTACCTGACAGCTATTGTGTATAAGTCACTGCCCGGCTTTGTCTTTTGGGGTAGGTTTTCCCATTTGGACAGTCATGTCCTCTAAGTTAGTAGAGCTCAGTATTTCAGGGATAGGAAATAAAAAAAAAAAAACACTACAATAGTGCTTGTGGGCTGTGGTCTAGATTTATGTTAGCTTGATACAAGCCAGAGTCATTGGAAATGAGGAAACCTCAATTGAGAAAATGCCTCCATAAGATTGGCCTATTGGTGAATCTGTAGGGCATTTTCTTAATTGGTGATTGCTGTGGAAAGCCCCAGTCCATTGTGAGCAGTACTGCTACTCCCCAGCAGGTGGTCATGGGTGTCTACAAAAGAAGACTGAGCAATCTAATAAGCAGCAGCCCTCCATGGCCCCTGCTTTAGTTCCTGACTCCAGATTTCTTCCTTGAGTTCCTTCCCTGATTTCCCTCAACGATCAAGTGTGACCTGAGAATTGTAAGCAGCTATAGACCCTTTGCTCCCTAAGTTGCTTTCAGTCATAGTGTTTTAGCACAACAATAGGAACCCTAAGACACAAATGATGATAAGAGGCATGCTAGTTTGCTAGGGCTTTGTAACCAAGTGCCAGAGAGGTATAGCTTGAACAACCAGAATTAACTTTTTTAGAGATGTATTTTTATTAATTATGTATACAGTGTTCTGCCTGCATGGTGCTCTCCCTCCATGTCTACCTGAAGGCCAGAAGAGGGCACCAGATCTCATTATAGATGGTTGTGAACCACCATGTGGTTGCTGGGACTTGAACTCAGGTCCTCTGGAAGAGCAGCCAGTGCTCTTAATCTCTGAGCCATTTCCTCAGTCCCAGGAATTAACTTTTTAATAGCACTAGGTGCTAGAAGTTTGAGATTTAGATGTTTGTATGGTTGACCTATGAGAAAAAGACCTGTCACAAATCTCTCGTCACGGTTTGGAGATCCTTTCCCTCTTTTTGTCTAGTTATTTTTAAAATTTGTGTATAACATATAAATGTAAAAAGTGATGGGTTTCATAATGATACTTTGATCAATGATATGATGTACTTTGACTATATTCACTACCTACCAACGTCTCCTGTCCCTCCCTCCAAACTTCCACTATCCCTACCTTTTCCAAATAGGCCCATTTCTATTTTCATGTCATGGATGTGTGTGAGTGTGTGTGTGTGTGTGTGTGTGTGTGTGTGTGTGTGTGTGAGAGAGAGAGAGAGAGAGAGAGAGAGAGAGAGAGAGAGAGAGAGAGAGAGAGAGAGCATGTGGGCATGTGTATGTATACCTATATTTTATATTGTTTTTGCTGTATATGTGTCTGTGCCCAAATTTCCTCTCTTTTTGAAAAGATAACATTTAGGGCTGTAGAGAAGAATCAGTGGTAAAGAGTTCTTGTTGCTCTTTCAGAGGACATGGGTTCAGTTCTCAACATCTACAACACAGCTAACAACCATCCATAAATCCTCTTATGGAGGACCTGTCACGATCTTCTAGCCTCCCTGGGCCTTTCATGAGTATGGTGCATAGGCATATATTCAAGTAAAAAAATCCATACACATAAAGTAATAGTAAAGAAGTATTTTTAAAATACTATTTATATTAAATTAGGGCCTGCCTAATGAACCAATTTTAACTGAATTATTTTTGTAAACACTCTTGCTCCTAATGTGACCACTAGAATTTTAAAGTACTGGAGATAAGGACTTAAGCATATAATTTATGAGAGAGACACAACCCATGAGGTCCTGTTTGATGCAATTCTTTGGCTTCTAGTCTTCTCTATTCTTCCCATTGTAGTTACAACACCAAATGGGAGTTGTGAAGCAGTTCAATATATGGCATTCTGAAGGAAGTATTCCCATCATCACCAAATGTTGTTTCTTTTTAAATTTTTTTTATTACTTCAAATTAGGAATAAGCGAGCTTCACATGTCAATCCCTTCTCCCTCTTCCTCCCTTCCCCCACCTTTACCCCTCCCCCACATACCCCCCACCCCATCCACCCTCCTCTTACCAGGCAGGGTAGGGCCTTCGAAGGGGCTCCCCAAAGTCTACCACATCATCCTGGGCCGGGCCTAGGCCCTTCCCCATGTGTCCAGGCCTAAAGTGCATCCCTTCACATGGGATGGGCTCTCAAAGTCCCTTCTTACATCAGGGAAAAATACTAATCCACTACCAGGGGCCTTCTAGAGTACAGAGGACTCCTCGTTGACATCCATGTTCAGGGGTCTGGATCAGTCCTGTATTGGCCTCCCAGACAGCAGTCTGGGATTCAAGTACTCCCCCTTGAACAGGCCAGCTGTTGCTGTGGGTTTTTCTAGCCTGGCACCAACCCATTTGTCTTCATTCCTCCCTCTCTGCAACTAAGTTCCAGAGTTCAGTTCAGTGTATGTCTGTGGGTATCTGCCTCTGCTTCCATCAGCCACTGGATGAGGGCTCTAGGATGGCATAAAGAGTAGTCATCATTCTCATTATAGGGGAAGGGAATTTAGGTTATCCTCTCGACCATTGCCTAGATTGTCAGTTTGTGTCATCCTTGTAGGTCTCTGGAAATCTTCCTAGTGCCAGATCTCTCCTCAGACCTATAATGGCTCCCTCTAATATGGTATCTCTCATCCTGCTCTCCTCTATTCTTCCCCCAACTCAGTATTTCTGCTCCTCCATTTCCACCTCTCCTCTCCTCTTCTCCTGCTCTCATTCTGGCAGCTCCCTCTCCCCTACCCTCATACTCCCAATTAGCACAGGAGTTCCTGCCACTTTCCATTCCTGGGGTCCATGCATTTATCCCCTAGAGTCTTCATATTTCCTAATTTCTTTGTTGAAGAGGATTGTAGGCTGGTAATCCTTTGCTCTATGTCTAAAATTCATATATGAGTACGTGTTTGTCTATTTGTGACGGGAATACCTCACTCAGAATGGTTTCTTTAGTTCCATCCATTTGCCTGTGAATTTTAAGATTCCATTGCTTTTTTTCTGCTTTTTTCCATTGTATAAATGTACCACATTTTCTCTATCCATTCTTCAGTTGAGGGGAATCTAGGTTGCTTCCAGATTCTGGCTATTACAAACATTGCTGCTATGAACATGGTTGAACATATGTCCTTGTTGTATGGATGTGCATTATTTGGGAATATACCCAAGAGAGGAATTGCTGCATCTTGAGGTAGACTGATTCCAATTTTTCTGAGCAACCACCATACTGATGTCCAGAGTGGTCTTACAAGTTTGCACTCCCACCAGCAATGGAGGAGTGTTCCTTTTTCTGCACATCCTCTCCAGCATAGATTGTCATTGGTGTTTTTGATTTTAGCCATTCTGACAGGTGTGAGGTGGTATCTCAGAGTTGTTTTGAGTTGCATTTCTCTGATGGCCAAGGATTTTGAGCACTTTCTTAAGTGTCTTTCAGCCATTTCAGATTCCTCTGTTGAGAATTCTCTATTTAGTTCTGCACTCCACTTTTAAATTTCATTGTTTGTTTGATGGCTATCTTCTTGAGTTCTTTGTATATTTTGGAAATCAGCCCTCTGTCAGATGTGGGGTTGGTGAAGATCTTTTCCTATTCTGTGCGCTGTCGTTTTGTCTTACTGACTGTGTCCTTTGCCTTAGAGAAGCTTTTCACTTTCAGAAGGTCCCATTATTAATTGAAGATCTCAATGTCTGTGCTACTGGTGTAATGTTCAGGAAGCAGTCTCCAGTGCCAATTCGTTCAAGGGTATCTGCCACTTTCTCTTCTAGAAGATTCAGTGTGATTGGATTTATGTTGAGATCTTTGATCCATTTGCACTTAAGTTTTGTGCATGGTGACAGATATGCATCTATCTGCCATCTTCTGCATGTCTGAATCCAGTTTTGCCACCACCATTAGTTGAAGATGCTATCCTTTTTCCATTGCATAGATTTAGCATCTTTGTCAAAATAAGGTGTTCATAGGTGTGTGGGTTAATATCAGGGTTTTCGAGTGGATTCCATTGGTCTGTCTATTTTTGTGCCAATACCAAGCTGTTTTCAGAACTATGGCTCTATTATAGAGCTTGAAGTCAGGGATGGTGATGCCTTCAGAAGACCTTTTATTGTACAGAGATGTTTTGGCTATCCTGGGTTTTTTGTCTTTCCATATAAAGTTGAGTATTGTTCTTTCAATTTCTGTGAAGAACTGTGTTGGGATTTTCATGGGGATTTCATTGACTCTATAGATTACTTTTGGCAAGATTGCCAATTTTACTATGTTGATTCTACCTATCCAAGAGCATGGGAGATCTTTCCATTTTCGGGTATCTTCTTTAATTTCTTTCTTTAAAGACTCAAAGTTCTTCCTGCACAGGTCTCTCACTTTTTTGGTTAGTGTTACCCCAAGATGTTTTATGTTGCTTGTGGATATTGTGAAGAGTGATGTTTCTCTGATTTCTTTCTCATTACATTTATCATCTGTATATCCTAGGGCTACTGATTTTTTTGAGTTAATTTTGTATCCTGCTACTTTGCTGAAGGTGTTTATCAGCTGTAGGAGTTCCCTGGTAGAGTTTTTGGTCACTTATGTAGACTATCATATCATCTGCAAATAGTGAAAGTTTGACTTCTTCCTTTCCAATTTGTATCCCTTTGATCCCCTTTTCTTGTCTTATTGCTCTAGCTAGAACTTCAAGTTCAATATTGAAGAGATATGGAGAGAGTGGACAGCCTTGTCTTGTTCCTGATTTTAGAGGAATAGCTTTAAATTTCTATCCATTTAGTTTTATGATGGCTGTTGGTTTGCTGTATATTGCTTTTATCATGTTTAGATACGTTCCTGTTATTCCCGTTCTCTCCAAGATCTTTATCATGAAGGGGTGTTGGATTTTGTCAATGGCTTTTTCAGCCTCTAGTGAGATGATCATGTGGTTTTTCTTTTTCAGTTTGTTTATATGGTGAATTACATTCATGGATTTTTGTATGTTGAACCATCCTTGCATCCCTGGGATGAAGCCTACTTGATTATAGTGGGTGATTTTTCTGATCTTTTCTTGGATTCGATTCACCAATATTTTGTTGAGTATTTTTGCATTGATGTTCATGAGGGATATTGGTAGTTCTCTTTTTTAGTTGTATCTCTCTGTGGCTTGTGTATCAAAGTGATTGTAGCCTCGTAAAAAGAGTTTGGCAATGTCCCTTCTGCTTCTATTGTGTGGAACAATTTGGGGAGTACTGGTATTAGCTCCTGTAGAATTCTGCAGTGAAGCCGTCTGGACCTGTACATTTTTGTTGTTGGGAGGCTTTTGATGACTGCTTCTATTTAATTAGGGGTTATAGGTGGATTTAAACCGCTTATCCATTCTTGGTTTAATTTTGGTAAGTGATATCTATCCAGAAAATTGTCCATTTCCTTTAGATTTTTGAATTTTGTGGAGCACAGGTTTTCAAAGTATGACTCTCTCTGGATTTCCTCAGTGTCCTGTGTTATATCCCCCTTTTCATTTCTGATTTTGTTAATTAGCATGCTCTCTCTCTGCGTTTTGGTTAGTTTGGATAGAGCTTTGTCTATCTTGTTGATCTTCTCACAGAACCAACTCTTTGTCTCATTGATTCTTTGTAATGTTTACCTAGTTTCTACTTCATTGATTTCAGCCCCAAGTTTGATTATTTTCTGGTGTCTACTCCTCTATGGTGAGTTTGCTTATTTTTCCTCTAAAGCTTTCATTAGTTCTGTCAATTTTCTAGTGTGACTTTTCTCCAGTTTCTTCATGTGGGCACTTAGTGCTATGAACTTTTCTCTTAGCACTTCTTTCAGAGTGTTCCATAAGTTTGGGTATGTTGTGTCTACATTCTCCTTAAATTTTAGGAAGTCTTTAATTTCTTTTTATTTCTTCTTCAAACCTGGAATGGTGCAATTGTGCGTTATTAAATTTCCACGAGTTTGTAGGTTTTCTGCAATTTGTATTGCTGTTGAATTTTAACTTTAAAACATGGTGAACTGAGAAGATACAGGGGGTTATTTCCATTCTTTTGTATTTGTGGAGGTTTGCTTTGTTGCCAACTATGTGGTCTATTTTAGAGAAGGTTCCATGTGGCACTGAGAAGAAGGCATATTCTTTTGTGTTTGGATGGAATGTTCTATAGATATCTGTTAAACCCAGTTGGTCATAACTTCTGTTATATCATTTGTTTCTTTGTTAAGTTTGTGTCTGTCAGTCCTGTCTATTGGTGAAAGCGGGGTGTTGATGTCTCCTGCTATAAGTGTTTGTGGTTTTATGTGTGGGTTGAGCTTTAGTAATGTTTCTTTTACAAATGTGGGTGCCTTTGTATTTGGGGCATAGATGTTCAGGATTGAGACTTGTGGACTTTTCCTGTGATGAGTATGAAATGCCCTTCTTCATCTCTTTTGATGGATTTTAGTTTGAAGTCTAATTTGTTAGATATTAGGATTGCTACACCAGCTTGTTTCTTTGGCTTATTTGATTGGAAAATCTTTTCCCCACCCTTTACTCTGAGGCAATGCCTGCCTTTGAAGTTGAGGTGTGTTTCTTGTATACAGCAGAAGGATGGATTCTTTCTTCGTATCCACTCTGTTAGCCTGCATCTTTTCCTCCACTTCATGTAAGTTTTGCTTGTTTTTTCTTCTGTTTTAAAGGGATTTTCTTGTTTCCTCTTTAAAAGTCTCTATCCTCTTCCTCAGATAATTTTTGAGGTCTCTCTCTTCTTCATCCTCTTTGTTGGGCTTTTCCAATCTTGGTGGTGTGGATTCCCTAGATTCTGGTGGTGTCATATATTGGTCTTTTTCTTGTTGAGTGTGTTCTTACTCTGTCTTCCCATCCCTTATTCCAGCGAGTGCAGGTGGGGTCTCTCCCTCTCTCAGGTGGCAGGAGGAGGGCTCCGCTTCTGAGGCTCGGATACCTGCTGTAGGACAGTTGCTATAGTGAAGACAGGGGTGAGGTTTGTCCAGTCTCAGGGTGGGCATTCCTGTCTGGGACGGTCCACTCTTTTCTGGCTGGGCTCAGGCAGAGGTGAACAGGGGTTGATGGGGGAGGTTGGGGGGCAGAGCTGCGCCCAGATTCACCTGAGGCACGGGCGCCTGCCACAGGACCCAAATGTTGTTTCTAAGCTAGTGTTTTAGCTGCAAGAATCCAGTGTGGTCATGGCTTTAACTGCTTAATATGTCAATTATACATTTTACAATGTGGAGATGATGATCTTTTGTATCCACAAATCTGGTTGATCTTCTGTAAGCTAGTTCCTTGGCCAAAACTCCATGTACCACCTAGTCCTTGTAAGCTTTTATTTTTTCAATGGACATGATTAAAAAAAAAACAATTCACGTTCCTGGATGATAATGTCAGTTCAACACCATGGTCCTGGAGATTACAAATGTCTAGATTTTTCCTTTTCCTGCTGTACCATTATTAATGAATGGCTATAAACATCTATAGGGAAGGATTTAGGGAAATAGTTGTGATGTACAATTGATTTTGAATAACTTCTTTCTATGGCTCAATATCTCTTATTCAATGAGTTTAGGTCAGAAAAATAACTTGGGTTTATGAATTGACCAAGGAATTATATTTTTTTAATGAAAGAACTTTCCTTAGTGTCACAGTAATTCAATGTTTTTTTTTTCCATTTGTACCAAGTAGCACCCTTGTTCAGTACCAGTCTATTTTGCCTATGATGATTTTACTGATAACTTTACATTCTAGTAACTATCTTCTTAACACTATTATGGATCAGAACTCACAGGCTACTATGGTGACCTTGCTAGTCATTAAACTCCACAGTTTGGTCTCATTAATTTTGGCATCTTCTCATATACCTTGACATCACTCTTCTAGGTTTGGTGACTGCTTCTGTTACACCAACCCTAGCATATGCAGTAGACACACTTCTTAATAATGTTGCTACTCCTGCTCTCAAGAACACATCCTATAGTTTTGACATAAAATGTGCCTCCAGTACATTCCACTGATCATAGTCACTGTGTGAGTTTTTCCTCTACCTTATGTAATGGATCTAACCTACCATGACTATTTCTGTGAGCCTTTAAATATTTCTTGCACCATCTACCTTAGCATCTCCACTTCACTCAGTATGGATCATCTTCTTTTCTATGTTATTTGGAGTTCATACCATCTTCTGGGATTCTTACCAGGGTGTAAATTCTTCCATCTTTAGATAACACTTGTAGGTCAGTAGATTCTTCCACATTCAATTTGCCTTGCCTTTGTAAGTCACCGGTATAACCCAGTTCTATGTGTTACTGTCTGGAATCCTGCTGATATACACTGGTTCATTACTGTGACTTCTTTGGAGTGTAATCCCTTTTGTCCCTTATCAGGCTAAACATTTTTTATCAAGGTTAGCCTTCAGTGTAATCCCAGTGATGGGCCTATTTGTCAGATAGAGAATTAACTCTTACAAGGTAGAATATTTGATAAACGCACAGGAGTCAGAGGTATTTGAGTTTCACCATAAACTTTCTTTGCTTTCTGGTATCTTCTTTTTCATAAATGAGATTACCCTCTCAATTCTGGAGGAACTTTTAAATGAGTTGAGCATTAGTTTGTGCCAGGAGATGCCTGTAATGGTTTGATTGAGAAACATCCCTCATTGGCTGTTGTATTTTAATACTTGGACCCCACTTACTGGTATTTTCTCTGGATGTTTAGGAGGAGCATCTTTGCCAAAAGACGTATGTCACTGGGAGAGGCAGGCTTTGAGATTATATAGCCTTATTCTACTTCCAGTTCTCACTCTCTGTGGTTGTGCTTGAGGTGTGTGCTTTTGGCTTCCTGCTGTCATGCCTACTATTTGCTGCCATACCTACTACCTACCATGATGTACTCTTATCCCCCTAGAAAGATAAGCCAAATAAATTCTTCGTTATATAAGTATCCTTGGCCATGGTATTTTTATCATAGAAACAGAAAAGTAACGCAATGCCTAGCTCAACTAATAACAAATGAGGAGTCCCCACTGTCATAAAAATAGTGAATGATCTAATTCCAAAGATCTGTCTTCTTCTCTGCTCCTGTGTGCCATGCCTAGCACTTACTTCTGCATGAAGAGTCTCTGACAGTAAGACGGGATTTCAAGTGCAGAGTATATTTTAGGGATCAACTCCTGTGATAGAAATCATGATTGAGCAGAGAAGTCTTCAATATGAAATGTAGTTTTTTCTCTTTTTGAAAATAGATTTTTTCCCATACAATATATTCTGATTATGGTTTATTCTTCTCAGTTCCTCCCTCCCATCTAGATCCACACCCTTCATGTCTCTCATTAGGAAACAAACATGTATCTAAGGAATAATAATAAAATAAGACAAAACAAAAGTGAACAAATCAGAATATGATAAGGCAAACAAACAAACAGCCAAAGGAAAAGCACAAAGAAACACACTCATTCATATATATATATATATATATATATATATATATATATATATATATATTCACAGGTTTGAATACACAGGAATCTCTTAATAACACAAAACCAGAAACCATAATATGTAGGCAAAGGCAAAGTGTAGTGATACCTTGTTTCTACTCTAACAAATAAAGCTTGCATGAAGATCAGAGGGCAGAGCTAGCCACTAATTAACCATAGAGGTCTGGAGGTCTGTACAGACAGACAGGAAGTGGCTGGGAAGCTAGAGAGGTGTGGCTGTGGCTTGCTCCTTTGTCTCTCTGATGTTTCAGCATTTTCTCCTATATCTGACTCCAGGATTTTGTTATTAAGATGTATTAGAACTTGTGCTACAGCAAAGGACCTGTTAAGTTTAAAAAAAAATATGCCGTGTCTCAACATTATGAGACTAATAACCTCCAAACTTGCCCCAAAGTTTGTTTTGGGTTGGCCATCTATTGCTGGTTTGTTTCCCCAATGAGACCCCCTTGCAATAAACTAATTTTTCATTTGCAAGTGATAGCGTCTGGATTAGGGAAGGGGCTCTAGGATCTTCTGGTGCAGACTCTGTGCATGCTGCTACAGTCTCTGTGAGCTCACGTGTGAACCAGTCATGCTTTTTAGAAGGCCTTGTTTATTTGGTGTCTTCTATCCCCTCTGGATTTTACACTTGTTCTTTCTCCTCTTCCACAGGGTTCCCTGAGCCCTTACAGGAAGGATTAGATGGAGACAGCTCATTTAGGGCTGAATTTTCCTCCAAGGTCACCCACTCTCTAGATATTGTCTGCCTATGGGTCTCTGTATTTGTTCCTATCTGCTGCAGGAGGAAGATTCTCTGATGATGGCTAGATAAGGGATTGATCTATGAGTATAGCAGAATGTCATTAGGAGTTATTTCTGGCCTATCTACTCTCAGGTACTTGGACATATAAGAAGCATTAGGTATGGTTTATATCTCATGGAATAGGCCTTAAATCAAATCAGATCTTGGTTGGTTACTCCTACAAGTTTTGTGCCACTGTCACAGCAGTAAGTATATCTTGCAGTTAGGTCACCATTGTAGGATATAAGTTTTTGTAGCTGCGTTGTTGTTTCCCTTTCTCCTTTGGTAGCATACAGAATGCCTTCCAGTACCATGAATACTAGGGCCTTACTGTCAGTTTGTGAAGAGCAACCAATAGCCTTGGCAACAGCTATGGGTTGTTTCAGGGTTCCCATGGTACCCCTTTGGCTAACAATTCGATTAGATGTAACTCATTACCAGTATTGGAAGCTTTATTTGGTAGTGATAGACGGGGCTCTGTCTCTTCCACTAGTTTACAATTATCTGCTCCCTCACTTCCCTCTTGTCTCCCCACCTAGTCTTATCCTCCTATTTTTGTCACCATCTATGATGATTGCTCCCAGGGCGATCCATCCCTCCATTCTCTTACTCTACCCCTAACCTCTGTGGTTAGCTTGCTTGTTGTTGACTTAACAGCTAACATCCAAATATGAGCATATATTCATGCCATATTTGTCTTTCTGGGTCTGAGTTATCTCAGTCAGGACATTTTTTCCTAGTTACATCCATTTGTCTGTGAATTTCATGATTGTTTAATAGCTGGGTAAAATTCCATTGTGTAAATGTACAGAATTTTCTTTATTGATTCATCTGTTGATGGACATTTAAGTCATTTTCAATTTCTGGCTGTTATGAATAGAGCATTATGAACTCGGTTAAGCAAGTGTCTCTGTGGTAGAATGAAGTGTCCTTAGGGTATGTGCCTAAGAGTGGTATAGCTGGATCTTGAGGTAGATTGATTCCCATCTTCCCGAGAAGCCGCCACACTGATTTCCATAGTGGTTGTATGAGTTTACGCTCCCACCAACAATGAATAAGTGTTCTTCTTACTCCATATTCTTGCCAGTATGAGTTGTCATTTGTTTTATTGATCTTGGCCATTCTGGCTGGTGTAAGATGAAATCTCAAAGTAGCTTTGATTTGCATTTCCCTGATGACTAAAGATGTCAAGCATTTCTTGAAGTGTTTCTCAGCCATTTGAGTTTCCTGTTTGGAGAATTCTCTGTTTAGGTCTCTAATACATTACAGCCTGCTGCAGTTTCTCTTCCCTCCATTCCTCCAAGTCTCTCCCCACTCCTGTGGCTACCCTTTCCACAGATTCACTCCTTCTCCATTTCCCTTCAGAAAAGAACAGGCATCTCAGTGATATCAAGACTGGGTGCAGCTGGGCGTTGGTAGCACATGCCTTTAATCCCAGCACTCAGGAGGCAGAGGCAGGCGGATCTCTGTGAGTTCCAGGCTAGCCTGGTCTCCAGAGTGAGTGCCAAGATAGGCTCCAGAGAACCCCTGTCTCGAAAAACCAAAAAAAAAAAAAGGACTGGGTGAGAGAACCCAGTATTCCATTTTAAAATTGGGTTGTTTTCTTTATATATATATATTTTAGTTCGATATATTTTTTGGATATTATCTATCAGATGTGTAGTTGATAGTAATCTTTCCCATTGTGTAGTTTACCACTTTGTCCAAATGACAGTGTCATTTGCCATACAGAAGCCTTTCAATTTCATGAGGTCCCATTTATTAATTGTTGATCTCAGTGCCTGCATCTGTTCAGAAAGTCTTTTTCTGTATCAATAAATTCAAGACCTTTCCCTACTTTATCTTCTATCAGGTTCAGTGCATATGGTTTGTACTGGCTGATTTTTTGTAACTTTGTAACTTGTAACTTGTAACAAGTAACATTGTAACTTGTCACAATGGAGTCATCAGAGATGAAGGCACCTCAGTTGAGGGAATGCCTCTGTAAGATCCAGCTATGAGGCATTTTCTCAATTAGTGATCAATGGGAGAGGGCCAAGCCCATTGGGGGTGGTGCCATCTCTGGACTGGTGGTCCTGAGTTCTATAAGAGAGTAGGATGAGCAAGCCAGGGGAAGCAAGTTAGTAAGCATCACTCTCCATGGCTTCTGCATCAGCTCCTGTCTCCAGGATCCTGCCCTGTTTGACTTCTTGTCCTGGCTTCCTTCTGTTATGAACAGCAATGTGAAAGCGTAAGCCAAATAAACATAACTAAGATATGGCTTTATAGATTAATATTTATTGCCCTGCAAAATACTCAACTTCAAAGAATCAATGTATGTTGTAGAGCCTTGAACAACATTGTGGAGGGGTCAGAAAGAAGGGTTTCCTTTCATAGTTGCCCCAACTGAGCTGAAATTGCCAGGATATTTTACCCTCTCTCACTGAGTTTGCTCAGTCACCACTTGATGGCAGCCTTGGGAAGAGCATTCTTTTGGAATTGTTCCCTCACCAAGTGGTAATCTCGATCAGGTGGCTCTCTTTTAGGTGAGGAACCCTAAAGAGGGTGACAGCCAGAGGATTTGTGCCAACCACACTCCCTGCCTACATTCTGGTAAACTTTTTGAATAATGGTTATAGTTTGCAAACGTTGTTGACTCAGTGACTCTATAACTAGCACACAAAGCTCTAAGACTATCATCACCTTTGAGAAGGATCCAGCAATGCTCTACATCCTCAATGCGAAGATTTCTTATTTTAAAACTCAATTATGCAAAGAACAAAGGCTGCCATGACGTCTTTTCCTTATGTATGAAATGAGAATCATATTTACTACAAATGCTTTTTTATGAGACCGAAATCAAATAAGATAATTGTGAAAACTTGGCCATTGCTTCATAGCCAGCACCAAGAACATCTGGCCTATGGATAGCATTCAGATATTGAAATGAATAGATGCATGGATGAATCAGTAAATGTGGTATTTCCATAAATGTTAGCTCTTTTTTTAATCAAAAATGCACTGAATAGTTTTCAGGTATTAAATGTAAGCTTTGAAGCAACATTATGATTATTGTGGCTTTACTACTTTCTAATGAGGAACTACTAAGATCATATTGCCAATAATCAGATGAGCTGGAATGAGAGCTCAGAGTTTATGTCTTGGCAACATGTGTTCAGCCTCCTGGGAGACATTCACTTTTCCTGCAGGATCATACTGTACATCCACCAGCTAGTCGATTTGCTGCCAGGTCAACCTCTTCAAAGTAAGGCATTCTCCTTTTCTGTAGCTGAGGATGTTACCAATTTGATATTTATTTAGACTCTGTTAAGAAGAGACGTTTTGCTTCCAAGAACCAATTCAGTCTCTCACCTTTTCAAAGGACCTCAGAGTCCTGAGAGACTTTGGGTAATAGCATAAGCAGTAGAGGGCTGAGAAAGCAGATTCATTAACTTTATGAAGGTTTGATACCAGCTGTAAGACAATGCTAAAACAAGTATCATGCAACATATTTTATACATCTTTAAAAGGACATTTTGCTCTGCTGCTGCAAGGCCCCCACCCCCTGAACACAATTTTCCATCATCTTCTACTAAATTTACTGGTATCTTGAATGCAATATGTTGATGAACTTGAACATGGCTCTTTCAAAGGAAATCATCTTAAACCCATCAGGACATTCCACTCATAAGGCTCAAGTTCATTAAATGCCTTTGAATAAAACATACATTTCAGGATACCTGAAGAGCCAGACTGGTGCTCTTTGTTTTCCATTGCCTTTGTTTCCTTTTAAGGATAAGCCCTCCAGAATGTTTTGCTCCCTGGCAAGGTGAAACTAATCCATAATTAGCCTAGCCTTGGGCTCTTGCATGCACAGCCAGCCTCAGATAATCATCTCATATCTTATAGCTGCATGATCAGGATCTTGAGTGCTTAAACCTTGACTTATGAATGAACCTTTCAAATCTAAAGGCTAAAATAACCAAGTACCAAGCTTTTTGAATAAGCAGCAACATGATAGCACATATACTAGGAAAGTATGGGGAACTTTAAAAATAGACATTTTTATTCATTTTAGTTTTCTGGCACCAAAAGGGGCCCTGTCAATTATATAGCACAACACTTAAGAAATAATGAGAACAAAGTTGATGTTGAAGGACCCGGTAATTAAGACATGGGAATTGTTGGAAATACTCATCATTTTCTTCATTTTTTCAGGGGTGGTAATTTCTTTTTCTACACAGGCAATATCAGATCATTACCTGCCCTTGCTTCTTTTTCCATTATTGTAATAAAATACTGTGATAAAAGCAACTTAGGTGAAAAAGGAGTTTATTAGGGGCTGCAGTACAAGGGTACAAGTTCATCACGATGGAAAGTCACAGCAACAGAATATTTTTTCTTTTTTTAAATTTAAATTAGAAACAAGCTTCTTTTACATGTCACTATCAGTTCCCTCTCCCTCCCCTCCTCCTCTGTCCCCCACCAACCTCCTATCTCAACCCCTTTCTGCTCCCCAGGGAGGGTGAGGCCTTCCATGGGGATCTTCAAAATCTGTCATATCATTTGGAGCAGGGCCTAGACCCTCCCCAGTGTGTCTAGGCTGAGAGAGTATCCCTCTATGTGGAGAGGGCTCCCAAAGTTAATTTGTGTACTAGGGGTAACTACTGATCCACTACCAGTGGCCCCATAGATTGTCCAGACATCCTCGTTCAGGGGGTCTGGGTCGGTCCTATTGTGGTTTCCCAGCTATCAGTCTGGGGTCCATGAGCAACTCCTTGTTCAGGCCAGCTCTTTCTGTGGGTTTCTCCCGCCTTGTCTTGACCACTTCAGCAACAGAATCTTAAAGCAGCTGGTCATACCCAATAAGGAAGCAGAGAACAACAAATGCTTGTTCGCAGTTTACTTTCTCCTTTATACAGAGTCTAGGAGCCAGTCAGTGCAAAGTGCTACCTGCAGCGGGCAACTCTTCCTACTTCAGTTAATGCAATCAGGATAGTTTTCCCACAGGTGTGCCTAAAGGCCCATCTCCCAGATGCTTCTAGATTCGGTCGAGGTAACCACACTAATCATCACAATGACAATTCTAAGTTATAATCACTATTGGCACCATCACTGCCAACTCCATCATCATCATCTATATGCCATTCTAACATGTGATCTTACTTCTACGTGAGTATCTCCCAAGTTTGTTTTGTAGAGATCCCCTTACCTAAACTACTTCAGAATTGTTCACTCCAATAGTTAACTGTCATCACTCATTAGAATTAAGTTTTAATATGTGCTTTAGATACAGTGCATGACTACTTTCTTCAACTTTGACTCTTACAAAAAATATGTATGTGTATGTTTATATAACACTCTCCACGAAATCTAATTGCCTTTATCTTAAAGATAAATCTTGAATATTATTATGCATATGAACATATTTATATATTCACAGATTATTTTGTGTATGTAACCTCTAAGCTGGACTTTAGCTCTAGCCCCTAGACTCCTCTGGTCAGTTTGAATGGTCACTGTTGCTCCCTACTGTCATTCATTCTCCAATAGCCACCTGTATTATCTTTTATAAGTGAAAAGAAACCATGCCACTCTCTTGCTAGAAGTATTTCTGACTACATACACAATAAAACCTGTACTTCTTGCCATGCCCAAGAGGCTGTACATGATCTGGGCCCTTCTAAGTTTTGAAGCCTCTTTGCTTACTCCTTTCCTTCCTCACTTGGTACTAGCTCAACTGTGGCAAGTGATTTTTATGACTTGCATACTGCTGTATCTTTCCTGTGGTCATGGATCTTTGGCTGAGGATCAGAACTCAGGGCAATTGAGTATTAATAATCAGGAATAATCAATAATAATTTATTGTTCAATAACAGGCATTGTCTAAATGCTTTAACATTGTTTGGGTTATTTAAACACGATGTCATAGGGCCTGTAACATCAATCTAAGTGTGAAGATAAGTACCTTTTCTGTAGTCATACAAGCTGTGAATGCAGGGACCAAGAGTTGAATTAAGCAGATCTGATATCAGAGCCCATGCCCTTTAAAGCTGCCTTTCAACTGCAAATTAATCTAATGGGTTTAGTCAAAGTGCTTCCAAATTCTGGTTCTGTATGCTTGTCAAGAGTTGATTATATTACTTCTCTAGACCCTCACTCCCACTGTCCTATCTAGCATAGAGAAACTCTGAAAGAATGGGATTTTAAATTTCATATATGAATATTAGCTTCACATAATTTCCACCCCACTCTCCATCACCCTCCAATACTTTCCATGTTTAACCCACTCCTTAAATTCGTGACCTTTTCCTCACCACCCCCCTCTCTCTCTTTCTCTCCACACACACACACACACACACACACACACACACACACACACACACACACAGGCACACACACACACACACACACACAGGCACACACACACACACACACATACACACACACACACAATATGCGGAGTACAATCAGTGTTGCTCTTGTGTACATGTCTTTCAGGCTGACTGCTTAGAAACAGATAACTTACCAGGAGACCTGTCTACAGAAGACCAATCCTCCCACTTTGAGCCACTTAATCTAGGAGTGAGGCCTAGTAAGATTTCCTGTATCTACATTTGCAAGTCAACCAATATGGTCATTGTGTAAGTCTTTTGCTTAAACAAGTATATGAGACATTTGTGTGGGGTGGAAGATAGCCTTTAGAGAAAGGATCTGTATTATTGCAGCATTATTAAGGAGAATGGTGGACAATTTCCTCTCTTCTCAAGGGGAAGCAAAGGAATGCTTGCCTCACTGTCAAGCCAAATGAAATTGAACTGATATATGTAAACAGAGTTCTTAATTGGTCTAGATAATAAAAAGATGGAGTCATATACATAGAGAAATGCTGTCAGATCGGAGAGTAGGAGCGAGCCATAGCACACTTTACCTTCTTCGAGTCCCAGCAGACAAGAGAGGGATTTCCTGTTTCTTCCTGCTTATATCCTGTTTCTGCCCATCACTTCCTGTCTGTCTGTTCAGACATTTATACCTCTATGGTTAGCTAGTGGAAAGCTCCATTGTCTGACCCCCATGCAGGCCTTATTTGTACAAGCAAGATATCACCACAGATATATCCCGGTGTGCTAGTTGCACAGAGCTCCTTAATAGTAGAGGTGATGTTCTCTGGCCCTGTATCTGCAGTTTATACTATCAGTCAGTACCAGGCACAAGCTAAGAGCTCATTCCACTAACAAGTGAGGGACAGTTTTGCTAAAGCATTTGTATGCAAAGTACTTCCCATAACTAGCTGGGAGCACCCAGGAAGTGAGACAGATCTTTTGGGCCATGAGTTACTTATGATCTAAATGGGGGGAGGGGATGGAAAGCAGAGAGCAGTTGCAAAATGTCCAAGACAAATACAAAATGACACAGAAAAAGTCCAGTTGCCATAATTGAAAATCAAATGAGATTTGCAAAGAGCTCTTGATGTTTGCAGTTATTGTTATTTCCAATAAATAGATATCAAAACAAGACACATAAAGATTATGAAGGCCATGGATTTATGTCCCTAATGCAATCAGACATACCAGAAAGATTCAGTCATTTTGATTTATTGGGCCCAACTCCCAAAGTCCTGTGACCAACTGAAACCCAAGACTTGGGAACATTATTACTGGAAAAAATATAATAATAAAACTTCTTAGGGAATAATAACTACATCTCGAAGTTGCATATGATACAACTACATCAGTGTTTATCAGCTTAGTAAACAGTGCCAGGTTCTCTTGAGTAATTGGCGCCAATAATAGGGCAGCTGGCAGCTATGGCCCTTGATGCAGATATTGGAGATATGTTATTAATAGATAGTGGGACAATTAATTAATAGACAGAAAAAGTCATTTATGACCTAAATATTTTGTTGAGATACCAAGTAGTGAAAAATATAAGTACATTGCATATTATAAGTATCAATATTATTTCATTAAATTGATCTTATGTGTTTATATATATATATATATGTATATATATATATATATATGCTCAGTTATCTCATGCACATACATACACATAACCCATCTGTCTATGAACATTTGTACGTGAAAACATGTATATTTATGGATGTAAATATGTGCATCTGATACATGCTCCAACTGTAAAAGTGTATAGGCTCATAACATATACATATATTCCTATTATGTAAAATGTAAAGACAGGTAGACATGTATACAAAGAAACATATATTCATGTGTATAAATACATACATAAGGATATATGAAAATTAATGTGCAACCAACTGACACATACAATGTTCACATACACATATACATAAAAAAGAAATTAATGTATATATACATATGCATATTTTCATACAAAATACAAAATTACTCATCTAGGTACACATTGAAACAAACATGACATGCATTCACAAATGCACAGATATATACATATACATATGTTTGTTTATATCTATATGTATACATAGATGCAAATATTCAAAGACACAAATAACTATAAGGAAAAAGACTTTGAGACTCTACTGGTACACTGCTTATTTTGCTTCTTTGTCCTCCACACAGAAATGATCTCTCAGCAGGGTCCTGAAGACTCCAAGGATACAAGATAGTCCTTCATTTTAACAGTCCAGGACTCTTATCCTACACTTACTCTCTCAATTCCAGGCCTGGTACCCTAGAAGCTGTGATACAGATGGCTAACTGAACAAGTTGAGACTTTTCTTTCATTTTTGTGACATCATTGCTGAGAAAGTGGCTTTGCAGCCAAGGGCTATGTTTCCAATGTTTTGTTATCATTTGAGGGAGTTATGTACCTAGTTCCTGCCAGTGGTATAAGAGTGAAAGGGGAAGGTATAACTTTTGGAGTAAATGTGAGTTTTCTCCACCCTAGTTTTCCTTTGTACTGGGCTAATGTAGAGGATTAGAGTGACCTGGGAAGGCATTTGTTAAAGATGGTGGAACTACAAGGTACATGAGAAGCTGTGTCTAAGCTTTATTTGGAAAAGAGAGCTGCTGCCTAACAGGAATATGTATGTGAGATTTTAAATGTGTGGAAAGAAAATTTGTATTGTAATACATATTTGTTCTGCTTGTTCTAGAAGCAACCTTCCCCTAACTAACTGAAACACCAAAGTGAGATGCATCTTTCTGGATTTATAATTTGTATCAGAACATTCTCTAAGCATGGTCATTGCTTTTAAAGTGAGATAAAGTCATTGAAAAGTTTTTGCTGATTACCACCATTAGTGTTTGTATTCTACAGGCTGGCTACAGGTTTATAATAAAGCAGAAAAGCAGCAGAATTACTCTTGACCTTGAGATAATGCAGACAGTGCCAAGTATATAAAGATGATTTATTTTGCTTAATGACTACAAAGCACTTACTTTCCTAGGCATTGTGATAACCGATTTCTAAGTATTAAATCATTCTCCACACTTCTAGGAGTGAGACTATTATTCTCTCCACTTTTCATATTTGGAAACCGAGGCACAGAATGCTTAAGTTTTCCCAGCGTCTCAGAGGTAATCTGTGAAAGTACAGAAACAAGCCTAGGCAGTTTAAGAGTCCATTCTCGTATCCACACCAGATTGCCTCTCCTTAATGAATGAATTGGGATTTCTTCCCTGTGCTTTGTGAGGAACACTTCTGCTTGTGTCCATCAACGTCAAAAGAGAGAATTCCTGCCCCTAACAGAGTACTCGGACAATACTTTTGCTTCCAGAAGGACACAGCTTCCCACCCCTGAACTCATAAATTAGAAAGTCAAGGAGTGGAATCTACTTTCCTCCATGATGCCATTTTGAGGTGTATGTGTGTGGGTGTGTGTGTGTGTGTGCATGCATGCAGGCACACAAGTGTGTGTGAACATGGATGGAGGCAGCAAACCCTGCAGAGCTGCTTTCCTTGTGAGAATTAATAGGATCACAGCACACAGTGGTATGATTGCAAATAGAAAGACTGCTCTGTTCAAACAAATCTGTTTCTCTCTTCATGCCAAGAGCTAAGTGGGTAAACTTGCATTCAAATTGGCCTTGGTGCATAGAACATCATTTCTTCTGTGACAAACCCTTGGCTATGACCAGCTCTCGTTAGTCCACAGTCCCTCCCAGGCTACAAGCTCTGAAGGTAGAAGTGGCCATACTCTGTGGGTTGTCAGGGGCACACTACATCTGTGGGTGAGACAATGGGAGAGAGGCAAATATGTCACCATCATTGATCACTTCTTGTCTTCATTGGGTGGTTAATTCTCTAACTACTTCCTTATTCTTTGTGTATAAGTTCCTGTGGAAACTCTACAACTATCCACTCCTTCATATTAGTCCTATGTGTTAAATTCATCACTGCCCACATGAATTAATTCCATGATTGAGGCATTCCTTCCCCCATCTTTCTATCACATCACTAAAATCCCAGGAACATGATGTTTCTATATACTTATATAAATGTAAACTCACAGGGTCCTAGGATATCAGAGCTTCTGCACTCTTACCACAATCTATCTTTCATCATATACAAATGAGAAGACCGAGAGGTGTAGTGGAGAGTGATTGCATGAAAGGCGTGTTCTTGAAAGCACAGGTTGGTAAAACTACCACTGAGATTTGGCCTGTGTCCAAGTCAGTTTTATAACAATGAGCTCCATCTGCATGGACTAATGCTGGTGTGTGTGTGTGTGTGTGTGTGTGTGTGTGTGTGTGTGTGTGTGTGTGTGTGTGTGTGTGTGTGTGTGTTTGTAGTAGGCATTTAGGTAGTTGGAAGAATTATGTTCAAAGGTCAATGTAACTTAATGAATGTTCTGGACTAGCAGGAAAATGCTGCATAGCCCTATTCTACCTTTGCCATTGTGTTGTGTTCTTATAGGCTCCGGGTTTGTGGAAAGCAAGGGTTAAATAACATAGCAACATTATTTCAATTTGGTTTCAATGTAATCTTCCAGTGCAGTGTTTGTAGTCTGCTTGCCTTTACTCTTGCTGGCAAACCCACCTATCATCTTGCTGTGGCATTCCTTCACAGGTGAAAGTAACATCATCAGGATTCCAATGTAGACTGAAAACCAGACGCTCTTCAAGAATCCTCCAGGTCTTCAGTGGCAGGTTGAAACTGCTGAGAAATCCTCGTGGACTGAATCATTACCAGATTCCTGGCCTTTCCAGCGTGTGATAGCCATTGTTGGGTTACCTGGACCACACCCCGTAAGCCAACCTAATAACCCCCTTTTAATATATTTATTCATTTCATCTGATATGTACCTTTAGAAAGCACATATAATATACTACATTATTTTAAAGATGAGTAAAATGAAGCATGGAGGTATTATAGAATTTGTCTGCGGCCATGTAGCAAGTACTGATAGAGTCAGCTTACGTTTCCTAGCTTTGGCCACAAAGCTTAGTTTTCAATCACTGACCTATGCTCTGTTCAGGCTACTTGGCCATAATATGAGACTCTCAGAAGATCTCAGAAGTTTGCTTGGACTTGCTTCTTCAGCATTCTGATTGCTGTTTGCTCATTTTCTTCAGGAGACTCAGTCAGAAGCAACCAAGAACCATGCTCTAGCTGGCAACCAGGATTTGCTATAGAGTCAGTGAAGTGGCAGGATGTGTTTGGTTCTTATGTCAACTTCAGCCTGCTTTTTCAAGCCTATTGTCCTGTAGTAACTTATTGTTACCCCGCAGGTCATCAGTTAGTAGGGAGTCTGATGAAATTGCCTTACAAATACAGTGGGTGTACTGTAATGCCTTCACACAAAGGTACTGGAAATTTTATGCATTTGCTTTCTGAGGAACTGTGGCAGTTCAAAAAAAGAAGCAGTTGATTTGCATTTTCATTTAATTCCAAAGTGAGAGTAGGCAAATCTTGGACAGATGGCTGGCTCATTAATGGTGAAACCTGTAGCATGCATGGGGCCTTCAAGGGGCCAGAGGGAAGGAGCACACAGCTGGAATAAAAGCTCACTGGTGTGAAGTTTGAGTCCTATTCACACCATCTAGGATCCCCCTCCTTTACTCTTTTAACTATGCCAAAAAGGAGGGGAGAAAAGAGTTTATGTTTCCTCAGTACATGTGGCTTAGTTCTTGGGTAACTGGGCAAAATCCAGTAAGAATAGCTGTTTTCCACTGAGTATTTGTTTGAAGCTGTTGTAAGAGTGTTGTCGAATCATTATTTTGCTTAATTATTACACTAACCTTGAAAGCTGTGGGCTTATCTTTATTATCATCATCCCTTTTTATACATTTAGAGACTGAGACCCAGACAGATAATGCAACTCTCTCAGATCACATAGTCAGGAAGTTGCAAGTTCAGCAGTAGGAATCTGAGCAGTCTGGCTGTAGCACATAAGACCATATGATCTCAGAGAGGCTAGGTGACCACAGTGTGATCCTGTGCAATCTTCTCAGGATAGGCTAACTGTACTTTAACTTGGCTACTTGCTTGAAAAGTTGTTGTTAAAGACTGGAGTGCAATAGGTGAACTTCATACTATATGTGAGGTTCTGTGCTTGTCTGCTAGTCTAACACTTTGTAACCCCAACAAGAATGTAATCCCAGAACAAGAATGTTCAACATACAGAAAATAAGTATTTTTGATTTGTGTCTTTTTTCTTGACAAATGGAAAACTGATGATTTTCTTTAGTCAAATGTTTCTTCTCTTGTTGATTCTGGTGTGGATCAGATAATCTGTTCAAATGAAAGAAAGCAAATCCACCACTTGACATGTCATATTCCTGAGGACACTATGGACAGGCTTTTTGAACTACTTTCAAGGTAATGTTAATGTGTAAATGTATATGAAGCTGTCGGTGAAGATCCAGGATGCTAGACATTCATACCAACTGACAGAATGACTTCAAGCCAAACCTCAAAAATGTCATAGTCCTCAGTTGGACATTGGTGGTGCACACCTTTAATTCCAGCACTCAGAAGGCAGAGGCAGGCGGATCTCTGTGAGTTTGAGGTCAGCCTGGTCTACAGAGAGAGTTCCAGGCCAGGCTACAAAGCAATACAGAGAAACCCTGTCTAGAAAAACCAAACCAAACAAACAAAAAATGTCATAGTCCTCAAGCCACAATTTCACTGTAAAGGAAAAGCAGGTGTCAAGAAAATTTTTGTTTCCCTACATTAGAGGGGAAAAGGCCCACAGGTGGTTTTGAATATTACAAATCTGTTATTTTTAGAATCACCCAAACTCTTATTCATTCTTAGTTTAGAAGGCTGTTCAAAATAAATTAAATAAATAAATTGCGGTGGTTTCTGCTTAAATTAGATATTTCTCAGTTTCCATGACACCCAATCTGTTAGCAGCAATGTTCTAGCCAGGAGCTGTGCTAGATGGTCACATTTGCTTTAAGGTTTCTAGGGCATATCAGAACTCAATGAGCTTCTCATCCTTGAGAAAAGCAAGGATGTGTGAAAACCCATCAGTGATGCTGATTTGATTTCTGGATTCAGTGTCTAGTCATAGCTTTTCCATGACTCTGTGGGTAACCACGACTTGGTTCAAATATTTGTCTCTAGCTATGTATGTCGTTCTAAAGCAGTCACTGCAGGCAACACTAATAGTTTGACCCTCAAAAATGTCACCTGAGGAAACCATTCCAAGGTAGACAATTCGGAAACAGAGTTTGCACAATTCAAAAATCCTCAGTTTTCACTTCTAACAGCTTCTAGAATATTCATAATTATTATCAGGTGTAACTGTTTTATTGTAATTCTCACCACAGATAGACAAATAAGCAAACTATACGTTTGTAGGCCTTCCCTGGGCTTCATGTAAAATATAATTAGATGGGATATGAACATTTTTTCACAGAAACTAACAGGCTACCAAAACTAGACAGTAAGATCTCCTTGTTTATGAAACCAGACATTCTGAATTCAGGGCACAGAAAAACCAAGTAAAACTGAGCTTCAACCTCTCTCTTTGCTGACTTGTGTTCATAGATCCAGAAGGTACTATGCTGGAGAAAAGGTCATCAACAATCACACCCAGATGTAGGATGCTTCATATTGCATAACTGAATTGCCTGACAAAGCATATTCAATTGTGCAACAGTGGCATGGATATCTGGGGTAATGAAGGCCATAGACCCTATATTCTATTACTCAAATTTTATCAAATGAACATTGTGGTTAAACTGCCAATAAAATTCATGTTTATATCTATAGAGTAGTGTTGCTTTCAGACTTCATCAGAGAAGCTTCTTTTGGTAGTGAGCAACAGATAATGCAGAGACTCATAACTGGTCAAATTTCTGAGAATAAGTGACTATTAAATACTCAGTACTAAATAGGACACACACACACACACACACACACACACACACACACACACACACACACACACACACACCCTTCCAAGACTAAGGAAATTACAGGAGAAAGGGCAGAAAGAATCTAAGAACCAAAGGGGTGAGGAATACAGTGGAGTACTATCTTCTGGACATGACATGGTCATGTTCATCATGAACTACTGTAGTTGTAACTGCTTTCACAGGGACTGAAAAGAAAAAGGAAGGAGGGAACGTGAAGGTAGGAGGTGGACTAATTGGGACAAAGAAGGCAACTGGTGTGAGTGGAAAGAACATGCCAGAGGACATTCTGAAGTTTGGGGCAGGAGGGTCATGAGTTTAAGGCCAGCCTGAGCTGCATGGTGATGCTCTGTTTTTGTTTTTTAAAATAATGTTCCAGTTTTATATTCAAGCTCTACATTTTAGTAAATAGCTGCAGATTCTCAATGTTTATTTATAGAAGTTTCTGCGTCTTAAATCAGGTGCTATCTTTTCTTAAACTATGTCTTCAATTCGACTCCTGCTTTAAGCTTTCCATTCTTTAGGGGCTGGAGAGATGCCTCAGTCAGTAAATGCAAACATGAGGACCTGAGTTTGCATATCTTGAACTCATATTTTTAAAATCTAGGCTTGACTGTATGCATCCATAGTGTGTGTGTGTGTGTGTGTGTGTGTGTGTGTGTGTGTGTGTGTGTGTGTGTATTGAAGACAAGTTATTACTGGATTTCACTAGTGAGTCAATAGCTTATTAGTGATTACTGCATTCAGTAAGAGATTCTGTCTCAAACAATATATTGAAGAGTAATCAGGAAAATATCTAACACTGACCTCTGATCTCTACACACACAAATGCATCCCAACACAATGTGTACACACATACTCGATAAGCTATTACCCTTTCATACCCAAAACAAGTTTTCTGTGTTTTACTCAGATTGTAATTGGACATCCTTCAGGAGATATTTTTAGATAGGCATTTTTTTTCGGCATCCTCGTTTTGTGTGTGTATGTGTTTGTTTGTTTTTAAGATAGGGCCTTGCTCTATAGTTCTGGTTGGCTTCAAGCTCATTATGTAGACGTTGAATTCAGAGTGATCATTCTGTCTCTGCCTCCTAAGCATTGGGATTATGGATATGCACCACCAACATCACCTTGGCTCAGCTTGTCTTTAATTGGAAAAGACTGTATAAGAATATAGCATCTTCTTGCCCTAGACACATGGGGAAGGGCCCAGGCCCAGCCCAGCATGATGTGTTGGATTTTGTGGAGCCCCTGTGGAGGGCCCTACCCTGCCTGGGGAATGGAAGGTATGGATGGGGTGGAGGGTAGGTCGGGGTGGGTTAGAAGGGTTGTGGGTGAGGGGAGGGAGAAGGAGAAGGGATTGACATGTGAAACAAGCTTGTTCCTAATTTGAACTAATAAAAAAAAGTGAAAAAAAAAAAGAAAATACCATCTTAATCTGAGGTTCTGGCATGAGTTTGTTTCAGGGCTTCTATTGTTGTGATCAACACATTTTGACTAAAAGCAACTTGGGGAGGAAAGGATTTAATTCAGTTTACAATTCTCTGGAAAAAAGTCAGGGCAAGAACTCAAGGCAGGAACATGGAGGTAGGAGCTGATGCAGAAGCCATGGAAGAGTGCTGCTTACTGGTCTGATCCTTATGGTTTGCTCAGGTTTCTTTCTTATAACACCCAGGACCATCAGGCCATGGCTGGCTTTGCCACAGTAAACTGGACTCTCCTACATTAATCATCAATCAAGAAAATGTAACATAGATTTGCCCACAGGCCGATCTGGTGGGAGCATTTTTTAGTTGAGCTTCCCTCTTCCAAAATGACTCTAGCATTTGTCAAGCTGACATAAAACTAGCCAGTACAGTCTTCAAGAAGGAGGACTATGTAATCCATAGGAAACTATGTAAAATTGGATGTATAAATATAAATGTGCTTTCTTCTGAAGACAAAGTATATTGTTTTTATGTGATTCCCAGATGTTCATGTAGCCTCGAAAAGGGAAAAATTTATGAAGTACATGCATTGGAATTTCACAATGATTTGCTAAGAAGTTTCATTATAGCTTTTTTTTTGTTTGACAGGAGGGTAATAAAGAACACAACAGGTAGCCCAGCAATGGCTGTATTTTATTTGCCACTATGAAGTATAATTGAAAATCTAGCTATGGAATGAATTAAGTTAATGTGTGCTTTAAATTAGTCAAAGCAAAGGTAATAAGGACCAGTACTCAACAAACCTGAGAAATTTGGCGTCAGGTTAGAAATAGTAAAACATTTATTGAAGACCACTCTATTGCCAGTGCCAGTGTACCCATCCACTTATTATTCTAGTATATCCAGTTACCCACGAGTTTTCAGAGAAGTTACCCAAATAGAGAACAAACATGTGAGGGAGACAAGATGAGAATGGAACTGTCTATGATTGCAACTAGGTCAAATCTATTAATATGTGATATTTATGTCTCTGCATGGTTGAGACTGCAAATCCTTTTGCATAACATTTCCTCTCACTTTTAGAGAAAATTCCTCTCTCAAATAGTTCAAAACCACTATTTTAACTTTTATCACCCTGAAAATTTCAGTTTTCAATAGAGCACAATGCTATTATGCTGTAATGGGATATCACCAGATTATATCACTTTGCATGGTATGAAACTCTTTCCTTAGAGTTAGTTTCACTGTTACATATCAGAAGTTTTTCTGTGAACTTTGAGGATTAGAGGAAAGAGTTAATGAGGACAAGGTCATGGGTTCACTTTCTGTATAGCCATTAACTCAGTTATGTTCTGCGGTTAAAGATTGTCCCCTAACCCCAGAGAGAAGATTATTGAGGTCAAGGCAATCCAAAAGAAAGAATGGAGCTGACTCACTGTAAATCCATCAAGTCTTATGACTGAAAAGACAGCTCCAGAATATTTATCATAGAGTTTCCTAATGTAACTTTTGGAAGAATCCCCAGGATTCTTCATCTGTTGCACTGTTATTTTGTCAGTGGACTATCACTGGAAAGTAGACAGGATTGGAACTTCTGGTACCATACTTTCACGAGGTGATGCATAGGCAGGGGATTCCTGCACAGAGTAGAAGGTGTGAGCAGTAGGTATAATTAGGGCTAGGGCCTTCTCCTCTACCCCTGCTAAGTGTGTGTGTGTGTGTGTGTGTGTGTGTGTGTGTGTGTGTGTGTGTGTGTGTGTTCACATGTGTCAATTTCACTGGGTGAATAGGCAAGGCTGGGACCTCTTCCACTGATCTCAAGGTTCAAGGGAGTAGGGCTAGAAACAATGATGCACTGCTCTTCCCAGGCGATAGACGCAGCTGAAGCTTTCTGTGGTATAGTGGCCAGGCAGGACTCCCATGTACACTGGTCTTACTGTGTGATGGGAAGAGCACTGTGTTTTAGTTGAAAATACTTTCTATGATTTTAGAATGAAATTCTCTTCAATTACCATGATTCTTAGATTTAGTCTTTTGTGGTATCTTGTATATCTTGAAATTATTGCTTATTATTTCTTACTTTACCTTTGTCCTTATTTGAGTGTTACACTTACTTATTGAGTGTCTTTAATCTCTGATAGTTTGCTTTCTCCTTGCCCTAGTCTGTTGATAGGATTTTTCACAGAGCTGCTAATTTGACTTATCTTCATTTTCAGTATTTCTATTTGGTTTTTATTCAGCATTTGTATCTCTTTATTGAATTATGCTCTTACATTCTGCATTGACTTTTTATTTCATTTAGCTTTTTATATTCTTTTGAAATTCTTCACGAAGTTGTGTCCTATTCGGTTTCTTTGAACATAATTATAGTCATTCTTTTGTGTTCTTTGTAATTCATTTAATTCACTTCCAATGGAGATAGTGTGAGATGAATAATTATTGGAGCATTTATGTTGCCTTCTTCATTTTACATATGTTTTTTACAGTGATATTTGTACATCTGGAGTTAGGTTCTTGGTTGATTTTAATATATTGAATTTTTTATATTCCAGCAATGTTAATTTTTTCTCCATTTTTAATTGAAATTAGAAACAAGATTGTTTTACATAGCAATACCATTTCCCTCTCCCTTCGCTCCTCCCCTGCCCCCCATTAACACCCTACCTATCTAATACCATTTCTGCTCCCCAGGGACAGTGAGGCCCTAAATGGGGGGGGGTTTAGGAGTTGGTCATATCCTTTGGGATAGGGCATAGACCCTCCCCCATGTGTCTAGGCTGAGGGAGTATCCCTCTATATGAAATGGACTCCCAAAGTCCATTCCTATGCTAGGAATAAGTACTGATAGATTTCCAAGGCCATGTCACTGACACCCACATTCATGGGGTCTGGATTAGTCCCATGCTGGTTTCCCAGTGATCAGTCTGGGGGCCAAGTGCTCCCCATTGTTCAGGTCAGCTGTTTCTTTGGGTTTCACCAGCCTGGTCTAGACCCCTTTGCTCATCACTCCTCCTCCTTTGCAACTGGATTCCAGTTTAGTTCAGTGTTTAGCTGTGGGTGTCTTCTACTTCCATCAACTGCTGGATGGAGGTTCTAGGATAGCATTTAAGTTAGTTGTTAATTTCATTATCAGGGGAGGGCATTTAAGGTAGCCTCTCCACTGCTGCTTAGATGGTTAGTTGGTGTCATCCTTGTAGCTCTCTGGACATTTCCCTAGTGCTTGATTTCTCTTTAAACCTTTCCTGGCTCCCTCTCTGATGGAATCTCTTATTTAGCTCTCCTTTATTCTTCTCCCTACACAACCTTCCTGCTCCCTCATGTCCTCCTCACCCCTCCTCTTCTCCCATTCTTATTCTCCTAGCTCCCTCTCCCCTTCCCCCCATGCTCCCAATTTGCTCAGGAGATCTTGACCCTTTCCCCTTCTCCAGGGGACCATGTATGTCTCTCTTAGGGTCCTCCTTGTTACATAGCTTCTCTGGCGGTGTGGATTGTAGGCTGGTAATCCTTTGCTCTATGTCTGAAATTCATATATGAGTGAGTACATACCATGTTTGTCTTTTTGTGATTAGGTTACCTCACTCAGGATGGTTTCTTCTAGTTATATCTATTTGCTTGTGAATTTAAAGATTCCATTGTTTTTTCTGCTGAGTAGTACTCCGTTGTGTAAATGGACCACATTTTATTCATCCATTCTTCAGTTGAGGGGCATCTAGGATGCTTCCAGGTTGTGGCTATTACAAGTAATGCTACTATGAACATGGTTGAACAGATGTCCTTGTTGTCTTCCGGGAATATGCCTAAAAATAGAATTGCTGGATCTTGTGGTAGACTGATTCCCATTTTCTTGAGGAACCACCATAGTCATTTCCAAAGTGGCTGCACAAGTTGGCACTCCCACCAGCAGTGGAGGAGTGTTCCCCTTTCTCCACATCCTCTCCAGCATAAACTGTGATTGGTGTTTTTGATTTTAGCCATTCTGACAGGAGTAAGATGGTATCTCAGAGTTGTTTTGATTTGCATTTCCCTGATGACTAAGGATGTTAAGAACTTTCTTAAGTGTCTTTCAGCCATTTTAGATTCCTTTATTGAGAATTCTCTATTTAGTTCTGTACCCCACTTTTTAAATTGATTGTTTGGTGTTCTGGAAACAAGCTTCATGTTTTCTTTGTAAATTTTGGAGAGAAGCGCTCTGTTGGATATAGTGTTGGTGAATATCTTTTCCCAGTCTGTGGGCTGCTGTTTTGTCTTGCTGACTGTGTCCTTTGCCTTACAGAAACCTCTCAGTTTCAGGAGGTCCCATTTCTTAATTGTCTATTTCAGTGTCTGTGCTACTAGTGTAATGTTCAGTAAGCTGTCTCCTGTACCAGTTCCTTCAAGGGTATTTCCCACTTTCTCTTCTAAGAGGTTCAGTGTGGCTGGATTTATGTTGAGGCCTTTGATCCACTGGGACTTAAGTGTTGTGCATGGTGATAATTATGCATCTATCTGCAGTTTTATACATGCCAGAATCCAGTTATGCTAGCACTATTTGTTGAAGATGCTTTCTTTATTCCATTGTACACCTTCAGCTTCTTTGTCAAAAGTGTGTGGGTTTCTAGGTATGTGGGTTAATATCATTGGTCTACCTGTCTATTTTTGTGCCAATACCAAGCTGTTTTCAGGGATGGTGATACCTCTGGGAGTTCCTTTATTGTACAGGGTTGTTTTGGCTATCCTGGGTCTTTTGTTTCTCCATATAAAGTTTTGTATTGTTCTTTCAAGGTCTGTGAAGAACTGTGTTGTGATTCTGATGGGGATTGCATTGATTCTGTAGATTGCTTTTTGCAAGATTGCAATTTTTACTATGGTGATCCTACCTATCCAAGAGCATGGGAGATCCTTCTATTCTCTTGTATCTTCTTTAATTTCTTTCTTTAAAGACTCAAAGTTCTTGCTATACAGGTCTTTCCCTTGTTTGGTTAGTGTTACCCCAAGATATTTTATGTTGTTTGTGGCTATTAAAAGGGTGATATTTCTCTGATTTCCTTCTCAGCCCTCTTATTGTCTGTATATAGTAGGGCTACTTATCTTTGTTTTTAGTTAATATTGTATCCTGCCACTTTGCTGAAGGTGTTTATCAGATGTAGGAGTTCCCTGGTAGAGTCTTTTAGGTCAGTTATGTAAACTATCATATCATCTGCAAACAGTGAAAGTTTGACTTCTTCCTTTCCAATTTGTATTCCCTTCATCTCCTTTTGTTGTCTTAGTTCTCTAGCTAGAACTTCAAGTACAATATTGAAGAGAGATGGAGAGAGTGGACAGCCTTGTCTTGTTCCTGATTCTGAGTTTCTCTTCATTTAGTTTGATGTTGGTTGTTGGTTACAGTATATTGTTTTTATTATGTTCAGGTTTGTTTCTGTTATTCCTGATCTCTCCAGGACCTTTATCATGAAGGGGTGTTGGATTTCGTCAAAGGCTTTTTCAGCATCTAGTGAAATGATGGTGTGGTTTTTCTTTTGCAGTTTGTTTATATTGTGGATTACACTGATAGATTTTTGAATTTTGAACCAACCCTGCATCCCAGGGATGAAGCCTACTTGGTCATGGTGGATGATTTTTTCTGATACATACTTGGATTCGGTTTGCTAGTATTTTACTGACTATTTTTACATCAATGTTCATGACGGATATTGGTTTGCAGTTCTTTTTCTTAGTTGTGTCTTTGTGTGGCTTGGGTACAAAGGATATTGCAGCCTCGTATAAAGAGTTTGACAATGAACCTTCTGCTTCTATTGTGTGGAACAATTTGAGGAGTATTGGTATTAGCTCTTGTTTGAATTTCTGGTAGAATTCTGCAGTGAAGCCATCTGGCCCTAGGCTTTCTTTGGTTGGGAGATTTTGATGACTGCTTCTATTTCCTAAGGGATTATAGTTCTGCTTAAGTTGCTTATCTGTTCTTGATTCAATTTGGTAAGTAATATCTGTCCAGAAAATTGTCCATTTCCTTTAAATTTTCCAATTTTGTGGAGTGCAGATTTTCAAAGTATGACCTGAAGATTCTCTGGATTTACTCAATGTCTGTTATTATGTCTCTCTTTTCATTTCTTATTTTGCTAATTTGCCTGTTCTTTCTCTGCCTTTTGGTTAGTTTGTATACAGGTTTGTCTTGTTGATTTTCTTGAAGAACCAACTATTTGTTACTTGATTCTTTGAATTGTTTTCTTTGTTTTGACTTCATTGTTTTATGCTCTCAGTTTGATTATTTCCTTGCTTCTACTCCTCCGTGGTGAATTTGCTTCTATTTGTTCTAGAACTTTCAGTTGTGATGTCAATTCCCTGATGTGACTATTCTCTAGTTTCTTCATGTGAAAACTTAGAGCTATGAACTTTCCTCTTAATACTGCTTTCAAAATGTCCTATAAATTTGGGTATATTGTGTCTTCCTTTTCATTGAATTCTAGAAAGTCTTTAATTTCTTTATTTCTTCCTTGACCCAGGAATGATGCAATTGCATGTTGTTTAATTTCCATGAGTTGGTAGGTTTTCAGCAATTTGTGTTGTTTTTTTAATTCTAACTTTAAAGCAAGGTGGTGTGTTATGATAAATCTTTCCGCCAAAATCTGCCCGAACCCTACCACCACATGGGCGGTCTCCGCCAGCCTCCTGAGTTCTGTCTGTCACGTGGATGGACAAAATAATGCAGAGACATATTAGGTACAATGCTGCTTTGCCAATGACTAGGATTCTTAACTGTTAGCTCAGTCTTAACTATCATAAACCTATATATTTTATAAGACTTACCTTATCGGACACCTTATTGGCATCCCTCCTTGCCGGTGGATCACATTGTACCACTGGAGCAGGAGTGGAAGGGAAAAGAGAGACATTTCTTGTTTCTCCTTCGCTTAAATAAGAGTCTCCTTGCTATGTTACTTCCTGCCTGGATCACCGCTTCTCTACTACATTTCCCAGAATCCTCTTTGACTCCTAGTCCTGTCTAACTTGCTGTCTCATTGGCCAAACAGTATTTTATTCAACAATCAATAAGATAAGCATACACAGAAGTACTTCCCCCATCAGTGGTGTGATAAGACACAGGAGGTTATTCCATTTTTTGTACCTGTTGAGGTTTGCTATGTTGCCAAGTATGAGGTCGATTTTAGAGAAGGTTCCATGTGGTGCTGAGAAGAAGGTATATTCTGTTTTGTTTGGATGGAATGTTCTATAAATGTCTGTTACTCCCAATTGTGTCATAACTTCGGTTAATTCCTTTGTCTCTTTGTTAAGTTTCTGTCTGGTGGTCCTGTTGATTGGTGAGAGTGTGGTGTTGAAGTCTCCACTATAACTGTTTGAGGTCCTATGTGTGATTTGAGTTTTAATAATGTTTCTTTTATGAACGTTGGTGTCTTTGGGGCATAGACGTTTAGAATTGAGACTTCTTCCTGATGGATTTTCCTGTGATGAATATGAAATGAACTTTTTCACTCCTTTAGAATGATTTTAGTTTGAAGTCTAATTTGTTAGATACTAGGATAGCTACCCCAGCTTGTTTCTTGGGTCTACTTGATTGGAATATCTTATCCCAACCCTTTACTCTCAGGTAATGTCTGTCTTTGAAGTCGAGGTGTGTTTCTTCTATGCAGCAGAAGGATGGATTCTGTCTTAATGTCCAGTGTGTTACCCTGTGTCTTTTTACAGATGAGATAAGACCATTAATATTGAGGTAAATTAAGGACCATTGAATGCTTGTTCTTGTTTGTTTTTGATTTGTTGTTGGTGGTGGTATTGTTTGTGGATTCACCTTGCTTTTTCTTTTGTCTTTCAGTAAAGTGGGATTATCTATTGCCTATGTTTTTGAGAGTGTAGTTAACTTCCTTAGGTTGGAGTTTTCCTTCCAGTACTCTTTGTAGGGCTGGATTAGTGGCTATGTATTGTTTAAATCTGGTTTTGTTGTAGAATATCTTGTTTTCTACATCTATAGTGATTGAAAGCTTTGTTGGGTATAGTAGTCTGTGCTGGCATCCATGGTCTTTTAGTGTTTGTTGAATATCTATCCAGGATCTTCTGGCTTTCAGAGTTTCCATGAAGAAGCCAGGTGTAATTCTGACAGGTTTGCCTTTATATGTTACTTGGCCTTTTTCCTTTGCTGCTCTTAATATTCCTTCTTTATTCTGTATGTTTGGTGTCTTACTTATTATGGAATGAGTGGACTTTTTGTGGTCAACTCTATTTGGTGTTCTGTTGGTTTCTTGTTCTTTCATTGGCATGTCTTTCTTTAGGTTGGGAAAGTTTTCTTCTATGATCTTGTTGAATATGTTTCTGCACCTTTGAGTTGGGTTTCTTCACCTTCTTCTATACCTAATATTCTTAAGTTTGCCCTTTTCCTGGATATTTTGTGATAGGGATTTGCTGGACTTAAGATTTTCTTTTGTTGATGAATCTATTTCTCCTAGTGTATCTTCAATGCCTGAGATTTTCTCTTCCATCTCTTGTATTCTGTCTGTTATACTTGTATCTGTAGTTCCTGATCATTTACTGACCTTTTCTAATTCCAGCATTCCTCCAGACTGTGTTTTTTTTATTGTCTCTATCTTGGCTTTCAAACCTTGCACTGTTTGAATTGTTTCTTGAAATTTTGGTTTGCCTTTTCTTCCATTCCTTTTAAGTATTTTTTGATTTCCTCTCTTAGGGTCTCTATCATCTGCATGAAGTTGTTTTTAAGGTTGTTTTTTTCTGCTTCATCTATGATGGGATTTTCAGGTCTTGTTGGTGTAGAATCCCTAGACTCTGGTGGCATCATATTGTTTTTTCTGTTGTTGAATGTGTTCTTATGTTGTCATTTTCCAATCTCTTCTTCCAGTGAGTGCAGGTGGTGTCTCTTCTGCTCCTGGTGTTTATGGGTCCAAGGTTCTCTTCTGGTGGGTGCAAGAGGGTCGGATACTGTGATGGGTCTCAAGGTGGGTACAGGCAGGTCTGAGGCACTCGCTCTCCAGGTGGGGGGACTAGCACAGATATGTCAGAAGCCTCTGGGTTGCTTGGTCCTCAGGGGCCATGTTGACCTGCCTGCAGGACCCCAGGACAGGAGTTCCCAGAGTGGGCAGGCAGAAGTTGCCAGATTTCTCTTTAAACCTATAATGGCTCCCTAAATTATGGTATCTCTTTTCTTGCTCTCCTATATTCTTCCCCCAACTCAATCTTCCTGCTGATCTGGCTACTTCATGAGAAAGGAAATGTAGCAAATCAAGAATGGCATTAGAAAGAGTAATTATGTCAACAGAGAAAAAAACAATATTTTGCCCACAAAGCAACTATAAAAATGCCTAAAATCTATCCTTCCAATACTCTTGACTTGGGAAGTCAAGCAAAGGTATATAAAATATTAAAAAATCGTCTTGTATTGTATATTTCAAAAAATGCTATAATAATGGATTTTTGAATGCTTTTTTATCATAAAGAAATGATAAATTATTGAGGAGATTGATACTTGTATGAAAATATCACACAATTTACACATAGGACAAAACATCACAGGTTATTCTTTTACATGCTGTTTTTATATGTGTCAATTAAAAGAAAAAAGCAATTACTGCATCTCAGATAGGACCATCCTAGAAAAGTTCTCTTTTCATCTTGGCTCCTCATATTCTCACTATCTCCATCAGTACAACAGTTCTAGTAGGGTAAAGCAAGCTGTAAAAACAGCAACTTTGTTTCAGAGATAGCTGAGTTGATTAGGAATGCATCAGAGAAAATTCTACTCTTGTGAGAATAGGAGACAGAGGTGGTCTTGGTGACAAATGAGTTCAGGAAAGAAAACACAGTTTCATTTTGTGATCTTTGTTGGTAAGAAATATTCTGGCAGACTACTTTAAAGTCACACAGAAAATTCTGAGGAGTGAAACAGCTATAGTAGGCCTTGATAAATATCTACTCATCTCTGGAATTCAAGGTTGTGCATGTGAAGCAGGTATGCAAAGGAGAGACCCAAGAAGCCTTTAGCTACCTACAAAACCCTTGTACATGGCATGGGAAACATGAAGAGCCCCAGCAGAAAGTAAAAGCTGGAACATACCTACAAACTGCCTGAATGTTGAATTCAGTTTCCAACTCAGACAGAGGTCTGCACACATCATCCAAATGAACATTGTCTACTCATAGTGGTAGATTCATGGATGTCTTTAAGAAGATAGACTTTGCAATAGCTAAATTGAACCACCACCTTGCTTAGATCAATAAATTTCTATGGGATTAAAGATGCTCAGCTCCGGGTGTGTATATAATTTTTCCCATTATGAATACTCTGATCTAATGAACACATCAATAACTTGATAGAGTCATAATATGAAGGCATTATTCAGAGGTGTTGAAAGTTAAGAACTATGGTTTAGATGGAAGAAGACTGTCTGTGTGTCTGTGTCCTTGAGGGCATATCTTATCTTCTCTCATTCCTGTACTGATTCTTCTCTTTGCTTCTTGTCTACCAATAAATGAAGAAAAGATTCCACCACTGTCATGAAGCCCAAGTACATGAGACAAAATTTATATAGAGTAAACTCTCTGAAACTGTGAGCTAAAATAAATCTGTCCCCCTATAAGCTGTTTCTGTCAGTTTGTCTTAGTTTATTTTTTGTTGTTGTGACAAACTACCCCAACAAAATTAACTTAAAGGGGAAGGATTCATCCTGAAACATAATTTAAGGTATAGTCCATCATTGTGGGTACTTAGGAACAGAGCATAATGAATTTCTTAGTGCCCAGTTACTTTTACCATCTCCTGCACAGATCCTTAGTCTTGTCCACAATTAAGACTGATTTCCCACAATCAATTAACATAAAGTACAATGTGGAATGGCTTGATCTCTTAATATATAACTCTCCAGTTTTCCTACACATAAACTTAAGGGAAATGAAAACATGTGCCTATATCAACATGTACTTTTAAATATTTTAGCAACATTATTCTTAGTGTTCCAAAACAAAGTATAATAATTCATATAAAGTACCGTGTGCTAACTGATTGTGCCATTGGAGCTCCTTAAAGTATAATAACTCAAATGAATATAAATCTGGTAATGATAAAGAAAATATAGTATGGGTATAAAATGGATGACTGTATGCAATAAAAGGAAGAAATTACCAATATATGCAATAACACAATTAAAGATGAAAAACAGCATTGTGATAAGTAAAACAAAAACTATCCCTCAAACTCTCCATCTTGTCTGATTCCCATTGTATGAGATAGCCATAAAATGTAAGATCATAGAGACCTCTAGCAAATTAGTTTGGGTATGGAGGCATGGGTTAATTCAAAGGATTATCAGGAAACTGAACACATTGAAATATTGTAAACTGGACTTTTGTCATATTTACACAAGTCCCAATCTTCCTAAAATCATAATTTTTAACTAATATGGGTGTTTTTTCATTATTTCTAATTTATTTCAGTAAAGTCATCAAAATAAAGATTTTTATGGATTGCCAAAGGGCCTGTCTTCAAGAGATCTTTGTTCAAATGAACAGAACATTATTTTCCCTTACTGAGTAACATCAGGAAGGGAAGAAAGAAGAACTGGAAAAAGAAGCTGTTCAACAATAAGTGGTCAGATTTTGGACATTTCTTAATCTCCCAGTTAAGATACCCTTTACTCTTACCAAGAAGTACCAGAGCAATTTGAGAAACCTGTAAAGGGATCTCTATACAACTTCCCCCTTTACTAGAACATCTCAAATCCTAACAATGACATTTGCAAGTACTGTAAGTGTGCACCAATGGCACCATCTTAAAGAAGCTGACCAAAATAACACCATTAAGTCTCTGAAAACAAGCTGCCATTGCAACCGTAGCCCACAAATGGGACCTCAATATCATATCTCTCTTCTGAAGGCTCAGGAATCTATTTAGAGATGGTACAGAAATATTTTAAGAGCCAGAGAGAGGCTAATTTAAAAGAAACGGTTTTCCAGTAACAACAGGGCAGATAGGCATAAGAGCTCATAGTGATTGTGTCAACATGCATAAGACCTGTGTAATTTCAAGCCAGACAAAATCCCAGAATGGATGAGGAGAGGTGGGCACTAAGGGCCACAACTAGCCAAGGTGCTGTTAACATTGCTAGCTGCTGGTGAGAGAAAGTCAGTTTTCTTTATTGATATGACGCATTGTGTATTAACCACTCTCAGAACACAAGCCAGACCCCATGGAGTGTTCTGTTTGTTTTCAAGAGAGAGATAGAAGATGAAGTTGGTTGGGTAGTGATGTGTGTGGGGGGTGTGGTCAGGCACAACCCTAAGCAGGCATCTTCCCCTACAGTCATGTGGGGGGAGATTTGGCTGAGATAGGAGAGGAAGCAAAATATGGTTTAAAAATATTGAATGAAATTCTCAAAAAAAGAAATCTATTTATTAAAAAATTAGGTCAAGACCTCCATGCTAGACCAAAACAGGGTGATAGCTTGCTGGAAAAAATATAGCCTTCAGAGTGTCCTAACATATGGACACAATGTCCAAGTTAAATTTAAAAACCATCATAACAAGAAAATCAAAACATGAAGAAAAAAATCAATTGATGCTGACACTAAAATAAATCTGATGTTAAAATTATTTGGCAAATATTTCAAAGCATTTATCATAAAGATGCTTCTGCAATCAATTATATATTCTCTTGAAATAATTGAAGAAAACAGAATATAGCAAAAACAAGTCAAAAAGAACCAAATGAAAATTATAGAACTGAAAAAATACAGCTGAAGTAAATGGCTCACTGAATAGGCTTACTAGAAGAGTGGAGATGACAGAGGACATAAATTTGAGGACAGAATAATAAAACTTATCCAGTATGAACAACAGAAACAACAGCAGAAAATAAGCTAAAAAGAAATAGAGCATAAGTGACCTATAGAATAATTAGAAAACATTCCAACATTTATATAGCTAGTGTTCAGAAAGGATATGAGTTTGGGTATAGAAGACTGAAGCCACATTTAGGGTATAAAAAGTCTGAAAAATTTTAATTTGTTATAGAAAACATAAACCTAGAGGCTCAAGAATCTGAGTGATCTATAAAGAATCCAAGACAAATGTTATCATAAAGCACATTATAGTTCTCTAAAAAATGAAGACAGAGAAAAAATCTTGAAAGTAGCCAGGAAAATATGATGCAGAAATCAGGCACTAGGGAAATGTCTGGAGATCTACAAAGATGACACCAGCTAACAATCTAAGCAACAGAGAAGAGGCTACCTTAAATGCCCTCCCCTGATAATGAAATTGATGACTAACTCATATGCCATCCTATAGCCTTCATCCAGCAGCTGGTGGAAGTAGAAGCAGACACCCACAACTAATCACCAAACTGAACTGGAATCCAGTTGCAGAGAAGGATGAGTGATTAGCAAAGGGGTCCAGACCAGGCTGGTGAAACCCACAGAAACAGCTGACCTGAACATCCGGGAACTCTTGCTCCCCAGACTGATAGCTGGAATACCAGCATGGGACTGATCCAGACCCCAGGAACATGGGTTTCTGTGAGGAAACCTCAGAAATCTACGGGACCTCCTGTAGTAGTTCAGTTCTTATCCCTAGCATAGGTGTGGACTTTGGGAGCCCATTCCACATAGAGAGATACTCCCTGAACCAAGACATACAGGGGTGGGCCTAGGCCCTATCCCAAAGGATATGATAGACTCTGATGACACCCTATGGAAGGCCTCACCCTCCCTGGGGAGGAGAAAGGGTATGTGATAGGTAGGGATTTAGTTGGGGGGGGGTGGTAGAGTAGGACGGGTAGGAGAAGGGAACTGGGATTGTCATGTAAAACAATCCTGTTTCTAATTCAAATAAAAAAAATTGAAAAAAGAGAAAAATATGATGCAATCGTCCCTTGATAAAACCAATTTGAAATTTCCATTAAACAAAGAAAGAAAAAGTTCACATCATAAAGAAGTAGCAGACTCTATTATTGAAAAAAAACTGCTAGCTAAAAGTTGTATATTTATTACAAATTAAGAGAAAGAAAATCTTCCTTTAAAAAGATTTTATTTTATGCATATAAATGTTTTGCCTGCACATGTGCAAATGCACCATGTGCATGAAATGCCTTCAAGGCCAGAGGGAGAAACAGATTTCTTGGACCTGCCGTTCCAAAATGCTGTGATCCTCTGTGTGTATGCTAGGAACTGAACCTGGCTCATCTGGAAGAGAAATTGGTGATCATATCTACTGAGCAATCTTTATAGCCCCCCCAAAATGTTCTTTTGATATTGGAAAATTATAAAATTTACCATTAGAATAATTAGCATAATATGCTGGTTAAGAGTTCTTTAAATAAAAGGATAAAACTTTGGGGAATCAGAAAGGAAGATGGGATGGCAGAAGAAAGAGGAATATAGAAACACACCTAAAGACTGGTCATTTTCTCATAAATTTTATAAAGCAGATCTTAAAATTTAAAAAAATCATAGCATCATATAATACTCAATAATATTTAAAAGTTAGGAAGGTAAAGATATTTAAATGCATGTGGTTTCTTCATTTAATATGGTAAAGAGGAATCATAGTTCCTAATTTAAAATCACACTACAAAGCTTTCATAGTTAACATAGTATGATCCTTGCATTAAATGGAAACAGAGTTCAGTGGACCCTGAAATATACCCAAGGATGTATAGTCAACTAATTTTCAACAGTTGCACCAAAAGGACACATTGGCCTAAGGATATTGTATGCAGAGAATTGTATTTTAGTATATAGGAGAATAAAACTAGAAGTAGAAATTCTGATATTAAAACAAAAGTTCAGTTTATAAACCAAAAACATAATTAATGTGAGTACATGAAGTTGGGAGGAGCAGGTGATGGAAGGCATGAGAGGGGTGGAAGCTGAGGGAATGGGAGTGCATTTGATTTAAATAAAAAGCTTCTCCATAGAAAAGAAAACATTCAAAATGGAAATTCAGCGTACATACAGGAAACATGTTTACAAACCACATATCCGATAATGGGCAAGTGCCCAAAATTTACAAAACAAATTAAACAAAAAACCTGCATAATTTATAGTAGAAAATAAATATCCTTATTTTTTAATGGACAAAGATAAGAAAATGGCAGAAAGTTGTGTGAATAAAAGATCATCTCCTTGAAATTTTCATTGAGATAATTAGCGATTTGTAGGCAGTTGTAGGAAATAATGCAGAGAGATCCTTTGTTCATTTTGTGAAGCTTAACCAGTTGGTAACATTTTATAATCTGTTCTGGATGTTTATAGAAAAGATGAGGAAACTGGACTTTACAGTAATAAAGGTCTTTCCTGCCCAATAGGATAAAGATAATGAAGCAGTTGTATCGTGTGGTCCTGGTTATGATTTGAAAGTTTACATGTGTACAGAATTTTATCTTTGCATGGGAACTTTCTGGAAGGAGATATATGAAATGTGAAGTAATGACATTTGGAAAGTCAAGGTTGAAGAAGTTACTTTTAAAATAAAATGTGCTCTTTTACTCAATGAATAAAGAGAAGTAACTTTAACTTACCACCTAACAAGAAACCCAACATATTATCAAGTAGCTTATAAGCAACATATGCGCTCACAAATTACACTCCTTCCGTCCCTTCCTCCAGTGGCAACCAGTACCCTGAATTTTAGATCTCTGCCCTCACCTCAAAATGTACTGTTGACTATGTAAACACTCCTAAAGCCCATTTTGCTGATGAATGGATTATAAAATATGGTACATACATACATATAAATGCTCCTTTGTAATACTTTTTGAAAATCACATGTTTGTATTATTTGTATTGAAAACCACATACAAGTATTTTAGGCAATATACAGACTTTGAAACACAAAATTTTGTGTTTAATATTATTGTAATTGCCACAAAAAGTCAAAGTTTCCATATGAGCACACTTCACAGAGTTCACACAATTTTGCTGGTTTCCTTGGAGGATAAAATTTTCATTGAAAAATGATTCACACCCTGGAGATTGTGTCCTGTATGCCTGTTCTCAGGAGAAGTAGTCAATTATCTCCATCTGTCTTCTCTCACCTAGTTGTGTGCCAGCATGCCATTAAAAGATTAGATGGGCGTGAGTGTGAGTTCCCTGAAGGCTCAGAACTGGTTTTTGGGTTGTGATCACTTTAAGGTGGATAATGATGGAAATGAGCACCAGCTGCCACTAAGAATGTCCACTTTAGGGATGAGAGCAAAAAGATGATTTGCACAGCATTGAGGCAGAGGCAATGGATTTCAGTGAAAGCAAGAGTGGCAGTTTTAAAAAAGTCTGTGCAATCAATGGTTTCCCTTGGGAGTTGATAGGGCCTTAAGGGTGGTCCATGGCCTGTGTAGATTAATGACCAATGCTTACCTGTGCAGCGAAGAAACTCAGAAGATGAAGAAGAGGAGGTTGTAGAGCTCTTCAGCATATTTGGAGAGTAATTGCTCCCTGAAATGGAATGATACCACAGCAGAACCAAAAAGGGAAACCTGATGCTAACAAAGATGATGCTGACAATTCTGGAGATGGTAACAATGATAGAGTGGATGAGGAAGAAACAGAATCAAAAGTTGCAGTGAAGGAATCTCCATTAGGCACTCCAGCCCAAAGTACACAAAAGTCAAGCCAGCATGGAAAAACTCACAATCATCAGGACCAAGGTCAAGAGACATTCCCTAAGCACCAAAGGACCTATTATTCCAAACACAATACAGGAACATGGCAGCAGTATAGAAAAAAGGTCGTCTTCCCAAAGTGGAAGCCAAGTTGATCTGTTAGGTGAATTGCTTCTGAGTAACTGACCAGAAGGAGGCTATGCAGGATATGTGACAGTGGAGAAAATACTTTAAATGGTATGTGGCAAATTTCTGTTGTATTTCACTTCTGTAACTGTTGATATCAGGCTGCCCTTTTATAATCAAAATGAGAACTTTCTTTACTGCATTAAATATTGACCAGGTTTCCTTGCCAAGGATGTGCTATATAAAATGCCTGTGAGCTTTAAAAGGTAAAATTCCCCTTTGCTAAGGGAATATGGGATATGGAATGCTGTGACAGGACATTGTGATAGTGGTTGTCACTTATGGAGATTGTGTGGGTCAAGAACATATGACAAAGTTAGCACTTTAATAGGTAAAGAAAAAGAAAAGAAAACAGTGACTCCCCATTATTTTCTTATCTCTGTGCCTCTAGACTTGAGAACGTAACTAAAGGTGAGTGTGTGTGTGTGTGTGTGTGTGTGTGTGTGTGTGTGTGTGTGTGTGTGTGTGTGTGTGTGTGTGTGTGTAATGCAGTTAAGTATACCCAAGAATCAAGGACTCTTTTACTGTGGAAGTATCATTCAAGCTGAGACTTAAAGGATGACGAGTTGAAGATAGAGGAATGATGGCTCATAGGTTAAGAGCACTTGCTGTTCCTGTACAGGACCGGGTTATTCTGTTCCCAGCACCTACATGATAACTCACAAGTGGCTGTAACTCTAGATCTTCTAGGCTAGATTGATGCCACGCATGCACTTATATAAACACACCTATTATTTCCCAGGCCTTGTACTTTGATGCTGAACTGTATGGAAGACATGAATTCTTTGTGCTTGTGTTTTGTCATTTATGCTGTCTTATTCACCACATTTTAAGTCTGTTCATGAAAATGGCACGTATAATTTAAAAGTTTAGAACCTCTTCATGCTTGACGGTAAACATCAATAATATTGACAGCAGTTGGTAACATTTCCTAAAGCCTACCAGGATGGAAGAGAGGAAGTGATGCTCAGAATCAAGGAATCAGCCAGGCATGATTTGATGCACATCAGAACTCCTGAAAAGATTTGATCTATTTTGAGTGAATGAAAAAAGGCTAGTACCAAGTCTTCTGGACAATTAACTGACAAATCTCTAAAACTTTTTGAGCTAAATGTAAACCTCAGTCACGTATAGAAGCAAGACTGCACAAAACAAAGAGTCTGGGAAACAGCACATGTGATAGGTAACACTTAGGTTGCCGAGGGCCAATATAATTTTGGAAGTGTTTGGTTTTTCATATTAATGAGAGATAATCTGACATATTAATACTCTTAGCAACATTTTCATTAGAAAACCTAAATTTATTTATTTCTTTAATTTTATTCTTATATTTTTGTGTTTATATCTTTATATAAGCAATAATCTTTCTTAATTTCTTAACAACAAAATGACAAGAAAACAAGCTGATTTAAAATGACCTAATCTGAATAAACATCTACCAAAAGGAGATGTACACATATGTACAAAAGGTATGCAGCAAATACGATTCAACATCACTAATCATCAAGAAATGGCAAGTCAAGACTACCTGAGATATTACCTCACATCTGTTCATTGGCTGGCATAAGAAAATCAAAATATAAGAATAGTACTGATGACACCAGGCAGTGGTGGCACATACCTTTAGTCCCAGAAGTATATAAAAATACTACATCACAAACTAATAATATTTTATGGTATATGGTTGATCTAATGTTCTCTGTGCAGTAGGCAAAATTCTTCACAATTATATAAGTATCAAGATTTTGTAAGACACCATAAAGCAGACTAGGAATCAAAATAGTCTCCTTACCTGAAAATTAACATCTCTCATAGTAGTTAATCATGAAGTGAAAACTTTTGCCTTGAAGTTCAGATTTAGGCAAAGATGCCAATGAATACTAGAGGCCAAGATAAATACATTCAAGGTATAATTGTTGGAAAGGAAAATACAAAATCATTTTTTATTTACACTCATTTTGTTTAGGAAGAACATTCGAATGAACCCAATTAAAGGTAATATTTAAAACTGCTAAGTGAAGTTGGCAAAGTAGTTTAATAAACAAAGAACAGTCATATGTCTTTACTGTGGCAAAAATAGAACACATTGAAAAGCTTAAGCAGTTCTCTTTTAAGTAGATCCTAAATATAGAATACATTAGCAAATAATAATACATGTATATGATCTTGGAACTTAAAAGTAAGATGCACAGAGAAATGGCTCAGTTGGTAAAGTAATTTTTTAAAGAAAAGAATTAAGAGCTGAATTTGATCATAAGTGTCCACGTATAAGCCTAATGCATTTGCGATGCAGAGAGTAGACTTTGATGCCTCTTGGTTACCAGAAAACTGTGTCAGTCTTCTAGACTTGTGCTGTTTCTTGATTTATGCTTATAATAAGCTAGTGTTGCCTTAAATGTCACACCATTTTTTTTGTTTGCAAAGCCCAGCATATTATCATGGATGTAATTTTTTCCCACACATCAATGAAAGTATGCGTGTATTTTCAGCTCCAGTATAGTTCATTGATGGGACCACATCAATGAACTATACATGATCTTGGTGCAGGAAGCATTAACCTTTGTGCTCATTACAGAGGGAAACCATCTACCTCATCTTATATCTGCCAGCAACATTGCAGCTCACTAAGAAAAACTTCATTACTGATTGCTTATACACCAACTGGTGTTAAAAAATTGTCTTCAGATTCTCAAAATAAACTTTTTATTTGCACTCAAGTAACAGGGGGCAGAATGTCAAACCCAAATTGGCACCTAGATTAATGCACCCAATAAATACTTGCATTTGGATAGCATTTCTACCTACCATCTGGAAGAGATGACATGGGTAATTTGCAAAGCTGTGTTTACTGTGAATAATTTTGAGAAATTCTATTTCAGTCTAATATATACTTAATAATAAGACATTGTATTAGACAAGGTGAAGATTACTGTTTGAGATGATCATTAAAGAATATCTGCCTTCAACTATGACTCCAACTGTCAAAGTTAGAAAGAATAATAACATGCTGTGATATCTGAGGAGAAAGCCACGGCTGCCTTTGAGAAGATTCAAAGCCTTACTCTTAAGTTGTTCACGTCCATTTCAGTTACTCATGTCTGGAGACTTCCCTAAGTCATATTTTAGTAAATCACTCATTTCTCATATGTATAGCATGTCTGGTGCTAGATGACTCCTCTACTCTATTTTTCATTTACAATGAATTTTTCTATGTATTCTTTCATGCAATCCCACAGCTGCTATCATAGGAACTATCATTATCCTTCATTGAACAGATAGGGAAACTAAGGGCCAGAGAATCAAGTGGTATCGGTGGCAGAGCAGATTCTAGTAAAATTCTAATCTGTGCCACTCCAGGAACTTCTTTTCCTTGTCCATCACAGAGGCAATGACACTAAGACACATGAATGTCAGTTAAAACTAAGGTAACAAGTGAAGTGCCATAGTCATATAGTCTGGCTCTTCTAAGGGCAAAGTCTCAGAAACATTTTTTTCTAGAATCATATTAAACTTTCTCTGTGAAAATTGATTTAGAGGGCCCACCAATTTCTCAGAGAACCATGCCGATTATATCTGAGTTGTCTTTACCTACATTCCCACCTGAAGCAATATCCCCAAGTCTCTGTTGTCATAATGCTGACTTCCATCAGTAAGGTTAGCCTTTGGAGATGGAAGGATGGCCCTGGTGTCTCTTGGGGTGGGTTCTTTCTCTCTTCTTCTGGCCTTCAGTTTACCAGAAAATAGATATGATTTCCTGCTCCCATGATAAAAGAGATGACCAATAAAAAAGTCTTGTTCTCAGGGGCTCAGTGAAGACCTGTCCTGAAAAAAACTGTTGAATGGAATATAGGATACAAGGCACTTTTCCTATGTGCACAGGACACAGATACTGTGGACCTGGAGGAGCCTGTGGGACCTCTGACCCAAGTATAGATGTATAGATGATTCCTGAGGGGGAGGAGAGGCTTGTCAAGTTTGCAGGGCCCTCCTTCATTGATGAAGTATTATCTGGGAGCATAGCTTCTCCAGCTTCAAATAGGAACACACACACACACACACGCACGCACGCACGCACGCACGCACGCACGCACGCATGCACGCACGCACAGAGAGAGAGAGAGAGAGAGAGAGAGAGAGAGAGAGAGAGAGACAGAGAGAGACAGAGAGAGACAGAGACACACAGACAGAGACACAGACAGAGACAGAGAGAGACAGAGACACAGACAGAGACAGAGACAGAGACAGAGACAGATAGTGCAGAGAAACTGGCCAGAGTTTCAAATTATGGAACTGATATTTAATTTTGGAGCTCAGATCTCACTGATGTTTGTTATTACCACACTGAATAAAACAAAATCTTGGGGTGCAAATCTGAAAGGCATTCAACACTCTATAGCAAAATGGTCCAAACTTTTCCACACAGGTGGATACAGTTAAGTAAAGCCCAACTTTGCCAACCTATCTGTGTGACTTTAAGAACTTTACCTAAACCTTCATTTCCTGGGACTCCACTGGCTCTTGGTGCGAGATCCAGCTTAGGTCTTTCCTGTGGACCCTCTCAGCCTACTCTTCTAGCCAATGACTAAGTCTTTTTTGAACCATTTGTATCTAATGCCTAGTACTGAGAATTTTGTGAACATTCAAACATTTGAATTAATACATCAATCAGCAGATAACCATGAGTTCCTTTGAGCTGAACTCCATTTTTTGTGTGTACTTGGTGGCAGTGGCTCCTCTCTCTTGAAGAGCTTTAGATCTAGTTAGCTATATGGATGTTCTATAAATGAGTATGATATTTACATCAGTTCTCTCCTTCTGTATTTAGTAAGCACTCTTTGGTAAGTCAGCCTCAGACTAGTGACCCCTGTTCAGCTATAGAGGAATGGGACTTGGGTCTATATCATTTCCTGTTTTGAGCATTGAATCTTCACAGCCTGTGTCCAGCTGACTGTTTAATGTGGACATATTTTCCTTGTTTTAGTCTATATGTGTGCTCCATTATGGAGCGCCTGGCCAATAGCACTGTTTTGTCTGTTGCAGGCAGGGAGGGTATAGAGTCCTTTGCTTGCAGCATGAGAGGCATAGACAATGATCCCCCGTGAAGCTTGACCATGCTGTATCTCTTTTTAGGGAGTTAAGGATTTCTCCATCTACTGCCTATGTAAGTCATCCCTTCCTTGGAGACTCCAAACCTCAGATTGTTGAGATCCTAGAGTGCATTGATGGCTGCAAGGGTGCAGGCATTTCTATACTATTTGTTACTCAGTGTGCAGCAGGACAATTTCCTTGGAGATGGTCACAAGTGTCACTCCCTCAGTAGTTCTCCAAGAACTTAATGGTTTCCAGGCATCATGTAAGCAAAGAAATGGGGAATTATAAAAGTAATTTAAATCCGGTCTGCCTGCTTCAAGAAGCTCAGAATTTATTAGGTAGCAAAAGTGCATAAATAACAGTCATTTGCTAAATACCTACTTTATGCAGACATTGTCCCTGACCACAGAGCCAATGCCAGGTTGATCCAGGCTTTCCCAGAACCAATGTTCATTCTCCTTGTACTAAGCATGGACTTACATACAGCTCTTAGTTTCTCCAGGACAGTCCTGCTTATTCTTGGTGTTTCAGTGAACTCATTAATAGTTTCCCTCTCCTTCTCAAAAATGTCTCAATTTAAAAAGTAGTTCATACAGCCAGCCTAACTGAGGGATTTGAGTTCTCAAATATGAAGTGGCAGGAGTATAAAGAAGGTGTTGTGTAAATCCTAGGTTAAAGCCAATTAATTCTTTCTTGGGGTGTGTACTGGTTTGAATGGGAATGCCCCCTTAAGTTCATATATCTAATGTTTGAGTCTCATTTGGTGGAACTCTTTGAGAGATATTAGGAGGTGTGGACTTACTGGAGGAAGTGTATCACTGGGAGTGGCCTTTTTTAGATTTAAAAATCCCAAACCATGCCCAGTCTAATTCTCTCCATGCTTTCTGCTTGTGGATGAAATGCCAACTCTCAGGTATTGCATTAGCACCATGCCTATCTTACTGCTGACATGCTTCACACCATGCTCACCTTGGATCGACCCTCTAGAATTGTAAGGAAGCCCACATTTAAATTTATTTTATAATCAGTCTTGGTAATGGTACCAAGTAACTAAGTGTCTTAATTAGGGTTTTTATTGCTGTGAAGGGACACCATGACCATGGCAACTCTTATACAGAAAACATTTAATTGGGGTAGCTCACTAGCAGTTTCAGGGATTCAGTCCATCATGCTGGGGAGCATGGCAGCGTGCAGGCAGACATGGTGCTGGAGCTGAGAGTGCTACATCTTGCAGGCAGCAGGAAGTTGACTATCACACTGATAGTTTGAGCAAGAGACCTCAAAGTCCATCCCCACATAGACACACTTCTTCCAACAAGGCCACACCTCCTGACAGTGCCACTCTGTTTGGGGGCCATTTTCTTTCAAACCACCTTATTCCACTCCCTGACCCCCAAAGATTTATAGCCATACCACAATGGCAAAATGCATTCAGTCTAACTTCAAAATGTTCCCATAGTCTATAATAGTCTCAAATGTATTTCAAAGTCCAAAGTCTCTACCGGGATGCATGGCAATCTCCTAACTGTAATCCCCCTGTAAAAATCAAAAAGCAGATGACATACTTTCAACATATAATGGCACAGGATAAACATTACCATTCCAAAACACACGTCTATACACTTCTTTCTCTTGTGCTGGTTCCACTCTCTATTAGCAGCTTTCCTCAGCTTTTCCATGACTGTGGCATCTCTAACATCTTTGGTTCTCTTAGGTGATCTAGGCTGTAACTTCACAGCTTCACACAATGGCCTCTCTACTAAGCCTCCATTCAGGGTAACACCCCTGACACATGCCTGGTACCAGTAACTGTCCTTAGGTACAGAGGCAACTTCCATAATCCATTTCTTCTATCCTTAACTCTAAAGCTAGAACCATGTGGCCAAAGCTGTCAAGTTCTGCTGCTTACTGGAGCTGGAACATGGCCTTCTCGTTCAATTACATCTTCTCCAGCTTTCTGACCTTCACTACCTAAGATTGGCTGTCCTTGAAATTGATCTTCAGACCAGGTTGGCCTCAGAGTCAGAGATCTGCCAGCCTCTGCCTTCCCAGGCCTGGAACTAAAGGCATGCGCCAGGCATTTTTTTTCAAACCACCATAATAAGACATGTTGGATACAGGAAAAGGATAATATAAGAAGTAGAATTTAATTCATACAAAAGAGGATTTTTGAGAGGAAAAAGTGATGATTATTGATAAGATTTACTCTTTCTTTATTATGAGTCTGTCTATACGTGAGTATTCCAAACCATAATCTGTGGGTTTAGGTACATTTAAATGCAGAAAAATATGTATGAATGAAAAACATAAGAAATATTTATTGAATAAATAATGCATTCCATATATGTGCTGAACAAACCATGTGAATTATTTCACTGAATCCTTACAAGCTTATAAGATAAATCTTCAAAACATATCCTTTATACATGAGAAATGTCACATTATCTTCAGTTATCAACTTGACATATCTGGAGAAAGCAAACCTCAATTGAGAAATTGTCTCCATCAGATTGGCTTATGGGCATGTCTGTGGAGTTAGTTTTTCAACAGATAATTGGTGTAGGAGGGCTTAGCCCACTGTAGACGGTGCCACTGGTAAGCAGATAGTTGAATAATGAAGGCAAATATGGGCCTGGAAACAAGCCAACAGACAGTAATTCTTCATGTTTCCACCTTCAGTTCCCATATCTAGGTTCCTGCCTTGACTTCCCACAGTGATGGACTGTAAGCAGACAAACCTTTCTCTCCATCCTCAAGTTGATTTGGGTCATAGTGTATATCACATACCAGGGCAGAAGGAAATAAAAAGCAAGGGTTCTATGGTATATAAAGGGTCATATACTCAGGACAAAATGGTGTCAGAATTCAGGCAGACAGGACAACCTAGCTCACAAATTCACAGGCTTACATTCTTCCCTATCCTACTTCCAAAAGTTTCCATCACCTAGAACACAATTCCACTGTAGCCCATGTAAGTTAAATTTTAGTTGATTAATTGTGCTAGTGGCCAAAATTTGTTGAGCATATGTGATGTGCCAAACAATTAAGATAAAATTTTGAATCTTTGTAACAGCTCTGTTGCATTCATGGGTCTCATTTTATGGATAAGCAATCTGACATGAATAGAAATTAGAATCCATCTCCTAATTGTGAGCTTAATGTCATTTGAGACAGAGAAGAAGAGTGTGCTTCAGAGTAGAGTTGGCGAGCACAAAGGCTGTATATTACTAGACTTCATTAGATATTTCCTGACCTGGCAAGAAAGGCAAGAACCTCTGAGAAATAACACAGACAGTTAGCACTTTGCTTTCTCAGAGGCACCAGCCTTGTCACCCTGGGCAAACTCATTCCTCCCTATGAGTCCATTTCCTCATTTGTGCAGGAGATAACTTCCGTGTCACACATTTTCCATGAAGAGTAAATGAGAAAGTGCATGCTGAGTATATAATACAGCATCTATTAACTGTCCTTTCCTTATCTGTGCTTATAGATCCTCTCTTTCTTTAGAATGCTGGCAGGTTTCAGTTTCAGCACGGCAGTAATCATTACTGAAATTTAATAATGTGCAATTCTTACTACATTAGAATTTGGATAAATTGGCACACTAAGCTAGAGCAATTTTGTACTCGAGTTTTCCTCTGAAAAAATCATGCAATCTGTTCGCTGTCTGTTTACATGGAAATTCTAGCCCCTCAAAGAATTAGTACATCTCAGAGGTTTCAAAAAATTGGACCTGTTTCTCACTTTATATTTTAAAAATATGTGCCCAAAGGAAAAAAAGCACTGCAACCAAAGGTTATACACTGAAGAATAAGTTGCTCTTTTCTATCACCCCCAACTCTCAACTTACTTATTTTAGAAGTAACCATGGCAATTATTTTTCTTTCTTTTTGTTTTTTTGTGGCAGCCCTGGCTATCCTGGAACTCACTCCATAGACCAGGATGGTCTTGAACTCAGAGATCTTCCTGCCTTTGTCTCCTGAGTGCTGGGATTAAAGGTGTGCACCACCATCACCACCAAACTTACAAGAAATATTCTATTCAAGAATCATCATGCTACCTTCCATGGTCTTGTTTTTTTTTAATTATTTAGCAGTGTATCTTGGCCATTTTCCCTTATGAATAGTTTTTCTGTCTGTTAATTTTGAGAGAGGGTGTCACTAAATAGCCCAGACTGGTCTCAAATTCATAGTCTATCTGCCTCTGCCTCTCAAGTGTTAGGACTACAACCAGGCCACGCATTGCTTGTTATCTTTCATGACTTTGGTATATTGGAACATATGTATATCCCATAATTTATGCAAATAATCACAGGATAAGCAACTGCTACTAGAATAACCAGCTCACATTTAAATGTTTTCAAGGTTGGTAAATATGGCAAAATTGTTCTTTTGTTCTTCAAAGAGGTTGTATTGATTTAGTTATCAATAATGAGCATGGGTGGCTCGTCACATGTTGGACTAACACTTTGTAGTTTTATCACTTTCTATTATATTTGGGAAATGCCAACTCATTTTGGTTCATTATTTTATCTTTTTTCTTATGAATAAATGATTATCTTTCCCAATATTTAAAAGTAATTCATGTTTTGTTTTATGTATATACATATATAAATATACACTCATATGTATTCATTGTCCTTATATCTTGCAGATAATTCAAATTAATTACTTCTGTGAAACGTTTTTTAATATTGAGAATTTAGATTCCTTGCCATATATTTTAAAAATATTTTATGTAATTTTGTTCATGTCATTCATAGGATATTGGTACATTAAGAAATTTAGCATTCACCCTAGCTAGTCATCATCCTTTCTTCTTAATGAGTTTGTGGCAATGTTTTAGGCTTATATCTGTGAATGTGGGAAATTAGTCTTTCCTGTTTATTTTTGTGGGTTTGTATTGTTAAAGAAATTACTTATCATTTTTGTCTATCTATAATTTATTTTACTACAGGCAATGAGATACGTATGTGATCACATTTTCCCCCAAAGACTAGTCACTTGGTCCCCAAAATTTGTTGTGTAATAAATTATCCCCATTGACTTGACATGCTTCCTTTAAAATGAATCAGTTTTAAAAACATATTTGAGACTGATGAGATGTATCAATGGTAAAGTACTTGTTAGCCTCCATACCAGCTAGAGTTCAGTCTCCAGGACCCACATGGTAGAAGGAAACAACTAACGCCTCCAAGGGGTCCTCTGACATCTACATGTGTTTCATATTCATGCTAAACACACACACACACACACACACACACACACACACAACACACACACACACACTATATATACAGAATGTGTGTGTGTATATATATATATATATATATATATATATATATATATACACACACACATTCTGTCTCATTTTTCAAAAGTCCTTGAGGAGATAACCATGAAACACAAATAAATGCCCTAGAAAGTGATGCAATGCGAAGACACTAACTAATGCAACTGAAAATACTCTCTAGCACTACTATATTTGGTGAGTGCTTGCCAGGATCCATTGCAATATACACATATAATATATACATATATACTTGGTTTGTACTCTACTTTCAGTTTTTAAATACATAATTATGCAAACACCTCCTAAAAGTTATTCATAGGAAATGTCAACCTTGGTGTTCCTGGAATAGTGGGTGATGATTGTAAATGATCTTTATCATATCCCTTGTATTATTCAGTTATTTCTTACACTGAATATTCACTACTAGCATTCGAAGAAAAAATTGTTTGGTTTTTTTTTTTTTTTGAGACAGGATTACTTTGTATAGCCCTGGCTGGCTGGTACTAGCTCTGTAGACCTGGCTGGCCTCAAACTCACAGAGATCCTCCTGCCTCTGCCTCCCAAGTGCTGGGATTAAAGGTGTGTGCCACAAATGCCCAGGCAGAAGAAGTAGGTTTTTTTCCTTCCTTAGAATTTTTAAAATTTAAATTAGAAACAATCTTATTTTATATATCAATCCCAGTTCCTTCTCCATCCCATCCTCCCATGCTCCCACCGGCCCCCCCATCCCATCCCCCTTCTGCTCTCCAGGGAGGGTGAAGCCTTCTATGGGGATCATCAAAAATCTGTCACATCATTTGGGGCAGGGCCTAGGCCCTCCCATTAGTGTCTAGGCTGAGAGAGCATCCCTCTATGGAGAATGGGCTCCCAAAGTCCATTCTTACACCAGGGATAAATACTGTTCCAATACCAGAGGCCCCACAGACTGCTCAGGCCTCCTCACTGACACCCACATTCAGGGGGCCTGCTTCAGTTCTATGCTGGTTTCCCAGCTATCAGTCTGGGGACCATGAACTCACCCTTGTTCAGGTCAGCTGTTTCTTTGGGTTTCTCCAGCCTGGTCTTGACCCTATTGCTCGTCACTCCTCCCTCACTACAACTGGACTCCAGAGATTGGCTCAGTGCTTAGCCGTGGGTGTCTGCTTCTGCTTCCATCAGATACTGGATGAAAGTTCTAGGATGGTATGTAAGGTAGTCATCAATCTTATTATAGGGGAAGGACATTTAAGGTAGCCTCTCCACTATTGCTTAGATTCTTAGTTGGGGTCATCCTGGTGGATCTCTGGACATTTCCCTAGTGCCTGATTTCTCTTTAAACCTATAATGGCTCCCTCTATTATGATATCTCTTATCTTGCTCTCCTCTATTCTTCCCCTGACGCAGTCTTCCTGCTCCCTCATGTCCTCCTCACCCCTCCTCTTCTCCCTTTCTCTTTCTCCTAGCTCCCTCTCCCCTACCCCCATCCACCCAGTTAGTTCAGGAGATCTTGTCCCTTTCCTTTTCTCTGGGGTACCATGTATGTCCCTCTTAGGGTCCTCCTTCTTTGCTAGCTTCTCTGGAGGTGAGGATTGTAGGCTAGTAATCCTTTGCTCTATGTCTAATATCCATATATGAGTGAGTAATACCATATTTGTCTTTTTATGACTGAGTTACCTCACCCAGGATGGTTTCTTCTAGTTCTATCCATTTGCCTGCGAATTTCAAGATTCTACTTACTTCCCCCTGCTGAGAAGTTCTCCATTGCATAAATGCACCACATTTTCTTTATCCATTTTTCAGTTGAGGAGCATCTAGGTTGCATCCAGGTTCTGGCTCTTATAAGTAATGCTGTTACAAACATAGTTGAACAAATGTCCTTGTTGTATGAATGTGTATCTTTAGGGTATATGCCTAAGAGTGAAATTGCGGGATCTTGAGGTAGACTGAGTCTCATTTTCCTGAGGAAACACATACTGATTTCCAAAGTGGCTGTACAAGTTTGAGCTCCCACCAGCAGTGGAGGAGTGTTCCCCTTTCTCTAAATCCTTTCCAGCATAAAATGTCATTGGTGTTCTTGATTTTAGCCTTTCTGACAGGTAAAAGATGGTATCACAGAGTTGTTCCTCTACTGAGAATTCTCTATTTAGTTCTGTACCCCAATTTTGATTGGATTATTTGGTGTTTTGGTTACTTGCTTCTTGAATTCTTTGTATATTTTAGAAATCAACTGTCTGTGAGATGCAGGGTTGGTGAATATCTTTTTCCATTCTATGGACTGCCATTTTATCTTGTTGACACTGTCCTTTGCCTTACAGAAGCTTCTCAGTTTCAGGAGGTCCTATTTATTAATTGTCCATCTCAGTGTCTGTGCTACTGGTGTTATGTTCAGAAAGTAGTCTCCTGCCCCAATTCATTCAAGGGTAGTTCCCATTTTCTCTTCTAAGAGGTTCAGTGTGGCTGGATTTATGTTGAGGTCTTTGATCCATTTGGACTTAAGTTTTGTGCATGGTGATAGATAGGGATCTATCTGTAGTCTTCTACATGCCAGCATCCAGTTATGCCAGCACCATTTGTTGAAGATGCTTTCTTTGTTTCCATTGTATAATTTTATCTTCTTTTTCAAAAATCAGGTGTTTGTAGGTGTGTGAATTAATATCAGGATTTTCAATTGCATTCCATTGGTCTATCGGTCTATTTTTGTGCCAATATCATGCTGCTTTCAGGCCCATATCTCTATAGTAGAGCTTGACGTCAGGGATGGTGATGCCTCTGGGAGTTCTTTTCTTGTACAGATTAGTTTTTGGCTCTCTTGGGTCTTTTCTTTTTCCATATAAAGTTGCGTGTTGTTCTTTCAAGGTCTGTGAAGACTTATGTTGGGATTTTGATGGGCATTGCATTGAAGCTGTAGATTGCTTTTGGCAAGATTGCCATTTTTACTATGTTGATCCAACCTATCCAAGACCATGGGAGATCTTTCCATTTTCTGGTATCTTCTTTGTTTTTTTTTTTTCTTTAAAGACTCAAAGTTCTTGTCATACAAGTCTTTGACTTGTTTGGTTAGAGTAACCCCAAGATATTTTATGCTGTTTGTGGCTATTGTAAAGGGTGATGTTTCTCTGATTTCTTTCTCAGACCATTTATCTTCTGTATATAGGAGGGCTACTGATAGATCCATATCTTCTGCCATGGACAAAACTGAAGTCCAAATGGATCAAAGACCTCAACATAAACCCAGCCACACTGAACCTCTTAGAAGAGAAAGTGGGAAATACCCTTGATTGAATTGGGGCAGGAGACCACTTCCTGAACATAATACCAGTAGCACAAGCACTGAGATGGACAATTAATAAATAGGACCCCCTGAAACTGAGATGCCTTTGTAAGGCAAAGGACACAGTCAACAAAACAAAATAGCAGCCCACAGAATGGAAAAAGATATTTACCAACCACACATCTGACAGAGGGCTAGTTTCCAAAATTTACAAAGAACTCAAAAAACTAGTCACGAAAACACCAACTAATCCAATTAAAAATTGGGGTACAGAACTAAATACATAATTCTCAGTAGAGGAATCTAAAATGGCTCAAAGACATATAAGAAAGTGCTCAAAATCCTTAGCCATCAGGGAAATGCAAATCAAAACAACTCTGAGATACCATCTTATGCCTGTCATTATGGCTAAAATATAAAAAACACCAATGATAGCTTATGCTGGAACTGATGTGGAGAAAGGGGAACACTCCTCCACTGCTGGTGGGAGTGCAAACTCATGCAGCCACTTTGGAAATCAGTATGGTGGTTTCTCAGGAAAATGGGAATCAGTCTACCACAAAATCCAGCAATTCCACTCTTAGGCATATACCCAAAAGGAGCACATTCATAGAACAAGAACATCTTTTTCAGTGGTGTTCATAGCAGAATTATTTGTAATAGCCAGAACCAAGAAATAGGTTTTTAAAATGATAGTTGATAGCCTATTTAGGATATGTAACTTTAGGAGGTAGAAAGATGGGTCAATGTTAAGAGCACTTGATGCTCTTGCAGGAGACCCGGCTTTGGTTTCCAGCACCCACAAGGTGCTTCACAACCATCTTCAACTCCAGGTCCTCTGGCAGCTTTGTTGGCCTCTGTCAGTACCAGGATTGCATGTGATACACATATGTATATGCAGGCAGAATATGCATAAACAATAAGTAAAATATTTTTTTACAAAGATGTCACTTTGGAATGTGACAGTGTTGCTCATAAAAGAATGAAAGGAACAATATATGATCAGTCATATAATCAGATTAGGCTAACTGGGGTAATGAGCTGCTTTCCAAATACTCAGTTGCGAAACCCAGAAGAAATATTACTTCTCCTTTACAATGCAACTGAAATTAAGGGATGATGAGATGAGAGCTATTGATTGCTGTAGGTTTGGGAGGACCAGCATGGAGGATTATAGTGAGTTCTCTCACTTTCCATTGGCCAGTGTTCAGTCACATGATAACACTGAGTTGCAATGGTGTTTTGAAAACTTGTTCTACCTCTCTACTTGGGGGCAGGAAGCAATGGTTATCTTCTCAAGAACTTTAAAAAAATGAGACAGTGTATGTATCCCTAGCTTTCCTGAAATTTTCTATGTACACCAGGCTGGTCTTGAACTCACAAAGATTAACTTATTTCTTCTTCCAGGTATGTACCACCACACTCTACTGCAAGGATGTATTTGGAGTTGTTGAGAATATTCAGATTGTCTATGACTTATCTAACTTATCTAACAAGGAGGAATGCGACCTCCCTATCCATGATTCCTATACAAAACTTTTGGTAGGTTTGCACAGTATATCTTTTCTGCACATTGAGCCATTGCTAATATCATGGCAAATCTTCACACTCTCATTTCACACTGTTATTCTACTCTAGTTGGGTTCCTTATGTCATTTATCGCAGTATGCCCTTGGTCTGTATTGAATGAATACTGTTAGCTCTGCATATAGCATTTTGATCAATTTCTGAATTTCTCCATATGTATAAAGCTCCATCTATCTCTAGGATCTTGTCTTGACACTGGGATATGATGTTGTTGCTTCAAAAGGACTCTGACCTTTCTTATCTTAGCTGATTTCTTCTTGGAAAATGATGGAATAATTGTTACTGCCTGGAGTTTTAGAGTGTGATTAATGAAGTATTTGCTATATAGTTCATGCTGTCACTTTCCCAGTGTTCTTTAATACTTCAAGTTTGCATATGGAAGCTGATAAGCTTATACAGTATGATCTGATTCATATTATTTGGAAAAGATCACTAGTGGTAGGCAGAGTCCATTTACCATGGTGCTAGACAACTGTTTAATTTTGCCAGCCATATGCTCAAATGGAAAGAATTTGTCTGCTTTTGTTTTCCCCATCTGAATATTAGAGTGAAAATTTTTTTCTATCCAGGACAAGTTTTATATCCTGTGTTTCAAATATGACATTTAGTTAAGTATTTTCTTTCCATTGCTCATAGTTTGCTATCCAGCAAGCTCCCAGGTGAACAAAGCACCTGGAGTCTCTGGTCAATGGCTGTATTTAAAATAAAATTATCTTTCTGATTATAAAAATAATCATAATTAGGTTGCATAATAATCACAGACTTTTGAGTCCATTCAAAGATCTTGTACTTGGCTTGGTCTTTTGCCTTCATTGAGTAGTCTGTAAACTATTATTTTCATTTTACATAGAAAATAGAAGTCTAAATAATTCTTCATCCTATACATGGTCACAGGCAAGGAGTGGCAGCATGTGAATTAGAACCTGGGTTTTCTGTATACTTTGTTACTACTAACTGCTGTGGAATATTCCTTTACACTGTGTGAATATATGACACTATGGTTGGTTTAATAAATAAGGTGAATAGCCAATAGCTGAACAGGATGAAGTTAGGTGGGAATGCCAAACTGAGAATTCTGGGAGGGAGAAGAAAGAGTCAGGAGTCACCAGCCAGATGCAGAAGGAGCAGGAGATGAATGTGCCATAATAATGAAGGTACCAGGAAGTGGCAGAGTATAAATAAGGAATATGGATTAACTTAAAATATGAGTTACTTAATAATAGGCCCGAGCCATTTGTCAAGCATTTACAATTAATATAAGCCTCTGTGTAGTAATTTAGAAGTGGCTCCTGGGAATAGGAAAACCACTTACAACCAACTTCTGTCTCCATATGCAATCATCAGAAAAGGAAAAAAGTAATGAAGAAACTAAGAATAAATTGGATACAGAATCCTTTTACCTATAAATATCCATTGTAGTTGGTTTATATTCTCCAAGTCTTAACCCTGACGAATAGGTAGATTTTTAATAGTTAATATGTTTTATTCATTGATTTTAACATTTGACCTTTTAACATCTTCATTCATTCATTCATTCATTCATTTATGAGTATGTGTGCTTCCATGTGCCATGGCACATTTTAGATGTCAGAAGACAATTTGCAAGTGGAGGTTATCTCCAGAAATTGGACTAAGGTCATCAGGCTTGGATGCAAGCACCTTTATAAACCACTGAGGCATCTTGGAGGACCAATACTTATGTTTTTTATTTATTGTGAGAATATCTATAAGTGATTTAATTTTGCTGAAAACATTTCATATTACATGTCATTAAGATGTGTTATACATTATTTAATAAGTCTTCAGGCCCATAGTACTGATTTTGGCTTTTGCTACTGGAAAAAGTAAATAAATGATGACCATAAATTAAAACACATGTATATAAGGGTTATGCTGTCTTTATTCAGATAAACACCAGCCAAACACAAGCCAGAGAGAGAGTGCCCTGAGGCAGCAGGCTAGGGAGCCCAGAAAAAGAGAGCGCTCCCACATCTATCGCCCTCTTAAGAATTCCCCTGAACCTCCCCTGACCACGCCCTCACAGGTGTAGTCAAGCATGGCTACAGTGTCTCCCTACAATTCCCCTTTTAGTCTAAAAGAGGATGAAAACTTAATAGTGTAAAACACCCAAAATTAACAATCATAAAGGTGAAATACAAGAAGATACAAAAATCTGCTATTGCACATCCTAACTATGTCTATTCCAGCTAAGCCCTAAAGTCATGTGAAAAGGGTGTCCAACTTGAACACCTCCTTCTAATCCCAACTCTAAACAATAAGAAAGTTATTCTTAACTAGGCTTACACTACCCTAATAGACAATAATGGAGAATAGGGACATAGCATCTTCTAAGTTACTTCCTGCTGAAACAGGACGATGGTAGCCTTGAGGGGGTCTTGTGGGAAAAAATGTTAGTATAGTGAAAGTCTCTAATGGGTTGTCTCCAGTTCATGTTAGATGGGATTTGCTTGATTGAAGATCTAGGTTGAAATCCTCAACTTGATTGAAGTCAGTACGGAGTGTCAGTTGAAACAGAGTAAGTTGGATCCAGTGCAGTCTAGGAGGTATGGCCCAATTCCTTTTCTGGAGCATCCAGGGATTGTTGTCAGGTGGGTCTTCATTGGCTGTATGGGACTCAAATATAAGTGTTAGCAGATAAATGTTTGCTTGCATATGTATGTATGCTGGAAAAGGTAACCATGAGAAAACGACAATTATGAGAGGGTGTAGGTCTTCAGAATCTGTCATATCCTTTGGGATAGGGCCTAGGCTCTCCCCTGTGTGTCTAGGCTCAGGGAGTATTCCTCTATGTGGATGGGCTCCCAAAGTCCATTCCTATGCTAGGGATAAATACTGATCTACTACAAGAGGCCTCATAGATTTCCGAGGCCTCCTCACTGACACCCACGTTCATGGGGTTTGGATAAGTCCCATGCTGATTTCCCAGCTATCAGTCTGGGGTCCATGAGCTCCCCCTTGTTCAGATCAGCTGTTTCTGTGGGTTTCACCAGCCTGGTGTGGACCCCTTTGCTCATCACTCCTCTGCAACTGGATTCCAGGACAGTTCAGTGTTATCTGTGGGTGTCTGCTTCTACTTACAACAGCTACTGGATGAAGGCTATAGGATGGCATATAAGTTAATCATCAATCTCTATCAGGAGAAGGCATTTAAGGTAGCCTCTCCAGTATTGCTTAGATTGTGAGTTGGGGTCATCCTTGTAGATCTCCAGACATTTCCCTAGTGCCAGATTTCTCTTTAAACCTATAATGGCTCCCTCTATTATGGTATCTCTTATCTTGCTCTCCTCTATTCTTCCCCCAACTCAACCTTCCTGCTCCCTCATGTCCTCCCCACCCCTCCTCTTCTCCCCCTTTCATTATCCCAGCTCCCTCTCCGCTCACCCCATGTTCCCAATTTGCTCAGGAGATCTTGTTCCTTTCCCCTTCTCTGGGGGACCATATATGTCTGTCTTAGCGTCCTCCTTGTTTCCTAGCTTCTCTGGTGGTGTGGATTTTAGACTAGTAGCCCTTTCTCTATGTCTAAAATCCATATACCATGAACCATGGTATATAAAATACATATACCATGTATAAAATACATGGTATATAAAATATATATACCATGTACCATGAGTACATACCATGTTTGTCTTTGGTGACTGGGTTATCTCACTCAGGGTGGTTTCTTCTAGTTAGATCCATTTGCCTGCGAATTTCATGATTCCATTGCCCCCCCCCTCCTGTTGAGTAGTTCTCCATTGTGTAAATTACCACATTTTCTCTATCCATTCTTCAGTTGAGGGGCATCTAGGTTGCTTCCAGGTTCTGGCTATTACAAATAATGCTGCTATAAACATCATTGAACAAATGACCTTGTTGTAAGAATGTGCTTCTTCTGGGTATATGAAGAAAGGGCTTCTTGACCTCAGGGTTATGCTTTATTGGGCTGGATAGCATTTATAACAGTATATGTCTACCAGGAGGGAGAGCTTGTAGGCTAAATGCCCTAGGAATTCTGTCTAATGTAAGGATTTTACACAGATAGCTGCAACATTTGGGATTGACCCTGAATACAGAAGAAAGGTACAGATAATTGGGATTTTAGAGTCTCCTCTGACTTAGACATTGCATTTTAAATACTATCTATTTGTAACTATCATTGAATTTCCCCCATATGACATTATCAGAAAAAAGATTAAGTACTTTTTTATCCATATTTACCAGAAAATAACAATAGCAGTAGTGGAAAATTGCTAAACCCATACTGTGGGACAGCCATTGTGCTAAACTCTGCATGCTAGTTGCATTAATCCTTGAAAGAATGTGCTGTTAAACAGGTGCTATATTTCATTGATAAAGACAAGGAGGCATGACAATTTTAAACAACTTATTTAAATTCACAAATTTAGCAACTAGCAGAAATGAGAATTAAATCAAGTTAGTAAGATTCCAGAGTGATTGGAATGGCTAATCCTCTTGCTTATAGCCCTTTGGAGATGAGCTAACCAAGCTGAAAACCATGTCTTAGGGCTCAGAAAGCTTTCTTCTTCTGAGGTTACACTGTACCAATTTGGATGTAGGTGCCTATTTCAGTCCCCATGTGAAATACTCAATACTGTTAGAAGTCTCTCAAACATGGTCCAGGTTCATTAAAAAACACATAGTGGCAAGTCACTGGCTTCACTCTTGACATGTCTCTCTCTCTCTCTCTCTCTCTCTCTCTCTCTCTCTCTCTCTCTCTCTCTCTCTCTCTCTGTGTGTGTGTGTGTGTGTGTGTGTCTGTGTGTGTGTGTGTGTGTCTGTGTGTGTGTGTGTGTCTGTGTGTGTGTGTGTGTGTGTGTGTGTGTGTGTGTGTGTGTGTGTGTGTGTGTGTGTGTGTGTGTGTGTGAACCTGTGAGGTGAGGTTCAAATAATTCCCACAGACATACTTTTAGCAAAGCATTGGTAGAAGGACTGAAGAATAATGTGACTTGTCCAAGATGGTATATCTGGGAATGAATAGAGGTAACAATGTCTTCTCTGGGTTGCACACCACAAAATGAGTATTCAGTAAATAATCACAAAACTTAGCAATGATGATATCCTTTTGCTATCATAGGGCAATGGACCTTCTGCTTTATTTGTCCTTAGGTTTTCAAATAAAGGCAATTAGAGGCGCTGATACTATATGGAAGATTTATAAATACAGATTATAATTTACATGAAGAATGCCCCAGTCCTGTTTTCATTCTATTGCTATGGTAAACACAAAGAAAAAAATCAGCTTGGGGAGGAAAGGGTTTATTCATCTTAGAGCTCACGGTTTGTCATGAAGGGAATTCTGAGCATGAACCTGGGAACAAAAACTGAAGCAGAGGCCATGGAGTAATGCTCATTTGCCTGCTCCCCATAATTTGCTCACCTTACTTTTTTATGCCTTACAGAATGGCAGTGCCCATAGTGGGATGGATGCTAATACACCAACTGTTAATCTTGAAAATGCATCATAGTCAATCTGATGGAGAGAAGATTCCCTCTCAGTTAAGATTCCCTCTTTCCAGATGACACTAAGTTGGCAAAACAAGAACAAGGATAACAACAATGGCAACTAACAACTACTTAGTGCTGCTCTCTCAGGAAGTAGCTGCTATACTGACAGAAGTTGACTCAGTTCTGAGAGTCTCAGATTTGTACCCAAGCTCCAAAGGTTTTTAAATGGATCTATTGTCTTTCTGTTTGAGACAGGTTTCTCTGTATAGCTTTGAAGCCTTTCCTGGAACTTGCTCTTTAGAACAGTCTGGCCTCGAACTCAGAGATCCACCTGTCTCTGCCTCCTGAGTGCTGGGTTTAAAGGTGTGTGCCACCACTGCCTGGCTGGAGCCTTTGTCTTTATTGAATCAATCTTACACATTTTTGAGAAATAGGGGAACTTCAACTTTAAAAAGAAAAAAAAAAACACCGTTCTTGGAAATGTCTGATTCAACATTCTGTGAAGCAACAAGCTTCCTAATCGCCACAATTTTAAGTATTTAATAGCAAAAGTGTTTTCTGGCAGTCTAGGAAATTTATCCCTGCAGAATGTGCTGACATAGTGGAAGGGAATTAAATGGGACATCATACCTTGTGTATTTCACATCCTGCAAGTTTTCTTCATCCTTCCATGACTGTATGAATGGGCAATTTCCCTTCTGGGTGAAACAGTGCTCCAGTAACAGAAATATAATTTTCTAAGGAGCATTATTGGGCTCATGTTTGGAAACAATAGGTCATTTTGTCTGTAAGAAATTAATAGCTTCCTGGCACAGCATTTTCCTTACCAGTAAAAATATGGTATGCAGAATCTAACTTGATTCTTCTATGAACAAGTAAATGTAAGAATTTCCAGGTGGGCACAACCTTTTGACACTGTCACATGACATCATTGTTATATACAAAATGAGCTCAAGAATTGTATAGTCAAGTTGCAATTGAAATTGTTAAACAATCTCATAATGTTTTAGATGAGCTTAGAAATTTGTGGTCATATGCACCCCATGGGGCATGACTATCAGTCCTCCAGTATAAAAGTTATATATACCCTGGGGGAAGTTAGGACCATTCATATCTCTGGGGTATAAGATAATTCTATACCAACTATCAGATCACTGCTGTATATGAACTTCTTACTGGGAAATGATAAAGAGTGTCAGATAATTTTCTTCAAAGAGGCAGAGTGACAAAAGAAGGCTTACGTTGCTATCCCATCCTTGATCAGTGAGTATTCTATATTAATATGCTCATGACTAGCAACAAAGTATGTAGGGGATTAAAACTTCATTCTTGTGGTGTCTACATCCATTTTGACATAGTTATTAAAATTAGTACACCATGAGCACGAATTACGTGAAAATATCAAGAACCTACAACGTATGAGATTATTTTAGTAACTTCTAAGCTCAAAACAATCATATAGGAAAGGGATCATTATCCCTGTATTCTATTATCATAAAGATTTTAAAGATAAAGAAAATACAGTTCAAGAAAGTATTTTCTTCTCAAGGTTAGACAGCCTGGATGAAACGATTATTGAAGTGAAACAGCTTAATTCCACAATCTCTACCATTTTTATTGTGAATTTATTTTTCTTTTAGTAGAATTTTGTTGCATTTAAGTGTTATTTATTTAATTTTAAATTATTTTATTGAGACATAATATTTAGGCACATTTGTTGAGTACAGAATATAACACTTAAATTATTTTTAAAAATTATAATATAGTTACATAGTTTATTGTCATAGCTAGTTGACAATAAATAGAATACAATCTTTGGTTGCTTCTCTACTTTGGAAGTTTGAATGGCACCTCTGGTACCAGGAATGCTAGTCTTCAGCAAGGAAGCTTTGAGGTCATCTCCATCTTGAGTTCTCTGGCTCTGTGTCTAAAATGCAGGGTGTCTTCAGCAATAAGGGCTCACCTTCCAACTTTTGGGATAAGGGATCATGAGGAATAGGATTTTAAGGCAAAAACTCTTAGCCAGACCATTTGTCATTAAATGCATGTATCACACACTGGGTATTAGTCCTAAACCCTTTGTTAGTTCATAAAGACTTTGGCTTTTGTTTTATAATAATTCTTTTATCCTTTAAGCATTCAGTGTGTTGATTTCACATTTTCAAAGCCTTTATATTCCATATCTATTAAAATGAAAGCTTTTGTGATAAAGGAAGACATTTACAGAATGTATGAAATGAGTCCTAAAATGAAACATTGTGTTTCATATTTATAACCTTTTATTCAATGATGTTGAATGATTTAGATTTTCATTGCATTTTCTAAATTGGCATTAGTGTTATAGATATTACAGCTGATATTTAATTAGAGGATGATTCATGTAATTGCTGTCCAGGGCAATTAGTCACTTGTCTGGGTAGCTAAAACTACATTTTTTTTTAAACCACAAATTCATGTCAGCTATTTGATACGGGAATTAAGCCCTGGATAGAACGAGCTTAGGAATTCAAAGCATTGAATGGGCTTTTGATTTCAATATTCAATATACAACAAAATAATCCTACAGGCTTAACATGCCAACTTCCAGCCTTTTCTTAAAATGAGTTATTAGTTGATTGCTAAATATGCTGCATATGTCACATAGTTAATTTATAGTAAAGTTGCCGACAGCCTGGATAAATGAGAAATTATTATTTCCTCTGAAAGCAAGAACGTTATAATTCTTAAGCAAACCAAAAGTCATATGCAACCATAAAATAAAGACAAAAATCCTTCCTCTCAGGTAATTATTACAGATGCTAAAAACTAAGCCAGGTTACTTCATGTTACTGCTTTACTATTCAATGGTAATTAAGGTTTCTTATGGGGCTCTCCTGTATGTTCACATTTAATTCTCTAGCTCTTCTTTTTGAAATCTCAAGCTTAGAGTATATTATTAGCTATATTTAACATGCCTAAATAAATTACAGGGCATATAAAATTTTCAGGTGGCTTTAAAGTCATAATTAACATAATATAGTTATTGGTTAAATACTACCTGCATGAAAAAGTAAGAGAAATGACACAAACTTTGAGGTAACTGAGAGTTTGATAGCTCTTTCCCTACAGAGAGCAGAACTGATGGAGGGCATGAACAAAATGATATAACTGATGTCATGTAAAAACAAGCAACTCCAAAGAGCAGACCTGTAGAAAAAAAAAAGCCTCAACATGAGTAGGAGGAAGTGCTGCTAACTTCTTGTCTAGTAGTATTTACAGATGGCCAGTGTTTTAGGTCCTTCAGAGTAAAAGACCTAAATGAATATATGAAGAGAGACCTGGTTGAGCTCAATGCTTAAAATTGTGAACTGGGATAAAGGGTAGAGTCCTTCACCTTGGCTCATGCAAACAAGTCATAAATTGTTATCCAGGACTATAGCCCTATACAATATAGGTATAAGGATGTAGGGGAATTGTGGTGGTTTAAATAAAATGGCCCCCATAGGCCTATAGGGAGTGGCACTATTTGGAGTTATGGCCTTATTGGAGTAGGTATGGCTGTGTTGAAGGGGTTGGGCTTTGAGGTCTCATATATCCTCAAGCCTATCCAGTGTGTCACTGTCACTGCTGCCTTCAGATTCAGATGTAGATCTCTCAGCTACCTCTCCAGCACTGTGTCTGTCTGCATGCCACCATACTTCCCACTATGATAATAATATACAAAACCTCTGACGCTCTAAGCCAGCCCCAATGAGATGTTTTCCTTTATAAAAGTTGTCATGCTGATGGTGTCTCTTCACAGCAATAAAACCCTAAGACAGATGCACATACAACCTCATGACAAAGATGAGGCATTGTGTCTACTTGTTAAGTGAAAGGGTCTACTTTTTGCTCGAAATTGTCATTTTAGGGAACTTCAAAATTACCCTGTAAGACTTGGTTCTAGAATAGGAACTTTCTAGCTCTGTGGGAAAAAAGTTTTATAGAGGGGAATAGATGCAGAAAGAAAAAGGTCAGAGGTCCACAGACTGGTCAATCTTTTTATTTAAAATGCATATTAGGGGCTGGAGAGATAGCTTAGTGTTTAAGAGCACTGATTGCTCTTCCAGAGGACCTGGGTTCAATTCCCAACACCAACATGAAAATTCACAACTGTCAATAACTCCATTTCCAAGGGATCTGAACCCATTTCTGGCATCTGTGGGCATCAGGTACATATCTGGTACACAGAGAAAATGTAGGCTAAACACCCTCACACATAAAATAATATTTCAATATATATTAACATTGATTAACAAAATAAAAAGTGAGTTGTTTGGGGTGAGAAGAGTAAGTATGATAAGAAAATATCAATAATGGTAAAAATACACAATTTGAGAAACAAAATGGAATGATCTCACCAGCCCTGGACTTTTGATCAGATTTATAGTGCCAGTCATGAATTCCTTCCCACAGAGAAGGTCTCAAAACCAACTAGAAAGTAGTTGGCTACTTCCATTTCATAGTCAGGACACTGTTGCCTGGCAAGTTGATATCATAGTTCACAGAGTTCAAAGCTGGCTAAGACTGCTGATATATTTTCTCTTCCAGTAGCATACATAGTACCTCTGTCACTATGAAATAATACCCAATAGGAAGGAAGCTTCTAGCTTCATTCAAGTTTGATTTTCCTTTTTCCTGCGAAGCATATGGTACCTTTGGCAGTAGGGTGTTACCATCTAGTTATGATGATCAACAAACTGCAACAACAACAAAAAGAGTAGCCTGCATTATTTTCTGCAACTCTGGGGACTCACTATGGAGGGTACCTATGCCTGAACTAAGATTACCATGTATTTTGGGAGCAGCATTATTCATGCATGTGGAAACCTCTGTTAAACCTCCCCTGATATTATGTTCTTTATTGAAGCCTGATACCTTGTTTAAAAATATATAAATAACTTTATTCTTTAATAATTGCACACATGCATACAATGTATTATAGTCATATCCTACCTCAATTTCTCCCTTCCAGATCCCCCCAGGCCCTGACATGCCCCCTCCCAATTTCTCCTCTCTCTTTCTCCTTCCTTTCTTTGGTCCTTTATCCCTCCTCCCCCGCTTATTCATCTAACACATTGAGTCCTATTAGGGCTGTCTATATCTTATTGCTGTTGGGCCGTCCCTAGAGCCTGGGCAACCTAGCAGTGACTGTAACACCAAAGAAAGCTGACTTCCTCTCCCTGAGTAGCCATCAGCTGTCAATAGCTTCTCAGCTAGGGGTGGAAATTTGGGAGGCCAACCTTCGTATATGATGGGATTTTGATTGGCTTGCTCTTGTATGGGTCTTGTGCAGGCAGCCACAGCTGCTGAGAGTTAATGAGTACAACATACCTGTCAGGTCCAGAGAATAGCATTTCATAGCTCTTATCCCATCCTCTGATGCTGATTTCTTTCTTCTTTCTGCTAATGAACTTCATCAGACAAGGCTTTGCTCACTCACCCCAATATTCACAGAAGCTAAAGTTCTCATGGTTTTAGAGTAAAGGAATAACTAATACATGAATTATGAGCAAAAATCTGCTTAGCCAGCATCTCTTTCAAATTTCCTTTCTCACAATTATTTATGAGTCAGACTTATATATCTGCATTACTGGAAGAAGAACAAGTGGGAATGCTGCCACTATATCCAATCCAAAATCATCTATATGTGTGTATATGCACCAAATCTTAATAGAATGTATTCTTTCAAAGTGTTGTTGAGGACATCTTACTTGTTCTCAGCCTCATTCTTTAAAGAAAGATTATAAATTGGACTAAGTATGGTAGGAATGAAGGACGTGTAGTGCCAAAAGGCAATTTAATTTAGAAATTTAAGAAATAACAAAATGAAGGCCTTCTAGACATGTAATTTATAGTCTACAGTTGCAGGTAATAGTACTGCATAGTGTACTTAACATTTGCCAAGAGAATGACCTTAAATATTCTTACTATATGCTAACCATGGTACTTACATGGAGATGGATATGTTAGTTAGCTTGATTATAGAAATCCATTCACTATGTGACTCATATTAACAGACCACACAGTAAACATTAAATGCACGGAATTTAAATTATTTTACAATCTTTCTGTTTCATCTTGTACGATGATCATTAATTCTTGGGAGGAGGAGCTGTGATATAGATGTTTCATTTAGAGCTGAGAATTCTACAATCTCTTATTCTCTGCACACTGACAAGTTGTGGGTGTTATAATTTTTAAAAAGTGTTGCACGAGAGAAAGATATCATGTGACAGAGTTCAAGTGGAGGCTTTTTGGGGAGGATATAAAAAGGTAAAGGGGAGGGGGGAGACTGGCCTCCAGGGACAGGAAAGAGAGATAGAGATAGAGAGAGAGAAAACAGAGAGAGAAACAGAGAGAGAGATACATACACACACACACACACACAGATGGGAGGTGGACAGGGCCCTTTTTATTTTAATTAGAAAGAAAATTATTTCACATGTCAATCCCAGGTCCCTTTCCCTCACCTCCTCCCCTGCCCCCCCAACTAACACCCTACCTATCCCATACCCTTTCTGTTCCCAAGGGAGAGTGAGGCCTTCCATGGGGGGGGTCTTCAAAATCTGTCTTATTCTTTGGGATAGGGCCTAGGCCAACCCCCTTGTGTCTAGGCTCAAGGAGTATCCCTCCATGTGGAATGGGCTCCCAAAGTCTACACCTATGCTAGGGATAAGTACATAGATTTCCAAGGTCTCCTCACTGACACCCACATTCAGGGGGTCTGGATCAGTCCCATGCTGCTTTCCCAGCTATCAATCTGGGGACCAGGAGCTCTCCCTTGTTCAGGTCAGCTGTTTCTGTGGAATTCACCAGCCTGGTGTGGACCCTTTTGCTCATCTGTCCTCCTTCTCTGCAACTGGATTCCAGTTCATTTCAGTGTTTATCTGTAGGTGTCTGCTTCTACTTCTGCCAGGTGCTGAATGAGGGCTATACGATAGCATATGAATTAGTCATCAATCTCTTTATCAGGAGAGGGAATTTAAGGTAGCCTCTCCTCTGTTGCTTAGATTGTTAGTTGGTGTCATCTTTGTAGCTCTCCAGACATTTCCCTAGTGCCTGATTTCTCTTTAAACCTATAATGTCTCCCTCTATTATATTATCTCTTATCTTGCTCTCTGGGCCCTTTTACAAGGGAACTTAGTGAATGTGCACAGGTGGTATTCTTAGTGGCTTCAGCTGAGGGCATATCCTGTCAGAACCCCAAAAACAGTACACCTGAATACTAACAGTGGGGTCTCTGTGGTAATTGCTATCTACTTCAGATAGAAGTTTCTCTGATGAAGGTTGAGAGATATCCTACTCTATGGACATAATGATAACTCATTAAGAGTTTGTTTAGTACTGTGTACATTTACCAGAATAATAGTGGTATGTTCTCTCTTAGGGCCTATGATCTATCTACCCATAATTTCTTGGCCCTGATAATGGTGCCAGGCATGAGCTTCATCTTGTGGAGTGGATAGTTACTACAATTAGAAAGTGATTTCTGTCACATTATGGGTAGGACAAATTGGACTTGATGGTTTATGTTCTTTTTTTTTTAGAAAAAGAGGACACAAAGTGGAATGGTTAGGAAAGGTGGAACTATCTAGGAGGAATTGGAGAAGAGGTGAATATGATCAAAGTACATTGTATGAAATTCTCAAGGAACTAATAATGTGCTTTAATAAAGAATAACAAACTATAAAATGCATTGCAAAAATAAAGAAGAGGGACTTACACACTATTATAGAGTATAAATTAGAAGATATAAAATAGAACACAAGTCTGTTTTGAATAAATTCAAAATAGAACTAAGAATCTAGTGTCATTTTCATTGTTTGAGGTCTTCATGATTGCTATTGTAAACATGGTCAAACCCCATGGATAGGGAGTTCAGAGGCTCTAGAGCAGAAACTTACAGGTATTGTTTGACTAACTGGTCATGTTGTCAAAGTCCTTTTGAAATATTTATTCTTGTAGCTGTAGATTTGGTCGGACAAGCTTCTTACTGTAATGAGTAGGCATTAATGCAGAGTCATAGTACCATTCAAAATGCTGAGGAAATAAGTGACTCCAAGTGTTTAACCATACATGGGACACACATACCAACCTTCCCTAGATCTCAAAGCTCAGGAAATATTGTGGAAGATAGCACAGAAAGAATGGGGAGGGGTACTATACAATACTGTCTTCTGGACATTTTCTTAGATGTTGCACATATAAACCCAAAACATCTGTGGTTGCCTGCACAAGACATATACTGGTAAGATTTTAAGTAGAACAGGAACATTTCTTTTAGCCAATATACTCACTCATTTCCTTTACCTTGTTTTTGCAGTGCTTGGCACTGATCCCAAGGTCTCACATGACTAGACATGTGTCCCACTATTGGGCTACATTTGCAGCCCACCATTTTCTATTGTATTCAATTAATCAATTTCAAACACTTATGCTTTATATTTGAAACTGGCAGCCATTTAAAATTTTTACCATTATTACAACTTCATATTCGTAAGCAATCAAAATATACAATCCAACTGCTAATGATTGAGGACACAAGATGTATTTTTGAGTATCTTTCACATTGTAAGTAGCATAAGAATTTGATAGAATGTTTTTCGTAAAGACTTGTAGCTCAGAAAATAATCACCATATTAAGCCCATAATTGGGTCATTGGGTGAGAATGCAGATGGTAAATCAGAAGCAGACACTAGCTCTTCTTCTGAATAAATCTTAATTGACTTGCACTTACTTGGGGTTTTCAACACCAACTCCTTTGGATTCCTTAATTCTGACTCCAGTCGAAATGAGTCTTAGGTCACAAGTGACTGTGACTTTCATAACACAAGCATGCAACATATGGGGAAGATGATTGCAAGTTATCTTAAATCTTGGGCATAAGATCAATGTGAATGCGGGAAGCAGAGCAGAGTTCCAGTGCCAGCAAAGAACTGGCATGTTAACCGCTGTGATTGGATATACACAATGAGGTTTGAAGGGAAGGGTGCATTTCAGTTGGCAGAGCAAGTGTACATAGGCTCAGGTACTCCAGAGAGCAAGTTTCAGGCAACAACAATGAGATGAAGCCTACCTCGGAGGTGACAAGAGTTTTTGGTATCCTGCACTGTGTATATGAATTTTGCGTACCTAAATTTGGGAACAAGTATGGATTACAGTTACCACACTTCTAGGCATATTATCAGTTTGTCAAAGTATGTTGCTTGAGACTACAGATTAGAGGTAATGCCAATATGTCTAGTAAAATTATACAGATGTATCTTAGAGATATTTCAGGCTAAGTCCTAGATCATTGTAAGAAAGCAAATATCATAGTCAATGAGTTAGAATATTTTGTGGCAAACCAGTGCACAGAAAAAATATCTTCTCACTGTACAAAGCCTATCAAGGGGACAGTAGCACTATGTCTGGGAAAAAGCAAGATGTATACTCTAAAAATACAATTTCTGTTAAAGTGCTAACAACCAATTGAGCTGTTAGAAAAATGTGGCAATAGACCTGTTCAATACAGAGCTGCCACAAACCTTGTGCAGAATAAAATGAAGCAAATTTAATAGCAGGAGCTATGCCTATAAATGGCTCTAAGTTAGGATTCTGGACTTACACATTTAAGATCACGTAAACAACCTGGAAACTTTAACCACAGTATACCATGTAAAATATTTGGGGAGAACTTCATTGTATTTGTGGGGAAATTTGTGTCTGCAATTTTGTCTAGACTTTTTCCCAAGGATTTTAAGTGATACTGAATACAGAAGACAGAAACATCAAAAGCATTGATTGTGCCACAGATTATTTGTTGTTTTTTCTCCATTCTTTGTTTAAATTAGAAACAAGAATTTTTTACATGTCAATCCCAGTTCCCTCAACCTCCCCTAGTTCCCTGCCCCCCCACTAACACCCTACCTATCATATACCCTTTCTGCTCCCCAGGGAGGGTGAGGCCATCCATGGGAGATCTTCAGAGTCTGTCATATCCTATGGGATAGGGTCTAGGTCCTCCTCTGTGTATCTAGACTGAGAGAGTATCCCTTTATGTGGAATGGGCTCCCAAAGTCCATTCATATGCTAGGGATAAATACTGATGTACTACAAGGGGCCACATAGGTTCCTGAGGCCTCCTCACTGACACCTGCATTCATGGGATCAAGATCAGTCCTATACTGTTTTCCCAGCTACTAGTCTGGGGTCCATGAGCTCCCCCTTGTTCAGGTCAGCTGTTTCTGTGGGTTTCACCAGCCTGGTCTTGACCCCTTTGCTAATCACTCCTCCTTCTCTGCAACTGGATTCTAGTTCAGTTCAGTGTTTAGCTGTGGGTGTCTGCTTCTACTTCCATCAGCTGCTGGATGAAGGCTCTAGGATGGCATATAAGGTAGTCATCAATCTCATTGTCAGGGGAGGACATTTAAGGTAGCCTCTACAATGTTGCTTAGATTGTTAGTTGGTGTCATCCTTGTAGATCTCTGAATATTTCCCTAGTGACAGAATTCTCTTTAAACCTATAATGGCTCCCTCTATTACTTTATCTCTTATCTTGCTCTCCTCTGTTTTTCCCCCGACTCAACCATCCTGCTCCCTCATGTCCTCCTCACTATTTATTGTATGCAATATATCTTAATTATAACTACCCCCATTCCTTCGTATGGCTCCCCTAGGCCTCACAACACATCTCCAACTCCAGCTTCATGTCCTTTTGTTTTAGAAACACAGTGAGTCCCATAGTGCTGCCTATGTGTGTACAGGTATGGAGTCATCTATCTACTGGAGCATGGACAGAAAACAGAGTTGAGAAGGGAAGGTGACGGATTTCAACATTAAATGTAATAGGGACGATTCTATCTCTATTTCAGCAGCAGTCTCATCCCTTGGGATCACAACTCTAAGTAAAGCCATCTTAGCATAGGCACAAGCACAAAAGCTGTACTACATTGCAAGTCAGCCACTGATGTCATGTGGCAGGAAGATTACCTTCATGGTCTACTCCTTGGATCCTGTATACTGCATAAGTGACAGTGACAGAAATGCAATTTGCACCAGAAATGGATTCTTGGGAAACAGAAATATAAGTTTCTGTTTGTGCTGCTCACTGTTATGTTACTTTTATATAGACTGTGTGCCTGGCACATTATCCAGGTTATGAACAACTCGAGAAATATGTAAAATCAGGATGGATGGTATTTCAAACACTACTTTATTATGGCTTCTGGGTATGATGGCAGATTAGAAACCTCACCACTGAAACTCTGTAAAAGAAAACAGTTGTGATGATATACACTATTTATCCTTTAAGAGACAAAGTATGTAAATGGACTTATTAAGCCAGGGGAGATTGCTGCAGGAAAACAAGTGGGAGAGCTGAGAATCAGAGCTGAGCTGGGAATCCTGGAAGTCAGCTGCAAGGCCCCGAGAATCAGTACAACATGGCATACTTAGGCTGGCATAAGTAGAGCTGTAGCAACTTCAAGGGAAGTGTTATTACTGGGGAAGTTAGGGTTCCCTTTGTCTTGTTCATAAAATAATTTGGAAATGAAGACATTAGGAAACTCAAGGACACTTTTTCAGAGTTTGGGGGGAAACCACAAGGCAAATGTCAGAAGAGAGATAGAGAAGAGGGAGAGACAAGGCTCTGTCACATGGCAGAAATGGAGGGATAACATAAAAATGTGAGTGAGATAACTCAGAGTGTCTGGAAAAGTGTGACCATGCCTGGCTCAGTTGCTTAAAGAAAAGTAGATGATGACAATGATGACAACATCAATGAAGAAAGAGAGGAGGAAGAAAAAAAGGAGAAAGAGGAGAAAGGAGGAGGAGGAGGAGGAGGAGGAGGAGGAGGAGGAGGAGGAGTTATAGTTTTTGAGTACATAGTTTCCACAGTGATATATTATGGAAGCTTCCCTGCTATGCTTAATACATTATCTCATATAAGGAGGTAATCAGTGTCTCATCCTATTGGCATGTGTTTAGGAGAACAAATTTTTGGGGTAGACAACTCTAGAACAGGTGAATGACAGATCTTACTGGATTAAATCTTTTTTCCATTGTTTTATTTGAATTAGAAACAAGATTGTTTTACATGTCAATTCCAGTTCCCTCTCCCTCCCCTCCTCCCCTAACAACCCCCAACTAACACCCTACCTATCACATACCCTTTCTGCTCCCCAGGGAGGGTGAGGCCTTCCAAAGGGGGTCTTCAGAGTCTGTCATATCCTTTGGGATAGGGCCTAGGCCCACTCCGGTGTGTCTTGGCTCTGGGAGTATATCTCCATGTGGAATGGGCTCCCAAAGTCTACACCTATGCTAGGGATAAGTACTGATCTACTACAGAAGACCCCATGATTTCTGAGGCCTCCTCACTTGACACCCACATTTATGGGGTCTGGATCAGTCCCATGCTGGTTTCCCAGCTATCAGTCTGGGGACCATGAGCTCCCCCGTGTTCAGGTCAGCCATTTCTGTGGGTTACACCAGCCTGGTCTGGACCCCTTTGCTCATCATTCCTCCCTCTCTGCAACTGGATTCCAGTTCAGTGATTAGTTGTGGGTGTCTGCTTCTACTTCCACCAGCTGTTGGATGAAGGCTATACAATGGCATATAATGGCATATAAGTCAGTTATCACTTTCATTATCAGGGTAGGGAATTTAAGGTAGGCTCTCCTCTGTTGCTTAGATTGTTAGTTCGTGTGAACCTTGTAGATGGCTGAACATTTCCCTAGTGCCTGATTTCTCTTTAAACCTATAATCTCTCCCTCTATTATGGTATCTCTTATCTTGCTTTCCTCTATTCTTCCCTTGACTCAACTTTCCTGCTCCCTCCTGTCCTCCTCAGTACTCCTCTTCTCCCCTTCTCATTCTCCTAGCTCCTTCTCCCCTCCCCCATGCTCCCAATTAGCTCAGGAGATCTTGTCCCTTTCCCTTTCTCCAGGGAACCATGTATGTCTCTCTTAGAGTCCTCCTTGTTTCCTAGCTTCTCTGGAAGTGTGGATTGTGGGCTGGCAATCCTTTGTTCTATGTCTAATATCCATATATGAGAGAGAAATACCCTGTTTGTGTTTTTGTGATTGGGTTACCTTGCTCAGAATAGTTTCTTCTTTTTGCCTGAGAATTTCAAGATTCCATTGTTTTTCCTGCTGAGTAGTACTCCATTGTGTAAATGTACCAGGTTTTCTCTATCCATTCTTCAATTGAGGGGCATCTAGGATGCTTCCAGGTTCTGGCTATTACAAACAATGCTGCTATAAACATCATTGCACAGATGTCCTTGTTGTATGAATGTGCTTCTTTTGGGTATATGCCTAAGAGTGGAATTGCTGGATCTTGTGGTAGACTGATTCCCACTTTCCTGAGGAGTCACCATACTGATTTCCAAACTGACTGTACCAGTTGGCACTCCCACCAGCAGTGGAGGAGTGTTCCCCTTTCTCCACATCCTCTCCAGCATAAACTGTCATTGGTGTTTTTGTTTTTAGCCATTCTAACAGGAGCAAGATGATATCTCAGAGTTGTTTTGATTTGCATTTCCCAGATGGCTAAAGATATTGATCACTTTTTTATGTGTCTTTAAGCCATTTTAGATTTCTCTATTGAGAATTATCTATTTAGTTCTGTACCCCACTTTTTAATTGGATTGTTTGCTGTTTTGGAGACAAGCTTCTTGAGTTCTTTGTATATTTTGGTAATCAGCCCTCTATCAAATGTGGGATTGGTGAATATCTTTTCCCAGTCTGTGCGCTCTCGTTGAATCTGGTTTTGTCATGGAATATCTTTTTTTCTCTATCTATAGTGATTGAAAGCTTTGCTGGGTATAGTAGGCTGGGCTGGCATCCATGGTCTCATAGTGTAGGTAGAACATCTATCCTGGACCTTCTGGCTTTCAGAGTTTCCATGGAAAATTCAGGTGTAATTCTGATAGGTTTGCCTTTATATGTTACTTGACCTTTTTCATTTGCTGCTCTTAATATTCTTTCTTTATTCTGTCTGTTTGGGATTTTGATTATCATGTGGTGAGGAGACCTTTTTTGTGGTCCACTCTATTTGGTGTTCTGTAGGCTTCTTGTACTTTCATTGGCACGTCTTTCTTTAGGTTGGGAAAGTTTTCTTCTATGATTTTGTTAAATATGTTTTTTGAACTTTCAAGGTGGGTTTCTTCACCTTCTTCTATACCTATTATTTCTAGGTTTGGTCTTTTCATGGTTTCTCATATTCCTGGCTATTTTGTGTTAGGGATTTGTTGTACTTAAGATTTTCTTTGGTTAATGAGTCTATTTCTCTTAGTGTATCTTCAATTCCTGAGATTCTCTCTTCCATCTCTTGTATTCTGTTGGTTATGCTTGCATCTGTAGTTCCCGATCCTTTATGCAGCTTTTCTATTTCCAGCATTCCCTCAGATTGTGCTTTCTTTATTGTCTTTATTTCAATTTTTAAATCTTGAACTGTTTCCTTGAAAGATTTGTTGATATCTTATATTTTTGGTTTGTTTTTTCTTCCATTTCTTTAAGGGATTTTCTCATATTCTCTTTGAAGCCCTCTATCATTTTCATGAAGACATTTTTAAAGTCATTCTTCTCTGCTACATCTGCATCATGATGTTCACGTCTTGCTGGTGTAGGGTCCCTATTCTCCAGTGGTGTCATATTGGTTTTTCTATTGTTGAATGTGCTTTTATATTGTCTTCTTCTCATCCTTTCTTCTGGTGGGTGTAGCAGGAGTCTCTTACTCTCCTGTTGGGTACGGGACCAAGGTTCCCTTCTGGTAGATGCAAACAGATCCAATATTCTGATGTCTCTCCTTTACTCGTGGATAGAGGCAAGACTGGTACTGGGGTCTTGGCAGTCTCTGGATGTGTTAGATGCCACAGAAATGAGATTCTGTGAGCTGTCCCCCAGCCTCAGATGTCCCCTGAGCAGGGCAATGGAAGGATTAAATCTTAAAATGGGAGACAATAGTATGTAATGTTTTGGGCAGTTTAGAATTGATGGGGTAGTACTTCTGTGTATGTTTATCTTATTGATTATTTAATATAGTTCTGTTTGGCCAATGAAACAGCAAGTTAGACAGGACTGGGAGTCAAAGAGGATTCTGGGAAATGTAGTAGAGAAGTGGTGATCCTGGCCAGAAGTGACATAGCAAGGAGACTCATATTTGAGCAAGGAGAAACAGAAAGGGGCCCTTTTCCCCTTCACATCCTCCAGTGGCAGCATGTGAGCCATTGGCAAGAGAGGGTGCCAGCAAAAGGCATCCTCTATAAAGATAAGTCTTATAACATATATAGATTTATGATAATTAAGACTGAGCTAGAAGATGATAAGTCCTAGTCATTGGCCAAGCAGCTTTGAACCTAATACAAGTCTCTCTGTACATTAATTGGGGCCCTAACTTGGGCGGGTGGCTGGCACAAAGCACACATGTGGCGGTGGGCTCGGCGGCTTTTGGCAGAAAGATTTATTGTAACATAGAATGACAGATCTACACTCAGGTTTAGAGGTAGAACTTCTATTCTTTTGACCAGAAGGAAATAGTTTTGCCTTAATGGGTCTCAACAAAGCCTAGATACTTTTATATTTTCATATCATATCAGTTATCTATAGAACATTCCATTGAAACAGTGCAGAATGTAAATTTTCTCAGCAGCTCATGGATATGATAAAGGAGGCCATGAATCTTAAAGAGAGCAATGAGAGGTATACAGGAGGGTCTGAAGGGAAGAGATGGGAAATGATGTATTTATATTATAATCTAAGAAATTAAAAGAAACAATAAAAAACAAAGTAAATAAGAAACAGAAGTTAAAAAAGGAGAAATCTCAAATAATGAGACTCCCCAAAACCATGAAAAGAAAACAAGCCAAGCCATAAAACAATAGATGGAACAAAGTCATCAAGCCTGAGGCAGTGGGGCAGAGTAGATGTCCCAGTGGTTAAGAGCACTGCTTTTCCAGAGGACCTGTGTTCAATTTCTAGTGCCAACATTAGATGACTCACAATCTGTACCTCCAATTCCAGGAGATCTAATGACCTCTTCTGGCTTCAGTGGGTACCAGGTATGCAAGAGGCACACAGATATACATGCAAGCAAAACAACCATACACAAAATAAATTCCAAATTAAAAAATGTTGGTTCATAATTAATGAAATTTAAAACAAAATTAAAAAACAGTACAAAGAATCAATAAAAAGATTTGATTATTTGACATGATAAATAAGATTAACAAAGCCTTAGCCAAATTAACCAAAACAAAAAGAAAACCAAAATAATAAAAATCAGAGAGGAAAAGTGAACCATTACAACAAACACCTATGAAATTCACAAAAATGATTTATGAGGTCTTATCTTAAACACTAATTCTCTAAGTAGAACATCTAAAGGAATGGATGCATTTCTATATGCCTATGACCTACTTAAAGTTAGACCAAGATGAGATTAATGAGGGGGGGGGTTGAAAACATCACAAGGTTTTTAATCTCAAAGCCTACCTCCAATGACATACTGTCTCCTAAGCCTCCCCAACTGGGGACTGAGTAATCAAATCCCTGAGACTATAGGGGGTATTTCTCATTTAAACTGCCACAAATAGAAAAGGAAGAAATTGAGTATCTCTCTTAATAGATGATATGACTGAGATCCTTCAGTTTCAACCAGAAAAGGCTTAGAAATGTTAAGCATGTTCAACAAAATGGCAGGATACAAAATTAACACAAAAATATCAAAAGCCTTCCTATATATAAATGACAAACACACGGAGAAAGAAATCATGGAGTCAATTCCATTCACAATAGCCTCAAGATGCCTTGAAATAAACTTAACTAATGATTTGAATAATCTCTAAAATGAAAACTTTAAAAAATTAAGAACTATACCAAGGAAGAAACTGAAAGATGGAAAGCCCTTTCATGATCATGGATCAGAAATAAATACTGTGAAAATTGTCATCTTTCTAAATACAAACTACAGATTGAAGGCAATTCTTCCTCAAATTCTAATGACATACTTTACAAAAATAGAAAAACAATCTTAGAATTCATATGGAGGCAGAGAAAACCAAAAATAGCCAATGCAATCTTGAGCAAAAGAATACATTTTGGGGTAGATATCACCATACTTAATTTAAGTTATACTACAGAGCCATAGTAATACAATTAGCATGGCACTGGCACAAAAGCAGACCCATAAATTAGTATAATAAAATAGAGAACATAGATACAATGCCATGCAACTATAGCCACCAGATTTTTGACAAAGATGCCAAAAATACACATTGGAAAAAGTATCTTCAATGACTATTGCTGAGAAAATTTGATAGCTACATGCAGAAAAATTAAACTTGAAACTCCTCAGCCTTCACAAACACCAATTCCCAACCAATCAAGGATCAAAACACAATACTTGAAGCTGAAAAACTGCTAGAGGAAAAGCAGGGCATATACTACAAGATATAGTCATAGGTAAGGACTTTATGATCAGGCCTCCAATCATTTATGAAATAAGACCCATAATTGGCAAATGGGATCTCATCAAAATAAAGAGCTTTGAACAGCAATAGAAACTCATTTGAATGAAGATGCAGCATACAGAATGGGAGAAAATCTTTTGTAGCTATGTATGTGGAGAACTGGAACACCAAACATGAACAAAACTCAAGAAATTAAATACCAAGGAAATATCAGCCAAATTAAAAGTGGGCTATTGTGGGGCTGGAGCAATGGCTCAATGGTAAGGAGCACTTATTAGTTTTGCAGAAGACCTAAGTTCAGCTTCCCAGCATCCACATGGTAGCTTACAACCATCTATAACTCCAGTTCTCAAGGATCAGTCCCCCAATTCTGACCTCTATGAGCATCAGGCATGAACACGGTGCATACACATACACACACACAGGCAAAACACTCATATACATAAAATACGATGAGTATTTTTATAATTTTTTAATTTAGAAACAATCTTATTTTACATATCAATCCCTCCATTCTCTTTCCCACCCATCCTCCCATGCCCCCCACTGAGCCCCATCCCCCCATCCACTCCCCAGGGAGGGTGAGGCCTTCCATTGGGGGGAGGGATCATCACATCATTTAGGGGAGGGCCTAAGCCCTCCTCCGTGTATCTGGGCTGAAATAATATCGCTCCATAGGGAATGAGCTCCCAAAGTCCATTTGCGCACTAAGGATAAATACTGGTTCCACTGTTACAGGTCCCATAGTCTGCCCAGGCCTCCTAACTGGCACCCACATTCAGAGGGCTTGGTTCAATCCAATACTGGATCCCTAGCTTTGAGACTAGGGTCCCTGTGCTCTCATTAGGTCAGGTCAGCTGTTTCTGTGGATTTCTCCATCAGGGTCTTGACTCCTTTGCTCATCCCCCTCCCTCTCAACAACTGGATTCCAGGAGTTCGTCTCAGTGCTTAGCTGTGGATCTCTGCTTCAGCTTCCATCAGCTACTGGATGAATTAAGGTAGTCATCAGTCTCATTATAGAGGAAGAGCATCAAAGGTGGTGCCTCAACTACACCTAGATTCTTAGGGTAATCTTTGTGGATCTCTGAACATTTCCCTAGTGCTAGATTTCTCTTTAAACCTATACTGGTTCCCTCTATTAAGGTATCTCTTTTCTTGCTCTCCTCTATTCCTCCTCTGATTCAGTCTTCCCGATCCCTCTTCTCCCCTTCTCTTTTTCCTACCTCTCCCCCCATGTTCCCAATTTGCTCTGGAGTGCCTTTCCCCTTCTTCAAGGGACCATGTATTTCTCTTGTAAGGTCCTCCTTGTTTCATAGTTTCTCGGGAGGTGTGAACTGTGGGCTGGTAATCCCTTGCTATATGTCTAGTATCCATATATGAGTGAGTACATACCATGCTTATCTTTCTGTGACTGGGTTACCTCACTCAGGATGGTTTCTTCTAGTTCCACCCATTTGCCTACAAACTTAAGATTCCATTCTGTTGAGTAGTACTCCATTGTGTAAATTTACCACATTTTCTCCATCCATTCTTCGGTTGAGGAGCATCTAGAGTGATTCCAGGTTCTGGCTATTACAAACAACACTGCTGCTATGAACATAGTTTAGCATATGTCCTTGTTGTATGAATGTGCATCCTTTAGGTATATGCCCAAGAGTGGAACTGCTGGATCTTGAGGAAGACTGATTCCCATATTCCTGAGAAACTGCCATACTAATTTCCAAAGTGTCTGTACAAGTTTGCACTCCCACCAGCAGTGGAGGAGTGTTCCCCTTTCTCCACATCCTCTCCAGCATAGACTGCTATTGGTGTTTTCTATTTTAACTATTTTGACAGGAACAAGATGGTATCTCAGAGTTGTTTTGATTTGAATTTCCCTGATGGCTTAGGACATTGAACATTTTCTTAAGTAACTTTCAGCCATTTTAGATGCCTCTATTAAGAATTCTCTATTTAGTTCTGTACCCCATTTTTAATTGGATTGTTTGGTATTTTGGTGACTTGCTCCTTGAGTTCTTTGTATATTTTTTAAATCAGCCCTCTGTCAGATGTGGGGTTGGTGAAGATCTTTTCCCATTCTGTGGGCTGCCATTTTGTCTTGTTGACTAACATAAGTCCAGTAGCACAGACACTGTGATCCACAATTAATAAATGGGATCTCCTGAATCTGAGAAGCTTCTGTAAGGCAATAAGTAGTTTTTAAAGTTAAAAATAGGCTATGAAACTGGACAGAGGATTTTTTAAAAGAAGTACAAATGGCTACTAAACAATTTAGTAAGTATTCAACATCATTACCATCAGGAAGTGCAGATTCTACTGTGAGACTCGATCTCATGGCAGACAGCATGGCTGTTATCAAAAAACAAAACAAAAACAACAACAGATGATGTAAGCTAGTTAGGCTGTGGAGAAAGGAGGAAATCCATCCATTGTTGGTGAGAAGGTATATTATTGTAGATACTTTGCCAGTCATTGCAGTGGTTTCCAAAAATGTTAAAAATAGAACCTTTGTACGACCAAGCTAACCACTTCTGAACATAAATCCAAAGGACTCCATAGCCTGTTACTAAGATGGTTGCACATTCATATTCATTGCCAGACCACTGACAACAGCTAGGAATTCTATCAGCCTAGTTGTCCATCAGCTGATGAATGGGTAATGAAATAGGTTATATAGACACAATGGCATATTACTCAGCTGTAAAGAAAAATGAAAGTATGAATTTGCAGGAGGCTGAATATAACTGGAAAATATCATACTAAGTGAGTTATCTAGGCTTAGAAAGACAATTGCTATATGATCTCTCTCATGCGAAGATCCTAGGTTTGACTCTTTTGATTGATTGGTTTAATTTGGGGTGCTTGTAGAGCCAGGAATGTAGAAAGTACCCATAATATGGAGGAAGTGAGGAGCCCCTTAAAGACAGAGGCATTAGTAGAATACATGTGATATGAAAGCAGAAAGGGGAGGACTGGGTGTATAAGTGGGGGTGGGAGCCAGGAAATGGGGGAGAGAAAGTAGGGATAAGCTAAGCAAAACTAAAGATGTGTGAAAAAGCAGCACAATATTAAAATACAATTGTTATTTGTTTATTTTTCCAGGGAGTAGTTTGAATGGAGATACTCGATATGGGTGGACAATACCCTCAGAAGACATGGGTTATTAAATGAAAATCTCAGTAACACTTGTTGGATACCTCCATATGTGTCATTGGTAGGGGAGGCAACAGAGATTCCCCCAAATACAGGCCATTGCTACTGCACTTGGTTCCCCACTAGAACAAGATTGGCAAGAACCTATTGCCACAGACACCCAACATGGTGTATGAGTGCTTGGAACTAAATTGGGGTTCTCTGAAAAAGTACTTTATGCTTTTAGCTCTGAGTCATCTCTCTAACTCCTCATTATATGCAATGGATTCTAAAAGTTGCTTCATCCTGACTATGTGTATGCAGTAATATATCCAAATAAACATTAAAGTCATGTCACATCCATGTCACCAGATTCTTCAAGTTTTGATTAGAAAGAGGATATACAATCAGAGGCTAGTGGTGGCATGATTCCTTAAGATTCGGGTAACATAAGATTTGGTCAGACTTCTCTACCCAAATTGAAGTATCTGAAAACATTGTTTACTGAGAACTCTCTAGCATTGCTGGCTACTCTATTTCTGAGTTTTGTGGGTACAGTTTCCTTAAAGTATATTAGTACTGTCACAATTCATAAGTTCTTTATTTTAGAATAAAACATTGCACTAAAAATGCATGTGCCATTGTTTTCTTCATTGCTAGGTGAGACTTGGCGATCCTGGCTTGATTTTAGACTACTTGACTTTCTAAATTCAAACTTGGGAAACTTTAAGGCTATTTTCAATACAGTAATAAAAGTTAAGTCGATCCTCAAGAAAGGGAATGCCATGCTTCAAATATCAAGGTAATTACAGGAAGGCTTTTGGTTTTGGTCTTCTGTTACAAAAAGAACTATAGTTGGAACAGTGCTTTCTAAAGAGTCAAGGAAGACTTTTGCCTTTTTCATCTTGTAAACTGAATTTAGGGCAATCTAACCTTTAAAAATGTCATGAAATCAGAATGTTAAGCCCAAAACAAAATCATGAATATGGCTGAAGAGATGGCTCAGCCGTTAAAATCCCTTGCTGTTCTTCCAGATGACTACAGTTTGATTCCCAGCATCCACAGGTGGCTCACACATCAGGTGGCTCACAACTAACTTTTACACAAGCTCCAGGGGATCTAAAATCCTCTTTGGCTTCCACAGCCCCTCCCACAGACACACAGAAGCACACTCAGAGGGGGAGAGAGAAATAGATCTTTAAAAATACTCAAACTTGAAATGTAGCACAATGAATTAAAAAGTACTGCAAACCCAAAGAAAGAGGCATGGCAAAATGGTTCAGTAGATGAAGGCACTTACAAACAAACCCTGATCACCTGAATTCCTGTAATCTATAGTGGGAGAGAACTGACTCTCAAGAGACCTGCCCTCTTATCTCTACACACATTGTAGCATGTGTACCTGTGTAATTTCTCTGTAATCTCTGTCTGTTTCTATCTCTCTGTGTCTACACACACACACACACACACACACACACACACACACACACACACACACACACACACACACAAATAATAATAATAAGATAAACAAATATGCAAGCAAAACTTAAAAACCAGACTTCTGGTGGTTTTAGTGGTCTCTTTGCATCTTAGCTAATTTATGTGATAGATTTCTGTGGAAATGAGATGCAAACAAGAGAGAAGCCTTTTGAGGACTCACATTCTTCTAAAAGAATGCACCAATGTTTAAATAGCATTGGAACAACAATGGGTTTGAAACCAAAGCAGTTGTCACTGTCATTTCTCTTTGGAGAATACATTAGAAGATTTGGAGATGGCAATGCCCATGAAACTTAAACAAGATGGCCTTCCTGGAGTTAACTGGATGTTATCAGGACACAGGGCTGCAAAGCTCAAGAGTACTAAGGACGTCAGTTGGGGAGAATGTGGACTTTTAGAACGAAGTTTTATCTGAATTAAGAGATTAGCACATATCACATTTGGTTTCCTGTACTCACAATTGTACAATGTTTTTATGCTAACCTGGATAGACACCACTTATTCATTCCTAGCAGAATCAGATGCAGCTAGAGAGTACAAGGGAGCCATTTTATCCAATGTTAAGTGGTCTGTAATGTCTTTGAAATCAACCTTAACAAGAAACCTCAAAGGAGATGCTAATGGGAAGACTTGTACAGAGAGGTAAATCTAGCTCTCAATATGTGGTGTCTTCTTGTATAAAAAAGTAACAACTGATTTTGAAACAGAAATTGAATTGTGATCCTGCATTCAATTGAATTATGTATTTTCTTGTAGTTTTAAATAACTGTCCACTTCTTAGTGACATTTGCATAATCAAATTTTCTAAGATGAAATTTTTAATGTGATGTTTTAGTAATCTATTCTTGTGCTTCAATTTCCACATGCCCACCAGAGCTGAAGAAAGTCACTGGGAGGTACCTGGAATACTAAGCAATAAGATGGTGTGCCTGGAGTCTGACAGCTTTTTGCATTGCCTAATTTGTTCACTCACTTATTTATATAATTATGTGATGATAATAGCCTTGAAAACACATTTTATACTATGGGATTGAAAACTACTATCATTGCTGAGCCCTTGAAAAGTAATTGTAGGAATAAATTGTAGCTAATGCATAACTATTAGCCCTTAAAAGGCAAAAACGACATGAAGCCAGAATTAGGACCAAATTAGTGATAAGTGGTAGTTATAAAAATGATGCCTGGAACACCAATCAGTTGGGAATAACCCAGAGACCTGGAGGACCAGATAAACTCTACTGGACTTGGTCCAGCACACCGACATCTTTCTTAACACACACACATGGGCTTGGGAAAAGGTCAAAAGGCCCCATGAAAAACAAGAAGTGGGGCCACCCTCCAAAGTTAATACCATTTACCAGAATAATGCCTCTCAGATAAAGAACACGGAAGAGCTGGCTGGGTTCTCCTTCCTGCCTGATTGATTACCTCTGTGTTACTAACTTTAATGAACATTTTTTCAGTTGTCATCTCTTATGTGCCATCTATGCCAGAAGCCACATTTCATTGAAGCACTCTTTATGCCAGGATGTCCATTTGTAGATGATTCTTCTCAGTCTCCTGAGTTTACTGTCTTCTACCTGACTTTTAACTAATGGAATTGATCAGAGGTCTATCTTTGTTCTTCTTTTGTGCTCACTTTCCATCCTGCCTTGGTGAATTCATTCACTCCTTGGCTTCAGTTTTCAAAAGTGTGCTAAACTGACAACAGGCAGATTTCTATTTCTGGGTGGTTCCTTTCCTTCCTTGAATTCCAGATCCGTTTATCAAACTGCCTATTTGGAAGTCTAAAATACAATTTAGTTCAGTGTCTCAAACTGAACTCAACATATTCTTACCCCACTGCAAATAGGATATTTCTCACATTTGTCATATTCTTATCCATGCATGGCACCTTCACATTCCAAGATCATTATGTCACTCCAGTTATGATGCTGACTCTCATCTCAACTCATTTTCTCATTCTGTGTTACTATCCACTAGTCCATGCTACTTGCTGGACAAACCCATCAGAACTTGTCTGAACTTCCCTCTATTCTGCTTTCCTTTAGCCCATTTTGTATATAGTAGCCAGATCTCTCTTGTGAAAATGTAATTATGAAATTTTCGGGAATTTGGGTAGAACTGAAAAGTATGATATGATATCAAGTGAGATAACTGAAACCCAGAAAGAAAAACCTGGACATTCTCTCATATATGGGGCTCCTAGTCTTTAATGTATGCATGTATGTGCATAAATGGGTACAATTGTGGGTAAAACTTAAGAAAGCTAGAAAGAAGACCAAGGGAAGACAGGAAGACTAGGAAGAATGAGTGTCGGGGAAAGGACATGTGACATGAAAAGGAAAAGAGATGGGGTAGGGAGAGGTTACAAGGGTAATCAAGGGTAGCCAGAGGGTAGGATATATGGCTGAAAGGAGAATTAAGTAAAAACATACTTTCTTTGAAAACAGTATAGTGGAACTGGGCATGGTGGTGCAGGCCTTTAATAATACAAGCATATCTCTGTGAGTTCAAAACCAGCCTGGTCTACATAGTGAGTTTCAGGACAGCCAAGGTTATATAGAGAGATCCTGTCTTTAAAAGAAAGAAAATTCTAAAATGGAGTCTAATTCCTTGTGTGCTGGTTTAAAAAAAAACAAATTATTTTTTAAAGAAAAAAATCATCAAATTGAGTCACCCCCTTGCTTAAAATTCACAAATATCTCTTCCCATTATCCATGAAAATGTCTATACTAGACATTAGGCCCAGGCCACTAGGGTTATTGTTTCATTTTATACCATTCTTCCTTTTACTTATTACCCTCAGCTTTTTCTCAACTCCTTCAACTTACCCCAAGCTTTTCTTCCCTGGAGACTTCAACCATCTTTCATCTGCCTTAATTTTTCCAAACTCACTAACTTGTTTCCTGTTGCCTTTGCCTCATGCTATGGTTTGGATGTGCTTTGTTTCCCCAGAGGTTCATGTGCTGGACCATTGGTCACCAACTAAATAATATGGAGGCAGGAAGAGATTACTAGATCATAGAGAACAACCCTTGGAAGAGATAAAATCAGTTATCCCAGGCCCAAGTTATGATATATGAGAGCCGATTTTTATAGAAGAGTAGAGCTGTCCCTTTCCTCGTTTCTTGTTTCTTTGCTCCCTTCCCCACATGGATGGCTCCCTTTCTGCTTCTCTGTCATAAAGGAATGCAGCAGGAGGCCCTTGCCAAACCATGCAACTTGAACGTTATAGCCCCCAGAATCATGAGCCAAATAATTGCCTTTTTTAAAAAATATGGTGTTTAGTCTCAAGTGTTTGGGGAATAGAAGCACAGAATTAAGATACCCAGATAACTTCATCCTTCAGAGCTCAGGCCAAATATGAACTCCTTGGAAAACCTCTGTGATCCTCCAATTTGGACCAAACTCCCCATTCTTTTCTCTCTTCGAAAACCACACAACCCCACCATTGCCTAGACATCAAGGAAGCATGCAGTTACAATAAGTATGTGAATATATTATTTATCCCTCTTTGTATACTGTAAGTAACATGTGGCCCAAGAAAATGGATTAGTTACGTTTTTTACATTTTCGTTACTGTGATCAAATATCTGGTAAGAAAAAAAAAACAAAGAAACAAATGAAAGCAACTTAAAGGATAACGGTATTGTTTTGACTGCTCCTTTGAGAATCCAGGAGGAGGAGGACCTGGAGCAGGAATATAAGGTGGATGGCTGCAATATATCTGTAATCAGAAAGCAAAGAGATGAATGCAGATTCTTTGCTTACTTTCTACTTTTTTATATACTGTACCACAGCTCATAGAGTGGTGTCACCCACATGAAAGCTGGGTTCTCTCAGCTCAAATAACCTAGCCTACAACCCCTTCAGACATTCCCACAAGTTTGTCTTCTTCCTGATTCAAGGGGAAAGTGAGATCCTTGTGTGTTATGGACTTTTTGCCTCTTACCTCAAGAGAGCACAATTCATTGTTCTAGACAAATCAGTGACCCTCAAAGCAATCCCAGGTCAGTGGCTTGTGGGCTCAGCTTGCTAACTCAATGAATTAAATATTTGGACAGCAAGAGAGTGAGTTTGGAAAGGAGTCTTTTTATAGAATTATAGATTAGACCTTAAGAAAAATGAAGAAAGGATGGGGAAAAAGGCAAAAAGGAAGAAATAGAAAGGAAAGCAGAACTTCTGTATAGCAGCAACACTTCCTAATCTGAGAGTCTACTGAGATGGTATTGTGATGTGGTATATTCAGCAGTAGAGGTTGGCAAGCAGCTCTATGGCAAAAGGGTAGGTGGGTTTCAGAGAAAAGGTGAGAAATCCCAGAGTGTCAGAGAAAGTATGCTAAAGGTATTGGCCAGTATCTGAAAGATAAATGAATAGAAAAAAATGAAAAGTTATGCCCTTTGAGTAAGAGCTCGCTGAAGTGGGCAGGGTTGATGGGTTGATATGTTGCATGCCAGCAGCTCTATAACCAGCTGCATCACAGGAAGCGCTTCTGAGAAGTGTAAGTGCATTACCTCATTAAGGAGATAATTATTCTTCCCATCTCCTTAATATGTCTTCAGTTGAGTCAGATTTCCTGTAGGGCCATCTCCTGACCAGGTGATTGACAGGCCAGGAATTGGATTAACTCCTAAGGGGGGAGAGAACAATATTTAATATTCTAATCTTTGAAGCAAATCAAAATGTCATGGCTGCACCCAGGGCTAAAGGTAAAATTAAGATTCCATTCTTTTGACCAGAAGGAAGTGACTTTCCTTTAATGGGCTCTGATAGCTCCATCTATTTGTACACTATTTAAAACCCTAAAGAAGAACACTTCTGATGTTTCCCCTTCTAATGTTGCCTGGAAAATAGATGTTATACAAAGCTGTTTAGACTCAGGGGTTCCTCCTCAATGGTTAATAATTCCTTTAAATCTGTTGAATTAAATCAGCATTAACTACCAGTGTCTTTTGATTCATCATCATGTTCCAAAACCTGGCATATGGCTTTGGCACAAGATATGAACACAGTCCACACCAGTTAAGTAAATAAAAGGATGAATCACCTTGTTTTGTTATTTGTTTTTTTTTTCTTAATTGAAAGTTGTTTCAGTTTTTAGCTGCAGGTATCTGCTTCTACTTCCATCAGTTGCTGGATGAAGGCTCTAGGATGGTATATAAGTTAGTTGTCAATCTCATTATCAAGGGAGAGCATTTAAGGTTGCCTCTCCACTGTTGCTTAGATGGTTAGTTGGTGTCATCCTTGTACATCTCTGGACATTTACCTAGTGCCTCATTTCACTGAACTGAACTGAACTGGAATCCAGTTGCAGAGAAGGAGGAGTGATGAGCAAAGGGGTCAAGACCATGCTGGTGAAACCCACAAAAACAGCTGACCTGAACAAGAGGGAGCTCTTGGCTCTCAGACTGATCACTGGGAAACCAGCATGGAACTGATCCAGACCCCTTAAAGGTGGGTGTCAGTGAGGAGGCCTCGGAAATACATGGGGCCTCTTGTAGTAGATCACTACTTATCCCTAGCATAGGAATGGACTTTGTGATCCCATTTCACATAGAGGGATACTCCCTCAGCCTAGGCCCTATCCCAAAGGACATAACAGACTCTGAAGAACCCCCCTACAATGGAAGGCCTCACTCTCCCCGAGGAACAGAAATGCTATTGGATAGGTAGGGTGTTAGTGGGGGGGCAGGGACAAGGGGAAGGAGAGGGAACGGTGATTGACATATAAAACAATCTTGTTTCTAATTCAAATAAAAAAATTTTAAAAAGAAAGTTGTTTCAGATTTTTGAGGACAGTATCCTTTCTCACCATTATATTCTTATACTAAGCTCACTGCCTAGTGAGCCTGGTCCAGAAATAGCCACTAGCTTGCCCCAAGACACAAGAGAAAGTTTGTATGAGTCTGTTATTGAATACATAGCCTGTAAGAGTACACTCTGTTCTCATCTGGAGAATCCCCAGCTTGCAAGGTGGGTCTATCTTGAGGAGATCCCTGAAGTAATCCTCTAAGGGTTCTTTTTCTCATAGGAGAACCCAGATCAGAAGCACTGAGGCTGGACCTCCACCAATCAGGGCCTTCAGAAGAGACAATATCAGTAGCGACACAGGCCCCAGGCCCAGGAGTAGTTGGCTAACACAAAACAGATTCTGTTTTCAGTGTGTGTGTGTGTGTGTGTGTGTGTGTGTGTGTGTGTGTGTGTGTGTGTGTGTGTGTGTTCTTTTTGTTTTGTTTTTTGTCTCACTAATTTTTGTTTGTTTTGACTTTCAATTTTGGAGTTTTTTGAGGTGGCACCATGAAGTTAGGTGAGGAGGATATGGAAGGACTTTCAGGAGGGGAAATGATATGATCAAAATATTTTGTATGAAAATTTTAATTAAAAATATGATGACTGGGAAAAAAGAAAACAAAGGAAACCTAACAAGATGGCGTTGAGGAGCAGCAGAAGTGGACACAGAAGAAAATATGACTGACAGGGGATAAGGTTCCAGAGAATTAGGGAAAGTTTATTTTTTCTTATCACCATACTCTCCTTTAATTCTTTTAAAACTTACAGTAGAGTAGGTGTTCTAAAGGAATACTAGAAATAAAGAATAATCTCAGTGTTGCACAAAGGAACACAAGAACAAAGCAAAAGTACCACAACAAGGCAATTCTTATAATAAAAGGGTGATCCACAAATGGAACCAGTCTAGCAAGCATACTTGGCTAGGATGGCTTCTGTCTTTTATCTCTAACTTGGGTGGTTAAGTGTGTCACATCCTATTATTGGGAGCTTAACTTACAATCTGATGAGCTTGGCTAATCAGAGCAAAGGGGAAAATTTTGGAAATGTGACTTCTTGCTGGATTAACTACCTTTGACAGAAAACAAACAAACAGACTAACTAACTAACTTGTTTCTCACAAGAATTGGGTAATTTTTTCCAGAACCCTGCATTTTGTAATGTGGTAGAATTGTCTCCAGCTACAGTGGAAAATCTCTGGCTATTATCAGACTTACAACAAAGAAGCCTTGATATTTTCATGTAGAAATTAAGGAGGCTGAATAAAATTGCCATTAAGAGTGTTTTTTAAGTTTTCATCTGGCAGTGACAACTTGTATTTTTTTTTTCAGAGAAACATCAGAGGTCTGTTTTGGAGCTTTGCTGTTGCCTATGCACAGTCAGCCTTTTCCCAGATGTCTTAGTTAGGGTTTCTATTGCTGTGAAGAGACACCATGGCTACTGCAACTCTTATAAAGGAAAACATTTAATGGGGTGGCTTACATTTCCGAGGTTTAATGCACTGTCATCCTGGTGACACACAGTGGCATGCATGCAGACATGGTGCTAGAAAGTTGCTTGAGAGTTTAACATCTTGGCTCACAGGCATCTGGAAGTGTCTGTCTCTCTGAACATTGCATGAGCACATCTGAAACCTCAAAGGTTCTCCCACAGCAACATACTTCCTCCAACAAGACCACACCCAGTCCATGAAGACCACACCTCCTAATAGTGCCACTCCCTTTGGGGACCATTTTCTTCCCAACCACCACACCAGGATACCAGCAGCTTCGGTGTCTTCCAAGAAATCTCGGCCCATTTTCTCTATGAGAGGCCTGTTTTCTGCTGCTATAGCCTCTTGTACTCAGCACTTGCCTGTATCTCCACAACAAACTGGTTGAAGTCCCCATATTATCTTTTGGGGACATCTTCTATGCCTTCTTCTTGGGGCTAGAAGAGACGTTGTTGGGGCACAAAAGTGCTGGTTTCTGACAGTTGGTTACCTGGTTTCATGGTTAATTGCTGTCCTGTATTGGGCACAGCCTTTGTAGTAAATGGTTTACTTGTGTTATACAACTTGATCCTTTACACAACCCTACATAGATGGATCTAGGTATGCTCATTTTATATATGAACAAACAAAATACCAAAGATCTCACCTGCATTGACTTCCTTCCTCTTAATGTTTATGCTGTATTTGGAAAATGACAGCCTCTCTGAGGCTCATCTATGAACGGAAAATGACAAAAGCACCTACTTCATAGTGTTGCGATGAGACTTCCAATGCATATTATGTATTGCTAACACATTGTGAATGTTCCATGAATTGTAGTAATGGCTGTAGCTGTTGTAGCTGTGATTGTTTTTATGTTCTTACCTCCCTGAGCTGCTCATTTGAGTACTTGCAACCAGAAAGTCAAAGGAGAAAAGTAAAAGTCTCTTCTAGCAGAGGAGCATGGTGAAATTTTGTCTCCTAATAGTCAGTTACTCCCTTTCTATACATTCTTCTCCAGGAGAACCAGCACCAGCTTGTGCCACAACTCTCCCCAGGTGACAATAATGATGAGGTGATGTACATAATATAAAAGTAAAAACCCTGCAGCTCACCAGTCAATGCCTTTAAATAAAACTGAAATGAAATTAAGTGAAAGAAGCTATCTTTACAATTGTTTAAATCTCTGTCTCCTGCACCTGTGGAAGAGATTCTGTAGCACTCACATGTAGAAATCTAATATGCAAGCTCTAATCGCTTAGAGCTGATTACTTTAATGAGTTTTAAAGGTAGAGCTTTAATTAAAACAGGTCTCTATGGACAGAAAGCATGCTATTTTGTGCGCTCTGTAAATATTGTCTTTTAAACTAATAAGTTCAGTTACCAGAAATACTACTGTGTATAAACAGTTGGCTTTTTCCCCTGTGCTGTGGAAACATAACGAGATATTGAAGACAGGCAAGCTGTATTTCAAAGCCTGGCGTCAAAATAATAGTGACTTAAATTTGTAAGACACTTTTTATCCCCCAGAACACAAAGAATTACAGAGGCATGATCTCATCCTGTCTCCAGACATCCCCCTATGAGGTTGGATTGAAGGAGCCAGTGTCACAATGGCGGCATCTCCAGATCTTTGTGACTCTCATTAAAGCCTCCATTATACTCCATTTTCACCTTCTACAAAACTGACAAGTCTGAGGCCTTTCGGAGACACACCATAATTTCTTTCTCCTCACCAAGACCATATCACTGTCACCTTTTCAGAAGAGGAATAACACATATCATTATAGTGATGATTGTGATGTGCCAATCTTGGCTAAGGGTTCACAAATATTATATTTAATCTTCAAATAACATTTAGGAAACAGTCTCTAATATTATTCCTAAAGTATCTTGTTCAAATTTGGCTCCTGTTGCTGTGATAAACACCATGACTAAAAGCAACTTGAAGAAGAAAGGGTTCATTTGGCTTACTCTTTCAGGTCACAGTCAATCTTTAAGGAAAGACAGAGGCAGGAATCATGGAGAGGCTTTGCTTTTTAGCTTCCCTCTACCTTCTATTCAGTAATCTTTCTTTTTTTTCCTTTTGGCTTTTTGAGATAGGTTTCTCTGTATGTCTTAGGAGCTTGCTTTGTAGACCAGGATGGCCTCGAACACATGGAGATCTGCCTGTCTCTGCCTCCCGAGTACTGGGATTAAAGGTGTGGACCACCACCTCCTGGCAGTAATCTTTCTTATATAGGCCAGGTCTCCCAGCCTAGGGAAGGCACCAACCACAGTGGACTGGACCATCTTACATCAATTAGCAATTGAGAAAAATGCCCCACATCCATGCATATATTTGAGACAATCACGTCAGAGAATTCCAGACTATTCCAGAGAATACAGAGATGGTGTCAAATTACATCTGAAATTAACTAGGAGACTCAACTTGACACACAAATATATCACTTTAAGCCGGAACATTTCCTTTCTTTCTTTTTGTCTAGAAGATCTTACATTAATATTATAATATAAAATACATTACAGCTTTAAATGTCCCACAGTATTTTAAAAAAGTTCCAATGCTTCAAAAGTTCAGTGTCTTTTTAAAGTATCCAAAGTCTCTTAACTGCAGGCTTCTGTAAAATATAAAGCAAGCTAAATACTTTCTTATTCCAATAGAGTAGGACCAGATTATAATTACAATATGATCAAAGCCGAACCCTAAATCAGCAGTATTAATCAAATCTTATATCTCAATATCCCGTATCTAGGACTTGCACTTGATCTTCTGGCTCCAGAAGCCTTGGGTAATTCCATCTCCTTAGGTCTGCCACCCATGGCATATTAGCTTGTTTTGTGGACTTAGGCCAATTCCCCTCCACATCTGTTACTATCTTTGGTAGTCATCCCATGGTCCTGGCATCTCCTATATCCTGCACTCTCTACTGCAACTGATGTTGTTTGTTAACTAATCGTCCCTCCTAAAATCATGATGGACTACTACACATACTATACAGTGCCAGGCCTTAGCCACTTCCCATTCTTGGAGCTTACATGCCACCAATATCAATATCACATTGAAGGACTCTTAGGAATTGACAAGTTAAGCTGTCAGTCTTAGCCCCCTTAGAGAATGGCTTTTCTGTGTTTACCATGAGGAAATTCATTCATTTTCCCAATGATGCTCATCTCTTATTTATCATAGCTAATTTTTTCAGTCCCTGCTGACCATTATCCATTGTCCCATTGAAGCAAATGCTTCACTTCCACAGATTCTTGATCCAAAATAACATAAAAATTGCCCTGATAGAATCTTCCCTTCTCGTGGAAAATCATAAATCAGACCCCCATTGTCTATATTTCTTGCTGCATTCCTATATCCCAAGTTCCCACAAAATGGCCCATTAAACATCATCTTTTTCAAATCCTCCCCAAAACAACATGGTTAGGTCTATCAGAGTAATGACCTCACTCTTGGTCCAATTTATGACCAAATTTGCCTTATGTTATGATGTGATAAACACCACAATCAAAAGAAACTTGGGGAAGAAATGGTTCATTTGGCTTCTAATTCTACATCACAGTCCACCAATTAGGGAGTCAGGGCATGAGATCAACCAGGAGCAGAGGCAGGAATCATGGAGGAAAGCTGCTAACAAAGTTGCTCTCTAGATTTGGCTCAGCCAGCTTTCGTATACAGCCTAGCCTCCCTAGCCTATTGATGGCATCATCCACAGTGATCTGGGCCCTCCTACATCAACTAGTAATCAAGAAAACATTTCTTAAACATTAGCACAGGGCATTCTGATTGAGGCAATCCCACAATCGAGACTACCTTGGATAATTCTGAGCTGTGTGAAGTTGATAGCTGAAGCTAATTTGGAGAGGGTGTCCTAAGAATAACGGCCAAAACTCATTGATTCTCTTCAGGTCCCTGTTACATTTCTGACATCATTATTTTATGTCTCCACTATCCCTAGTTGAACTGGAGAGGTGAGAACAGGCTAAAGAAGCAGGTCCTCCACAGCAAAGTAGTTTAATAATAAATTTAAAGAGAGACACTCTGTTGAGGATCTATTGTATTCCAGGCATCATAATTTCATTTTTTGTTGCTGTGCTAAAATACCTTGACTAAAAGTAACTAAGGGAAGAAAGGGCTTAGGGAACTTAAGCAGAAGAAACTTAAATCAGCAGGTCATATCAATCAACAATCCACAATCCACAATCAAGAGCAGACCGAGTTAAGTACATGCATACTTCATGCTCAGCTCACTTTCTCTATTATATATATTATATAGTCCAGGACCCAAATCCAGGGAACAGTGTCACCCACACAGGTCTTTGTCTTCCTGTATAAATTGAGAAGCTAAAATAATCTGCAGAGACATGCCACAGGTCAACTTGATCTAGATAATCTATTTGAACACTCTACCCAGGTGATTTAAGATTGTGGAAAGTTGAAAATGAAAACCAACATATCAAGCTTTACACCAGTTAGTTTTAGACAATTTACACATTCTAGCAATTCTGTAAGAAAGGTGTCATTGTTATACTGACCTTATTGATGAGAAAATCCAGACTTGAAAAAAAAAAAAACCTGCCAAATGGCAACACCAAACTTTGTGTCCAGATTCTGTTTTTTCTTTTTTCTTTTAAATTCAATCCATCAAAGCCCAGAAATCTGTTTGAAGACACATGGGCACTGATGCAGCCTCTCTCACTGCAATATTTTATTCATCTTATTTTATTCAACTTCTAAGGAGCAGAGTCATTATTATAGGTTGGGAGGCAACATGCATGGCATGGGGCACTTGTCATTCACCTCTAATTATGTGACTAGGCTACAGAATGCTTTACTGTCAGAAAGCTGCTCCTTTTTGTCAGTGTAAAGTTCTGTCTTCATTCACATCACCTCTAATTTGGTAGGGTGAATTTTCGCTCTAGGTTATTTAGAGGAGGTATTAGTCATGCTGTGGTCAGTTTCAGGATCCTCACTTGTTGAGATTTTTGACAGTGACTTGGGGATTTCTCTTCCTCAATAAAAATCAAAGAATGGCGCCCCTTGACCTTGGAGGGTATGAGAGACACTCCTAGCACTCACCAACATTTATGTTCTAGTCTTCTGAAACACAAATCTCAACTATATTTATAAGGTTTCCCCGTGTTAAAATATGGCTATGTAGCTATGCCATATAAAACAGGCATGGAAATTTGTGCGCACTATGGCCATATTTAGACCATGGTATGTTTATGTGCTCCTCTCTTCATGGTCCTATATATGAAAGTAATGGAGAAAACTCTGGGGACTTAGTGAAATCTTGGCCCTAGAGCACAATGTCGAGGCACTCAACTATGAAGACTTGCACTGGATTGTGTTATGAGTTAGAAACAGTATGTGAAACACTAAATGGGCCCAGCATGTTGTTTTTACACATTTCTATGAATGTAAACCTATAACCATAATAATTACAGAAAAAGAAACAATATAGATGATAAATAGGAGGAGGACCTGGAGGTAATTGAAGGGGAATAGTGGGATAAAGAGCACGATATGATAATCAAAGGATACTGCTATGAAAGCACGTTATGATGGTTGAAGTTCTTATAGAACTAATAAGTGCTAATAAAAGTTTTAAAAAAGCATTTTCTGTGAAGCAGATGATATTTGAGTCATCGAAGATAATTTCATTTAATTAATTCATGCACCTAAGATTCAGAAAACATTACAGAAGAAAGGAAGGAAAGATTATAAGAGCCAGATGCCAAGAAGTCTGCATGATACTTCAATAATAAGACTTCCTAAACAAGATCCAAGCAATGGTGATGACAGTAGACATGATAATGAAGAAAAGAGAAATTTCACAGTGGAGGTCCCTTCCCTTCCACAGACAAGACATCTGATGACTGCTGAGAGACAGAATTAGTCTTCCCCAGGGATGTGCAATACAAAGGATCAGCCCTGAAATCATGTACATAAAGAAATGAAAATGGACTCATCAGGTTGTATTTATGCATTTATGCATTCATATACAGACCAATATATGACCAATAAAGAGGTCATAAATTTGAGAAGAAATGGGAGGAATAGGAGCCTTTGAAGGCAGGAAAGAGAAGGGGAAGTGATTGTAATTTTCAAAGTTTTAAAGTTCTGTGAGCAGATGGTATCTGGGTCATAGAGCATTGTTTTATTTAATTAATACAGAGGAAAACAATTTTTGAATGTCCATAATATAGATATCAAGAAAGGGGGTTGAAGAAAATAAAATCAGAATCACAGATGAGACAAATGAGATATTATATGGAAAGAACAACTTAGTTACTGGATTTTCTTATATCTTCCTTCTATCGCTCTCCTCTTCTACCTGGAAAGGAAGCAACAGAAAGTTAGCAAGTGAGCTTCTTTTCTCCCTATGAGCAGCTGATAAAAGCAGCATATGCCGGTGGTTAATGCCATCGATGCATATGCAGTGCACTGAAGAACAGCACTGAAGACAGTTGGATCAACTGTCAGTCCAACTGCTGTTATATCTCAGGCATTTTAAAAACACACTCTAATATGTTATTTACATGGCAGAGGAAAGGAGCACAGTCTTCTGGATCGCCATTCCTCTTGGTTTTACCTTGAGATGAACCTGTCCTTCTAAATGTCAGCATCCACTATGACCCACAAGAGTTAATAGAAGCAGAACCAACCCATTGGAATTTGTGTAGTTTCTACCAGAAAACCCAGTGGAGATAGGGTAGGAATGCACGGTTTTTTGTTTTGTTTTGTTTTGTTTTTAATATTTGGATCATCTGACACTGAACTCAACAGACAAGGTAGAGAGACCTGTTCAACAGCCCACAGCACATTATATCCAGAATGATAATTGTGCCACAGTTGACTGCTCCTGACCCTTTGAAAGCAAACTTGGATTTCATCATCTTGGATTTTCATCATCATAAGAAGTTACTTTAATGCAATACCTTATTTTCTGTACTGTGCTCAGAGACATTTTCCCCCAAGTTCAGGAAACCATGGAAATACAGCCATGTGAGTAATCTCTCTCTCTCTCTCTCTCTCTCTCTCTCTCTCTCTCTCTCTCTTTGTTTTTTTGAGACAGGGTTTCTCTGTGTAGCTTTGGAGCCTATTCTGGCACTCGCTCTGGAGACCAGGCTGGCCTCGAACTCACAGACATCTGCTGTCTCTGCCTCCCAAGTGGTACGATTAAAGGTGTGTGCCACCAATGCCTGGCAGTAATCTCTTTGTGTATATATTTATTTGAAGATATCAGGATGTTGTAAACGAAGTGTATCTTTCTGAAATATTAATTTGGAGGTTTGCTTGAAATCATGCCGATGTTGCCTCTGCTATGTTAAGTAAGAAATTTGTTCCTGAATGAGTGACTAATAGCTATATATCTGTTTATCATTATTCAGTCATTAAACATTTATAGAACACTTATTAGTGGCACCGTGCTAGATGTTGCTTGGGAAAATTGTTTGGTCAGGATAGCTTTGCTTTTGTAACTGATTCTGGAGCTCCCAGGACCTCCCCCTGCATTCCGAATAGAGCCTTCCACCAGTATTTGCCAGAACATGCCATTCCATCGTCCCTGATTGGCACCATGAACTTTGATCAAGATCCATTTCCCAGCTTTATAGTTTCATTCTTCATTGTTACATACTTTCTTCGGAATTAATTCGTCTTTTTGCTGTTAAACACTGCACAGTTTTTGTAAGTGGGTAATAGGTGCTAACATTGAATGTTTTCTACTGGATAGAGTTCAGATTTTGCAGTATATAGATGTGACTTGAAAGCAGAAAGTAAACTATTTTAGGGAAAGAGGTGGAGCAGTGAGAAAGGGGAAGAGTAATGTAATAGGGAAAATAGGAGCAATATACAAAACTAGTTTTTCACTGCAATAATTGTTTTCAGATTTCTATTATTTATTTATTTACATTTATTTATTTATTTATTTGTTTCTTATTTATATGTATCTCTTATTATCCCAAGGAATAAGTTCCTAAAAACTTAAAGTAAACCCAAGGGCTATATACTTTATAATTATTATTAATCCTAATATATGTGGTATTTTATCTGCTTTCTCCACATAATGCTTGCTCTTAGACCCCTTCAAATATTTTTCAGATTTTTTTTATTTGAATTAGAAACAAGATTGTTTTATATGACAATCCCAGTTCCCTTCTCCCTCCCGTCCTCCCCTACCACCCCCCTCCAACTAAAACCCTACCTATCACATATCCTTTCTGCTCCCCCTGGATGGTGAGTCCTTCCATAGGGTGTCATCAGAGTCTATCATATCCTTTGGGATAGGGCCTAGGCCCACCCCCATGTGTCTTGGCTCACGGAGTATTCCTCCATGTGGAATGGGCTCCCAAAGTCCACACCAATGCTAGGGATAAGTACTGAACTACTACAGGAGATCCTGTAGATTTCTGAGGTTTCCTCAATGAAATCCATGTTCCTGGGGTCTGGATTGGTCCCATGCTGGTATTCCAGCTATCAGTCTGGGGAGCAAGAGTTGCCCGATGTTCAGGTCATCTGTTTCTGTGGGTTTCACCAGCCTGGTCTGGTCCCCTTTGCTCTTCACTCGTCCTTCTCTGCATCTGGATTCAAGTTCAGTTTAGTAATAAGTTGTGGGTGTCGGCTTCTACTTACACCAGCTACTGGATGAGGGCTATCAGGTGGCATATAAGTCATTCATCAATCTCATTATCAGGGGAGGGCATTTAAGGTAGCTTCTCCTCTGTTGCTTATCCCCTTCATTTTTAACTGCATAAACTGCAGCTATTGCTCTACCTGTCAAGACTGCATGTCACACAGACACTAGCCTTTGTCATGGTTGTGACTGAAACCTGTATTTTTTGACTCAGTGCCTTATAAACATTAGAGTCACTACTAAGGGTTAACTAGACTTCCATCAGCCCTCAATTTCCTGCTGAAAGTGATCTGGCTGGTGTCTGGAAAGAGGAGAATCTGGTCTTCAATGGAGCCCTGGCTTATCTTGTATTTTAATTTTTTTCAAAGTGGAAATCTCATTATTTGAAATACAAATATGATTTAATGATTAAAAATATGTAGATGTCTCCATTCTAACTGTCCATTAAGGTGGAGAAAATGCTTTTAGAATACTTTACAAACTGATATACAGAATCTAAGTGTGAAGCTAAGAGACAAAGGGTGAGAGAGACTCAAACTGGTTTAATAGAAAAGATCAATAGACCATGGTTCTAATTCAACTCTGCTACTAACTGTAGATAATATTGAGATGTTCTTTTGCACAACTGGACCTCAGAGTCCCAATGTACAAAAATAGGGTTAGACAGTGACCTCTATGATTCCTTCCAGTTTTAATCATCTAATGTTACAAACTAAAACACTGAGATTTTCTATTCATCTTTACCTATTATTTCCATGCGATGAATTTTACTGAGATGGTAGTGATTTGGATACTCCAATAATACTTGATGTTTGAACGTGTTGTTTAAATGAATTCACCAGACCCAAGATAAATTATAAATAGGCATTTAACAGGGAAGCACTTACACAGATAAGAGGAAATCACCAAGACAATCTTCCTGCTCCAGAAGATGCATTCTCTGCCCTTCCAATGCTTTCTGCAACCCAAGAGAGCCTGAGCCAGCCCCTTCTCTACATTATAATGGTTCACATCTGTACCTGAAACCATGCTCAAAGGGTGTGGCCACAACTACAAGTTCACTGGCATGTTCAGTTGAATCAGACCCCTGCAGAAGCAAAATATTATCTTCCCCCTTATAAAAAAAGCTTGAATCAACTCAGTGATTTAATTGTCCTGAAATCCTTTTGAATAAGAATATTTTAGTGTACCTAAGAGAACATATTAATTGCACAAGCTGCTATCTTATAGTATATACCCCTTAGTTTTTAACAGTGAAAATTAAGCTATGACACAGTGCTGTCTTAATATAAATTTTATCATGCATTCCAAAGTCAGTGATACTAAAACTCAACTCATAAAAACCTGTCTTGGAATCAATAATGTTCATATATTTTACCATTGAAAGTTTTAAATTTGAGTATAGTATGTTCATTAATTAAGAAAATAACATTAAGATGATCTAGTGTTTATAGTTCTAGATGCCCCTATAAGGAAAAGAGCCTAGAGAAGTAACATGAATTTCCCAAGATCAGAGACAATATGAATCTAGAATCTAAAAAGGGGAATAAACAAAGCACTATAAATGGGGAAGTGCTTATAGAACAACAGAGTAAGGACATCAAAAATGATATCTCCATCAAGCAAGGGAAACTCTTATGATAACTCTTTCTGCCAAAAGCCGCCCGAGGCCTACCGCCACATGGGTGGTCTCCGCCAGCCACCTGAGTTCTGCCCGCCATGTGGATGGACAAAATAATACAGAGACTTCTATGGAGTTTGCTTTCAACATGGCAAGATTAACCATTTCAGCAAGAAACTGCTCTTGCCTGGACTGTTTGTTGCTGTATAAACTGGACATGTAGGATCCACAAGAAAGTGTCTGCTGAACTTACAAAACAAGACAATACTGAAGGGTTCCTGTTGAAATGGAGAAGTGTGCTAGACACACTGTGGCCTATGGGCTGAAGATGGATGCGCCAACGTTACAGAGAAACTTTGGGTGACTGTCCAGGTAGCGAGTCTGTCAATTCTAGAGTTTATATATTATCCTTCAGTGGTCTTCGACAGAGTTGAAGACAGATAGTTATGGTTATAGTTTTTCTTCAGTTATTATAAAAGATAAGTAATCCTTCTTTTATTTAGACAGAAAAGAGGAGATGATGGGGAAAGTACTTCTGTGTATGTTCATCTTATTAATTGTTGAATAAAGTACTGTTTGGCCAATGAGCAAGTTAGGTGGGACTAAGAGACAAGGAGGATTCTGGGAAATGTGGTAGAGAAGTGGTGATCCAGGCAGGAAATAACATAGCAAGGAGACTCATATTTAAGAAAGGGCAAGCAGAAAGTGGCCCCTTTTCCCCTCCGCTCTTCCTCAAGATTCCCGATGTGATCCACCAGCAAGGGAGGATGCCAATAAGGCATCCAATAAGATAAGTCTTATAAAATATATAGATTTATGATAATTAAGACTGAGCTAAAAGATGAGAATCCTAGTCATTGGCCGAGCAGCATTTGTACATAATTGAAGTCAATGTGCATTAATTTGGGCCCTAACTTGGCAGGCAAAACTCGGGCGGCTGGTGGAGATCACCCAAGTGGCGGTAGGGCTCAGGCAGCTTTTGGCAGAAAGATTTATCGTAACAGGAAACTTTGGCAAAGATTGCAAAGATCTACATAAAAAAAAATAACCTTGAGATACTAACTTAAGTCCTTCAAAAACTCACAGGCATTTTTTTTCAAGAAAACCAGCTGAATCTCAACAATAACAGAGAGGCTTGTTCTATGTCACCTTTCCCCTTTCACATCCCTCTCTCCTCAACTCAACCAAAAGTAGCCTTGAAATTAATAAGTTAAAGAAAGTTACTCATTCCCTTTTTTCCTGAGAAACTGTCATACTGATTTTCAAAGTGGCTGTACAAGTTTGCACTCCCACCAGCAATGGAGAAGTGTTCCCCTTTCTCCACATCCTCTCCAGCATAAACTGTCATTGGTGTTTTTAATTTTAGCCAATCTGACAAGTGTAAGATGGTATGTCAGAGTTGTTTTGATTTGCATTTCCTGATGGCTAAGGATGTTGAGCGCTTTCTTTTTTTCTCCATTTTTAAAATTTAAATTAGAAACAAGATTGTTTTACATGTCAATCCCAGTTCCCTCTCCATCCCTTCCTCCCCTGTCCCCCAATAACACCCTACCTATCCCATACCCTTTCTGCTCCCCAGGGAGTGTGAGGTCTTCCATGTGGGTGGTCTTCAGAGTCTGTCATATCCTTTGGGATAGGGCCTAGGCCCTCCTCTGTTTGGTTGAGTGTTTTCTTAAGTGTCTTCCAGCCATTTTAGATTCCTCTATTGAGTATTCTCTGTTTAGTTCTGTATCCCACTTTTAAATTGGATTATTTGGTGTTTTGATGACTAGTTTCTTGAGTTCTTTGTATATTTTGGAGATCAGCTATCTGTCTGATGTGGGGTTGGCAAATATCTTTTCCCATTCTGTGTGCTGCCATTTTTTCTTACTGACCATGTCTTTTGTCTTACAGAAGCTTCTCAGTTTCAAGAGGTCCCATTTATTAATTGTCGATCTCACTGTCTCTGCTATTGGTGTTATGTTCAGGAAGCAGTCTCCTGTACCAATCCATTCAAGGGTACCTTACACTTTCCTTTCTAAGAAGTTCAGTGTGGCTGAATTTATGTTGAGGTCTTTGATCCATTTAGACTTAAGTTTTGTGCGTAGTGATAGATATGGATATATCTGCAATCTTCTACTTGTCAGCATCCAGTTATGCCAGCATGATTTGTTGAAGATGCTTTCTTTTTTCCATTGTATAGTTTTAGCTTCTTTGTCAAAGAGCAGGTGTCTGTAGGTGTATGGGTTAATATTAGAGTCTTCAATTCGATTCCATTGGTCTACCGGCTTGTTTTAATTTTTTTTGCCAATAACAAGCTTTTTTCATTACTATAGCTCTATAGTAGATCTTGAAGTCAGGGATTGTGATAGCTCATGAAGTTCCTTTATTGTACAGGGTTGTTTTGCCTAACCTGGGTCTTTTGTTTTTCCATATAAAGTTGAGTATTGTCCTTTCAAGGTCTGTGAAGAATTGTGCTGAGACATTGATAGGGATTGTATTGAATCTGTAGATTGCTTTTGGTAAGATTGCCATTTTTACTATGTTGATCCTACCTATCCAAGAGCATGGGAGATGTTTCCATTTTCTGGTATCTCCTTTAATTTTTTCTTTAAAAACTCAAAGTTCTAGTCATACATGTCTTTCACTTGTTTGGTTAGAGTTACCCCAAGATATTTTTTGTTGTTTGTGGCTATTGTAATGGATGATGTTTCTCTGATTTCTTTCTCAGCGCCTTTATTGTCTATATTTAATAGAGCTATTTACTTTTTTGAGTTAATCATGTATCCTGCCACTTTGCTGAAGGTGTTTGTCAGCTCAGCATCCAGCAATTCCACTCTTAGGCATATACCCAAAGAATGCACATTCATACAATAAGGACATCTGTTCAACTACATTCATAACAGTGTTATTTGGAATAGCCAGAACCTGGAAGCAACCTAGATGCCCCTCAACTGATAAGTGGATAAAGAAAATGTGGTACATTTGCACAATGGAGTACTACTCAGAGGAAACAAAAAACACAATGGAATCTTGAAATTTGTAGGCAAATGGATGGAACTAGAAACCATCCTAAGTGAGGTAACCTGTAGGGAGAGATCTTACTAGGTACCAGTGATGCTGACCACGCCCATTTGGGCATGGCCACAGGTGTGTATGAGGCATGTAGGATATAGGCCTAAGGAAAAGAAGCAAGGGCTTCCTCAGGGTTCTGCTGGGATCACTGATAGCAGCTGAGATTGAATGCACGGAGCACTGACCCTGGGTTATAGGTTTCTCATGTAAGTGATTTCTCCCTAATAAATTCAACCTTCCTCACCCCATCCCATGTATGGTAATCTTCCTCCAATAGTAACCCAGTCACAGAAAGACAAACATGGTATTACTCACTCATACATGGATTTCATACATAGAACAAAAGATTACCAGTCTACAATCCATGCCTCCAGAGAAGCTAGGAAACAAGGAAGAACATAACAGCGACATACACCGTTCCCCAGTGAAACAGAAAAGAAAAGAACCCCTGAACAAATTGGAAGCATGGAGGGAGAGGGAGGGTGGCAGGAGGAAGAGAAAGGGAGAAGAAGATGTGGGAGGAGAACATGAGGGATGAGGAAGATGGAGTGGGGAGAGGAATAGAAGAGAGTAAGAAAAGAGACACATCAATAGAGGGAGCCAGTATAGTTTTATGGAGAAACCTGACACTAGGGAATTATATAGAGATCCACAAGGTTGACCCCAACTAGAAACCTAAGCAATAGTAGAGCGGCTACTTTAAATGCCCTTCCCCTATAATGAGAATGTTGACTACCCTAAATGTCATTCTAGAGCCTTCATCCAGTAGCTGATGGAAGCAGAAGCAGAGATCCACAGCTAAACACTGAGCCCAACCTCAGGAATCCAGTTTCAGAGAGGGAGGAGTGACCAACAAAGGGGTTAAGTCCATGTTGGGAAAAACTGCAGAAACAGCTGACCTGAGAAAGTGGGAACTCATGGACCCCAGGCTGACAGCTTGGGAACCAACATAGGACCAAACCAGGCCCCCTGAACAGCCTTCATCCAGTAGCTGATGGAAGCAGTAGCAGGCACCCACAGCTAAGCACTGAGCCATACTCCTGTAATCTAGTTGTAGAGAGGGCGGAGGGGTGAGCAATGCAGTCAAGACCTTGCTGGAGAAACCTACAGAACCAGCTGACATCATCTAGTGAGAGCACAGGGACCCCAGTTGTAAAGCTGGGGAACCTGCATTGGACTGAACCAAACCCTCTGAGTGTGGGTGCCAGTTAGGAGGCCTGGGCAGGCTATGGGACATGTAACAGTGGAACCAGTATTTATCCTTAGTGCACAAATGGACTTTGGGAGCCCATTCCCTATGGAGGGGTAGTATTTCAGCCCAGATACATGGAGGAGGGCCTAGGCACTCCCCCAAATGATGTGACAGACTTTGAGGATTCCCAATGGAAGGCCTCACAGTCCTTGGGGAGTGGGTGGGTGGTTGGTTGGGGGGGGTTGGGAGGGGCATGGAAGGGTGGAAGGGAGAGGAATGGGTCATTGATATGTAAAATGATTGTTTCTAAATAAAATGAGAAAATTACTAACTCAAAGAAAAACAAATTGAGTTCTTCTAAATCTCACATAGAGATATTTCATTGTTGGACCTGGCTAATGACAGGCAAAAGTTTGATATTCAAAATTTACCTTGAGCTAACTCAAGTTTTGCTGATTGCAAATATCCTTTCACAGATGGTGTTTAATAAAAAAAAGTTAGCAACAATTGTTTAACATTGTAGCTGTCTGAGTCAGCAATACCAACTGGGGGGAGCTATCCAAAACAGATTCAAACAGGAGACAACACTCTCAACTGGGGGGAGCTGTCCAAAACAAATACAAACAGGAAACAACCCTCTCAAAACAAACAAACAAACAAACAAACAAAAAGCCAACCAAACTAACCACAACACTTTAGAAGAACTTGGGATGTTTTGAAAAAACAACTCAAGAAAGCTAGGAACAAAAGGAAATTTCTTCAAAATAAAGGGCATTTATGAAAAAATATATTCAATGGTGATAGACTGAAAGCATCTTCTTTAAGATTAGGAACAATACAGGGAAACTTGCTTTTCAGTTCTATTCAACATTGTACTGCAAGTTCTAACCAGGCAAGAAAAATAAGTAAAAAGACGTCTAAATTATTCTCAGATGACATGATCTTGTATATAGAAATTCTCAGGAAATCTGCATCATTTCTAATAAATTCAGAGGAGTTCCATGTGGAGATATATTGTTCATGATTTAATAAAGCCACTGGAGATCAGAATGCAAAGTTAGCCACAGCCATAGAGCCAGGCAGTAGTGGCACACACCTTTAATCCCAGCAGCCACATTAGTTAGCAATAAAGGACAGGTGGTGGTGGTATACACCTTTAATTCCAGGACTTGGGAGACAGAGGCAGATGGGTTTCTGTTATTTCAAGGCCACACTGAGCTACACAAAATTGTTCCAGTCTAAAAGAGAAACAGAGATCACACAAAGGAGATCTCAGCATTTGGGATACCACTCCTTTAATACCAGCTCTAGAGAGGTATATAAGATAAGAACAGGGCATTCAGTATTCAGTAGCCAGTCTCAGAGATTTATTCTCCAGCTATGTTGAGGACACGACAGCCCGTTAAGCCTGATGTAGATGTAAGAGCTAGTGGCAGGATGCTTTCCTTCTCTGATCTTCAGCTTGAACCCCAATATTTGTCTTTGAGTCTTATTATTTGTGTTACAAAATGGCACCCAATGTGCAAATAGTAATTCACAAAAAAAAGCCAATTTGAAGCCAATGGACCAGACCCAGGCCTGAGCTGCAGGCTGGGCTCCTGCTGGAATCTGTCCGGCTGCCTAGGTTTTCTTCCCAAATCTTTGAACAGGTTTGGGGTTTTCCTGTTGTAGCTTTTCTAAACAGTTTTTACCTGCCACCAAAGCTCTGGAGGCTTTGCCTTCAGACAGTTCTCACCACACATGTTTTTGTGTGTTTTTTTCAGACAGCCTCCACTTCCTCTCTCTCCATCCCTCCCTCCCTTTCTCTCTCTTGTCCCCCACATGTGTGTTGCAGCTTTTCCCATGGCCACTCTCCTTGGGCTGACACTCACAGCTCATGACCACAAGCTAGTTGTCTGATTCAGACATGCTACACCTCACAGTTCACTGACACTGTCTGCAGATTTGTTAAGACAATTGGGAATTCTTACAGGAAGAGATTAATTTAAAAGAGAGAGAGAGAGGTTTTTTACCATATTAAAAATGGGAAACACAATTACAATGGAGAGAGTTAAATATCTGTATGATTACATATAATAGACCAGAAAGATGAATCTAGTTTTGTAATGACAACACAAAAGGAACTGGTTTTGAATCAATGCTTACTCTTACTCTGCTGTATTTGAGTAGGACCTATTTCATTAAACCATTTAAATCACTTTTTCACCATTTTTTAAATTTAAATTAGAAACAAGGTTGTTTTACATGTCAATCCCAGTTCCCTCTCAGTCCCCTCCTCCCCTGCCCCCCCACTCTCATACCTTTTCTGCTCCCCAGGGAGAGTGAGGCCTTCCATAGGGGGTCTTCAGAGACTGTCATGTCCTTTGGCATAAGGTCTAGGCCCACCCTGCATGTGTCTAGACTGAGGGAGTATCCCTCTGTGTGGAATGGGATCCCAAAGTCCATTCCTATGCTAGGGATAAGTACTGATCTACTACAAGAGGCCCCATAGATTTCCTCACTGACACCCACATTGATGGGGTTTGGATCAGTTCCATGCTGGTTTCCCAGTGATCAGTCTGGGGACCAAGTGCTCCCCCTTGTTCAGGTCAGCTGTTTCTGTGGGTTTCACCAGCCTGGTCTTGACCCCTTTGCTCATCACTCCTCCTTCTCTGCAACTGGATTCCAGTTCAGTTCAGTGTTTAGCTGTTGTCATCTGCTTCTACTTCCATCAGCTTCTGGATAAAGGCTCTATGATGACATAAAAGTTAGTCATCAATCTCATTATCAGGGGAAGGCATTTAAGGTAGCCTCTCCACTGTTGCTTAGATGGTTAGTTGGTGTCATCCTTGTAGATCTCTGGACATTTCCCTAGTGCCTGATTTCTCTTTAAACCTATACTGGCTCCTTCTCTGATGGTATCTCTTATTTTGCTCTTCTCTATACTTCTCCCTACACAACCTTCCTGCTCCCTCATGTCCTCCTCACTCCTCCTCTTCTCCCCTTCTCATTCTCCTAGCTCCCTCTCCCCTCCCCCCATGCTCCCAATTTGCTCAAGAGATCTTATCCCTTTCCCCTTTTCTGGGGGACCATGTATGTCTCTCTTAGAGTCCTCCTTTTTGCCTAGCTTCTCTAGTGGTGTGGATTGTAGGCTGGTAATCCTTTGCTCTATGTATAAAATTTATATATGAGTGAGTGCATAGCATGTTTGTCTTTTTGTGGCTTAAACCGTTTAAACACTTTTATTGTCATGTTATACAAGCAAGAGAATAAGTTTTTGTTGTATCAAATGTGTGTCTTTTTGATCACTTGTCTGGAACATGGCAGAAGAACCAGGATGTGATCCAAGGTCAGCCTAACTCCTGGAACTATATACATTTTCTCCTCTAGTCGTCTACTTTTGTGATGCTATTCACACAGTCTGGGTATTGCAGCTGCTGAGTCCTGGAATTGTCACTGCCTCCTAACTGATTCTTTGTAATCCTTCACATTCCTCAGATTTACTTCATACATATAAACTGTGAGAAGAAACTTAGCATTTTTCTGGTTAGGCTACTGCCTGAAAGCTCCATAGATCCCTGCCATAACGCCTTTCAATTACCAATTCCAATATCCCAGTTTCAAAACTTTGGCTATGATCTTGTTCTAAAGTGTCCTAGTATGTAATGCATTAGTCTGAGTGTGGGTGGGTTAGGTTGTAGTGGAGACTGCAAAACACACATGCACATTATTTATATCAGAGTCTTTCTAATTTAACAAGACTCCGTATTATATGCCTTCTCTTCATTGGATCTGTCTATTGTCTATCTATCTATCTATCTATCTATCTATCTATCTATCTATCTATCATCTATCAAAAAGTCCTCACTCATTATGTATCTCTGGCTTACCTGGAATTCTTTATGTAGACTAGGCTGGCTTGGAGCTCAGAGATCCATGTACTTTAATTCATGGGATTAAAGGCATGTCTTACCACACCTGACCTTGGACTTCAGAAAACATATTTTTATTATTTTTATTCTTAAATTACTACTCATATTTACATATTCATCCCCCCATTCCGTGTTGGGAGCCTGATGTGTGCGCTAAGGTGTCCTTGGTGTTATCTGTCCTGCCTCATGACTAGGCATGCCTGTTGAGATTAGATGTTCACTTTCCTACTTCCGCCTAGGCCTAGTATGCAAGAATGTAAACTATCTGCCCATTGCTAGGGGCTTAGGGGCAAGAAACTTTACCTGAGTAAACTCCCACTGTGGCTGCTGTTAGTATATAAGTCTACCCCCCTCTGAAATAAACAGCATTCTCCTTGTAAGAATGACCCACTGTCTTGTCTTTATTCTAACCCTCAGATTCCCTCACCCGAACCCATAAAATGTTGTAGGGCTGGTCATTACTACAATTCCCTCACCCTCTCATTCTCCCATGTTCCCCACTAAGCCCCCAACACCCCCCACTCCTCCCCAGGGATAGTGAGGCCACCTACCAGGGACCTTCAAATTCTGTCAAATCATTTGGGGGAGGGCCTAGGCCCTCCTTGCTGTATCTGGGCTACAAGAGTATCCCTCCATAGGGAATGGGCTCCCAAAGTCCATTGTGCTCTGGGGATAAAGATTGGCTCCACTGTTAGAGGTCTTGGCCTCTTAGCTGGCACCCACATTCAGAGGGCTTGGTTTGGTCCAATGCTGTTTCCCCAGCTTTATGACAAGGGTCTCCATGCTATCAGTAGGTCAGGTCCACTGTTTCTGCAGGTCTCTCCAGCCCCGTCTTGGCTCCTTTGCTCTTCCCTCCTCCCTCTCCACAAATGAATTCAAGTAGTGTGGTTCAGTGCTTAGCTGTGGGTGTCTGTTTCAGCTTTGAACAGCAACAGGATGAAAGCTTTCCTTCTTCTCCCTACCCCCGGGCTCCCACTTTGGTCTGGGGTTCTTGTCCCCATCCCCTTCATCGAGGGACTATGCAATCTTCTCTTGGGGTCCTCCTTGTTTCCTAGCTCCTGTGGTAGTGTGGGTTGTAGACTAGTGATCATTTGCTCTATGTCTAAAAATCAAAATGAGTGAGTACATACCATGTTTATCTTTTTGTGATTGGTTTACAACACTCAGGATGGTTTCTTCTAGTTCCATCCATTTGCCTGCAAATTTCAACATTCCATTTTTTTTTCCACTGAGTAGTACTCCATTGTGTAAATGTAGCACATTTTCTCTATCCATTCTTCAGTTGAGGGGCATCTAGGTTGCTTCCAGGTTCTGGCTATTACAAATAATGCTGCTGTGAACATAGTTGAACATATTATCCTTATTGTATGAGTGTACATACTTTGGATATAGGCCCAAAGACCTTGAAAGAATAATATTCAACTTCATATGGAAAAACAAAAAAACCCAGGACAGCCAAAACAACCCTGTACAGTAAAGGAACTTCCAGAGGCATCACTGCCCCTGATTTCAAGCTCTATTATAGAGCCATAGTCCTGAAAACAGCTTGGTATTGGCACAAAAATAGGCAGGTTGACCAATGGAATGGAATTGAAATCCCTCATATTAACCCGCACACCTATGAACACCTGATTTTTGACAAAGAAGCTAAAATTATAAAATGGAAGGAAGAAAGCATCTTCAACAAATGGTGTTGGCATAACTGGATTCGGACATGTAGAAGATTGCAGTTAGATCCATATCTATCACCATGCACAAAACATAAGTCCAAATGGATCAAAGACCTCAACATAAATTCAGCTACACTGAACCTCCTAGAAGAGAAGGTAGGTGGTACCCTGGAACAAATTGGTACAGGAGACAGCTTTCTGAACATAACACCAGTAGCACAAACATTGAGATTGACAATTAATAAATGGGACCTCCTGAAACTGAGAAGCTTCTGTAAAGCAAAGGACACAGTCAGCTAGACAAAATGCCACCCCACAGAATGGGAAAAGATATTCACCAACCCCACATCTGACAAAGGGCTGATCACCAAAATATACAATGAACTCAAGAAGCTAGCTATCAAAACAGCAAACAATGCAATTAAAACTGGAGTGCAGAACTAAATAGAGAATTCTCAACAGAGGAATCCAAAATGGCTGAAAGAAACTTGAGAAAGTGCTCAATATCCTTAGCTATCAGGGAAATGCAGCTCAAAAACCACTCTGAGATTCCATCTTACTCCTATCAGAATGGCTAAAATGAATAACACCAATGACAATCTATGATGGAGGGGATGTGGAGAAAGAGGAATTCTCCTCCACTGCTGATGGGAGTGCAAAATTGTACAACCACTTTGGAAATCAGTATGGCGATTTCTCTGGAAAATGGGAATCAGTCTACCACAAGATCCAGCAATTCCTCTCTCAGTAAATATTTTTATTTTTATTCATTCTTTGAGAATTTCATACAATGCATTTTGAACATACTCACTCCCTTCCTCCCATCTCCTCCTATAACTACCCTCAATTCCCTTCCTACCCAACTTTGAGTTTTTTTTTTCTCATAGAGTAAAACTTGTTTTGCCTAACACATCTTAGGAATGAGACATGCTTTGGAGTGTAGTGAGCCTACCAGCCTCACCCAGTGACTATCAAATGTTGAAAGCGCCTCAACTAGTGGTGGGATTTCATGCTCACTTCCCTGCCTCATTGTGTCTGGCTTGAATAAGTCTTCTGCATGCTGTCAGAGTTAATGAGTCAATGGATGTTTCTGCCTTGCTATGTCTCAAGAACACTTCTTCCTTGAAGTTACTTGCCTGTTGTGGCCCTTATAGTCTTTCGACCTTCCTTTCTTTGAAGTTCCTTGCGATCTAGGTGGAGGGTTATGACACACACATCCCATTCAGGGTTGATTACACCATAGTCTCTCAGTTCTCTGTATGCTGACCAGTTGAGCTCTCCATGATTATTTCTATCTACTGCACAAAGAGCCTTTTCTGATAAAAGCTGAGATGCACTGATTTTTGAATTTTTAATGTTTGGGCCAAACAGTACACTTTGAATTTCACAGTGAAATCTTAGATGTCAACACAACTGGATGCTACAAAAGATGATGTGGGGCTTTTACTCTGCCAGACTTGATCAAGCTGTCCTTACTAGGTCCCATAAATCACTGACAAGTTGGGGGTAAATTGAGTGAAATGAGATACCAAAATTTCACAAGGTATAGAGAACACCAGCGTAGACCTTTCTGTCTGTATACTCCAAAATAGTAACTAGTAATACTTTGCTTCCAATTTTTTCATTAATTATGCTTTAGATACTTTTGGCTTTATGACAATATAGTAAAATTTCAACTGAAGAATTGGAATGAATGTACCTCTGGATGTAGACCCTGTATCAATGTTCATATGATCTTATGTATTCACTGTGAAAACTGATCTGCTTGAGAAGATCTCACTATGGCTGCATAGCTAGTCCCACTAACAGTTTCTTATACTCAGTTTAATTTAATTTAGTTTAACAAATCAAAATTGTGTTTGTTATGTATGACATGACATGGCAAATATGCATCTATTGGCTATTTTGAATTAACTTCACGTAGTTTTCAGTTTCTTGTAATAACTAAATGTGGCAGTTATTGTTCTTTGCTGCAGTTTCAGTTGATGAAACATGAACCACCAAACTCAACAAACCCACATGGAGTTTATTGGGAAAGGGAGCAAGAGGGGGTAGGTGTTAATTAATCAGTAGCAGAAATGGAAAGAGAGAGAACAGGAGGGAGGTGCTTGCTTATAAAGGGAAAGGGGGTGTTTAGAACAAGGCTCAGCAGTTGAGGCCCTTGAAACTGCAGTCATGGAGCTGCTGTTGGCTCAGCTCCGAATGGCCTCTAAATGCAGAGTCTTTATGCAGCCACTTCATGAATGCACAACCTAGCCATGCAACCTTTGACATCCATTGAGTTGTCATCGAGGATCGATCACCTGTCAAAGATACATCCTAGGGAGGAGAGAGGGAAAGTCACCCAGAGAGGAGCGATCCCAGGGCAGGGAGAGATCCTGCCCAATGATTAGAGAGGCCCACATCAGGAAAGGTTCCCCTGACTGGGTGCTAAGGAGAAACCTCGGGGTGGGAAAAGGAGAGGAGTCAGGAGTAGGAACAGGGCCAGGCTGTCCAGGACCCAGGAAGAAGGAGAAGCTAGGATATCAACAGTGATATATTATTTATGATCTAATAAAGCCACTGAGGATCAGAATGAAATGCTAGCTACAGCCATAGAAGCTGGGCACTGGTGGCACACACCTTTAATCCCAGGATTCAGGAGACAGAGCAGATGGATATCTGTGAAATCAAGGCCACGTTGGACTACATGAGAGGGAATCAGTCTAAAAGAGAAACAGAGCTCATGCTTTTAATCCCAGCTCTAGAGATGTATTAAAATAGGAGCAGGGCATTCAGTATTCAGCTTAGGCAATTCAGCCTCCAGCTACACTGAGAATTCGTGGAGACAGGACAGTACTTACAGTCTGAGGTAAAGTTAGTAAGAGCTAGTGGCTGGCCATTGTGTTTATCTGATATCCACCTTTAACCACAAGATCTATCTCTGGGATTTTATTATTCATGCTACAATTAAAACTTAAAATTTGTTGTGTCAGCAGTTTTCAGATGAACAATATATTCATTTTAGACAGTATAATGTCCAAAATGACCTAAACTCATCCCTCTGTCTAACAGGAATTTTGTAGACTGGTCTCCATCTATAACAGTGGCAGAGAGAGGCATTTTATCCAGATAGTTGAACAGTAGCTCCTGGTAAACACCATTTTATATTCTGCTTCTTGAAAATATTTTTTTTTAGACTACAAACATCATTAGGGCACAGTATTTGCCTTCTTTATTTCATTGATTATGTCTGCCAGGTTCATCCATGTTGTTAGAAAGAACAAGATTTCCGTCTTTTTAAAAGTTGAACAATATTCCATTGTGAATATATATCACATTTTCCTTATCCATTCTGTCCACTGATGGAAACTCTTATTTCATAGTTTTAGTCTTGTTAATGATGTTGTAAAAAACATGGGAGTGCAAGGGGCTCTTCACCATAGGGCTTTATGTCTTTTAAAATTTTATTACCTGCCTAGTAATAAAATTGCTAGATTATATGATAGTGTCCTTTTAATGATTTTTGGGAAGCCTCCACACTGTTTCTTATAATAAACATGCCAATTTAACAGTACACAAAATTGTTACTTTCTGCTATGTTTTTATTGTGTTTTGGTTTATATACAGATTCTTTCCAGTACTTGTTTATGTGACCAAATTTCCTCAGCTCTTATTTGTCTAAAATGCATAAGAAAAATATAGCAGTGTGCTCTTTCTCATCCAGTCAAAAGTAGTGTTCATTCTGTTGAAGGCTCTGTTCATCCTGAGATGTTGTCAATGCAAAAACCAAAGGGATTAGGAAATAGTTTACTCTGGAATCAAATTTGAGTCACCATGGCCAAGGGACATGAAGGCTACTTTACTTCAGTTTCCATGTTCCAATGTGGAAGCAGTTTAAAGCAATTGGTACAGTAACAGAACAAAGAGAGTTATAAATAAAGACATTTAAAAGTATATGGGTAGAAACTAAGTGAACAGTTATAGCAAACAGAGAAACCTCAACTATAGACCTCAGATGCTATGTGATAGCATCCATCGGCCTTCCACTGAGGGAGATGAAGGTATTGTTAATACATCCTAAGAGTTTTTATCTGTTTTTCAGGATGTTGGGTCTGTTAAAGAGATGGCCTAAGAATAGGTCATTAATGACTAAAATATAGCTCAGTTGAAACTGTACTTAGGCTATCAGCAACTTTCCAACATCCCAAGCTCTCCACAGTCATTGAAGTTTTCATCAGCCCATAAGCCTATACAGACAACTTCTTTCTAGGAATCCTCTTTTTTTTACAATACATAGGAAATGGAGACCTATTCTCACCCAATACATTAAGAAATTAATTTATTGCATAGCATATGACAATTCTCTCGGTTATATGTCTGTCAGCAACTAATAGTAACCCTGTGTTCTCACCCAGCATAGATCTATGCATTCCACTTTAGGTTCCAGCCTGCCTGCTGGCCTGCACCATGTGCCCATACCTTGAAGGGGTTTTGTCAATTTTAATTACCCCCCCCCCATTGAATGAATAAAAAAATAAAGAGAAAAAGAAATTAAGTTGCAATATTTTACTTTCAGTTCTTATAGCTTGTAAAAAGATTCCTTTAAAGTTAGTTTTAGTGTTTTCAGTTGGGGGTGGGGTATGTTCATGTGAGTGCAGGTGCCCTTGGAGTTCAGAAGAGGGTATCAGATCCCCTGGAGTTAGAGTTACAGACAGTTGTGAACTTCATGACATTTTTGCTGGGAACCAAAGTCAGGTCTTCTATAAGAGCAGTATCTGCTGTTAACCACCGAAACGCATAATTTTAAGCAAAATAATTTACTCATTTATAGTGATTTCAATTGTACAGTGGTGAATAACACAATTTAATCTAGAAGAAGAACCATAACACAGAGGCATGCATTCATATAAAAATTTAACTAATTTTATTTTACATCTATATTTGGATATAAATATTCAGTAACAAATATGCTACAAAAAATCTGAGGAGGGAATGAGATGTGGTAGGAAGTCAACTAAAAGCAAGGAGCTATGTGTTTTGAGTAGATGACAATGTTTAAGAAATATTTTGTCACTGTTAAAATATGTGGAAAAATATTTGTATCTATTTACACAGATGACAAAATATCAACTTGAAAATGTGCAAAGTGGTACATTTTCTTTTAAAATGTTCTTTAGGGAATAAGAGTAATAGTACCTAAAGACAACTGAAGTAAAGAGACAACTGTCTGTTTCCTCTCAGAAATTATTTCAAGTCAACCATTGGAAAAAAAAATCAGGACCAAATCCATCAAACCAAAAGACATCTGCTACCTAGAGTGAAAATATGTGAAGAAGTACTGCGAAGTGCAATTCCCACAGGTGTGCATATAGGTATGGGAAAACACCATGCAAGACATCTTGGCAATATATGGGAAATAAAGCTGGCAGGAAAGTACATTCAACATGTCTGATCAATGTGAACTGCAACAGAAAATCAGATAACAATAGCATAAAATCACTGCCACTTGAAAAATTAAAAATCTCTGAAGTTTTTATATCAGTTGATCAAATCCCATAAGAATTTTGCTAAAGTGCTGCTTGGTTTATACTGTATTTATACATTACCTCGTGGAACACAGATGCTATGGTTTTGTTTTGTTTTGTTTTTATCTATTTACAAGCATATCATTTTATTTAGATTGTCTTTCAAGTTCATCCATGACATTTTATAAAACTCTTTTTCAGTGCTGAACGTTGAACCCAGAGCCTTGCAATTGGTACCACTTAGCTATAGCACCAGCTATAGGCAATTTTCGGTGTATATGCCTTGTCTTTTTTTCCTGTGTGGAAGTACCCTGATTCTCAAATCTTGTTGGGCAATGATGTTCCTTTTGGCATTTAATTTTCAGATTTTCTTGGCCAGATAATCATTATTAGTAACCTATTATTAATAAAGCAATGAAAATGTTTTAGTTTTTACTCTTTTCTTTTTTTAAGACAAGGCCTCAACGTATAGTATGGGCAGGCCTAAAACTCACTATGTACACTAGACAAGCCTTCAACTCACAGAAGTCCTGCAATCTGCCTTGATAATATTCTCTCCTTTCATCCTGTACTTAAGAGACAACAAAGGCCGCACGTGTTCTGTTGTCCGCTCTAATTGAATTTTTGTCTTGGATTAGAATATCCTAAGTTTTCATATACCTTTTTCATGTACCCTTCATTTTGGTTAAGCCTTCTGACAATATCTCATTTCCCATTGCTCCCATCACCCCACGCATGCACCTTTCTGCTCCCATTTTTCCCTGTCTCTAGGTTCGTGTTACCTACATTTTACTCTCTTTACCTCCTTACTTTCTTCCAGGATGAACACACAAAACAAAAAAAAATGAAGCTAGAATCAACACATGAGAGAACTCATGTTGCGTTTATCTTTCTGAGCCTGAGTAACTTCACTTAGTATAATTTTCTCAGTTCAATTTCTATGTAATTTTAAAGGATAACATAAATGGAATGATTTTCCCAAGACCTCAGTCAGTTCATTCTTGGTATATAATAAAGCTCCTTATTTTTGTATATTTATTTTGTGTGTTGTTACTTTGCTGAAAGTATTTATCACAGGTGGTGTGTGTGTGTGTGTGTGTGTGTGTGTGTGTGTGTGTGTGTGTGTGTGTGTGTGTGTGTGTGTGTGTGTGTGTGTTGTGTGTGTGTGTTGTGTGTGTGTGTGTGTGTGTGTTTAAACTGGGTCTCATGTAGCTCAGATTGGCCTTGAACTCATTATGCCCATGAGGAAGCTTGGTCTCCTGATCTTCCTTCCTCCACTTTCCAAATGATGTGGTTCTGGCCATGTGGTACCATACACAGAAGCTTAGTGAGAATTATTTCACTCAAGTCTTTGTTGTCTCTTAAGCGCAGGATCAGGCTTCTTCAGTGCTTTTATATAAAGTGATGTTGAAGTTTGTCAAAAAGCTGTTTCTACATCTGTTGATAGGACTATGTGACTTTTGTCCTTTAGTCTATGCATTTCTTATATTACATTTATTCATTCACTGTGTCAACTCCTTTTCCATGGAATCTTTGATTTGGTCACTTGAAAACAAGTCATAGTTCTTGGGATTTTGGTCATGATTGTTGCTCTTTCTTTCTTTATATATAACTGTTGTTCTCTGACTTATACATGTGAACTCTTCCTAAACTTTGCAAATTTCTTCTCTTTTATGGTCTTTCTTGCTGTTGATGCTTGATGCTTTGTTTTATATTTGAATAATTTCTGGGTTCATTTCCAGTGTTTCTATTGGGTTCAAAAAGTCTTTTTCATCACATATGCTTGTGTGTGGTGGGGAGGTGGGCCGTGCATGTATGTTTAGGAAGAGTTCACACATATAAGTCAGAGAACAACTTTCAAGAGGCAGTTCTCTCTTTGTTAGTCTTAGGAATCACACTCAGGCCATTGGGCTTGGCAACAAGTACTTATACTGCCTGAGTCATCTCACCCTTCTGTTTTTCTCAATTGCCTTGCCAAGTCTTCTGTGATTTTAATTTTCTCCTTCAAATTACACACCATTTAATTCACTTTGTTAACTTTTTTGTCCAGACCCTAAATTGATTTCTGTAATTCATTAATCAGTTATTTGTTTGTTGGTCCTGTTAAAAAGTACATCTTTTCTGACACTTTGGATAGTTCATCCTTGGCTTCTAGCATTGAGGAATTGCACACTTCAGGAGGTGTTATAGCACCTCGATTTTTATGTTGTTTGTATTTTCTTTGTTGTTTCTCACATTGTTGGGATGAATGTGTTCCCTGGATTGTTTTTTCTTTGTTTTTCCCCATTTTCTGCTTTGTGTTTAGTTTGTTTTACATGTATTATCCTGGAGAGCTGTCTTCACTTGAATTTATGTTTCTGACTACTATTTGTAGTTGAAGCTTACTGCAATAACAGATATAATGGTTTGACCGTAATTCTGGTATGAAGTTGTGATAGAACATATCTGCATGCATTTCTTATATCCCTGATGAAGTTTAGAGACAATTGGACTAGGGTACTAGTTGAAAAGAAAATTTAGTTTATACTTTTATAAATCTAAGTACATTCAAAATAAATAGGAAAATGATGGGGCAATGGGAAAAGGGGAAAAATCCAATACATAATGAATGGACATAAAGTTTTGAGGTTAGGACTCAATAGAGAAATATAGATGGGTGGAGGAAAATACAGTCTTAAAAGTAGAAAAAAAGTAAGCATAGAAACTAAGGAATGAAATGGACTAGAAGATATTGTAGCCACAGTCAGTATTTTTTCCTTGTTGAGATAAATGTTTCTCCCCTTTCCTTCCCTTGACTGTCTTTTGTAGAAGTATTTGCAGGCGGTTGTAGGGGGGTGCTGCAGATCCGTCTAATTCCAAGAAGTTAAGCTATTATATCATTCTTGCTCAGAAGGGATTCTGCATTGGGTTCTGCTTACTGTCACAATTCCCATCTCTGAGAGCCTTAGCTTGCCGTTACAACATAGACCTGCTTCTTTTCACACGGAATTCTCTTGGACTGAGGTGATGAGGGGATATGGGGACATCCATTGCACTGGTGTTTACCTTGGTCACTATGTGGTCTCTTCCTGCACATTTCCATCAGTGATGCTGGGGCAAGTTCTTTAGCCCACTGTGGGGGTCTCTGGACCATTGCTTACCCAAGCAATGGTAGGTATGGTTCTTTTTCAGAGTATTCTATTTAGTACACTAATGGTGGATCTCAGCTTCTGCATTACCTCCTGTATTTGTCACCACAGCCTACACTACCTACACTAGGGATCTGTCTTCTCCTGGTGTGTACATGACCTGGTTGCATGTCTATGTTTTGTTGTTCTTCTAGTGTTCACGTTCCTGGAAGCCACTGTTGACCTTACTTGGACCTGAGCTATTCATTTCTGATGATTGGCAGTTGCTCTTGGCTGTTGCTTTGCTGAGACAATATCACTAAGGCGTGTTTCTTTTTTCTTCAGATTTTTTTTTCTCAGGAATAGTTTTTTTCTTTCCTTAACTTTAACTGTTGTCTTCCACTAGGTCACAGAGAGACAGCTTCTAGTTTTCAAACTTACCGGAGAGTGAAAATAATACATTTTCTTTATTCACTTATAATCCTTCTGTTTTGATTTTTTATCTTCATCAGCTGAGAGTGCTAATTAATAGGGAATAAATGGAAAAAGTAATTAGCTATCTTTAAAACTTTGACTTCACACTCTAACATTTAATTATAAAGCATGATGTTTGTTGCATTTTTTATAAATAACTCTTTCTAGGTTAAAGAAAGTATATTTTGATAAGAATTTTAAATCACACATTTATGGAGCGTTTAATTGAGTAACTTCATTTTCTTTGTTTCTTTATTAGTTTCTGGAATGAATCCAGTTAAATCTTGAGGCTTTTTTCAAACCCCTTTAGTTGATTTAGCTCATGAATATCTCATTTGGAACTTTTGAATTTATGTTCCCAAGTTTAATTCCTCTATAATTTTGCTTTTTGTGTATAACCTTGACTTTTTATTCCTTTATTTCTTTTTTGTTAGTGATATATTTTTGTAATTTATTTATTTATTTACAAACAATCTTATGTTACATATCAATCCCAGTTCTCTCTCCCGTCCATCCTCCCATGCCCGCCACCAACCACACCCCATGATGCCCCATACACTCCCCAGGGAGGGTAAGGCATTCCAGGGGGGATCATCAAAGTCTGTCATATCATTCGAGGGAGGGCCTAAACCCTCCTCCATGTATCTTGGCCGAGAGAGAGAGACAGAGACAGACACAGAAAGAGAGAGAGAGAGAGAGAGAGAGAGAGAGAGAGAGAGAGAGAGAGAGAGAACCCTTCCATGGGAAATGAGATCCCAAAGCCCATTTGTGCACTAGGGATAAATACTGGTTCCACTGTCAGAGGTCTCATAGACTGCTCAGGCCTCCTAACTGTCGTCCAAGCTCAGGGTCCCTGGTTCAGTCCTATTCTGGTTCCTCAGCTTTACAACTGGGGTCCATGAGCTCCCCCTTGTTCAAGCCAGCTGTTTCTGTGGGTTTCTCTAGCCTTGTCTTGACCCCTTTGCTCATCCCTCCTCTCTACAACTGGATTCCAGGAGTTAGGCTCAGTGCTTAGATGTGGGTGTGTGCTTCTGCTTCCATCAGCTACTGGATGAAGGTTCTAGGATGGCATGTAAGGTAGTCATCAATCTCATTATAGGGGAAGGGTATTTAAGGAAGCTTCTCCACTATTGCTTAGATTCTTAGTTGGGGTCATCCTTGTGGATCTCTGGACATTTCCTCAGTGCCTGATTTATCTATAAGCCTATACTGGCTCCCTCTATTAAGGTATCTCTTTCATTGCCCTTCTTTATTCCTCCCCTGATTCAGTCTTCCCCAATCCCTCTTGTTCTCTTCCTTCCTCCTCATCTCCCCTCCTGTTTCTCCTACCACCCCTCCCCCATGCTCCCAATTTGTTTAGGGGCTCTTGTCGCTTTCCACTTCACTGGGGGACCATTATGTCTCTCTTAGGGTCCTCCTTGTTTCCTAGGTTCTCTGGAGGTGTGGATTGTAGACTGGTAATCCTTTGCTCTATGTCTAATAGCCATGTATGAGTGAGTAATACCATGTTTGTGTTTTTGTGACTGGGTTACCTTACTCAGGATGGTTTCTTCCAGTTCTATCCATCTGCCTTCGAATTTCAAGATTCCGTTTTTTTTTTTTTTTTTTAGCTGATTAATAGTCCTTTGTGTAAATGTACCACATTTTCTTTATCCATTCTTCAGTTGAGGGGCATCTATGTTGCTTCTAGGTTCTGGCTATTACAAACAACACTGGAATGAACATAGTTCAACAGATGTCCTTGTTGTATGAATGTGCATCCTCTGGGTATATGCCCAAGAGTGGAATTGCTGAATCTTGAGGTAGACTGATGCCCATTTTCCGGAGAAACTGCCATACTCATTTCCGAAGTGGCTGTACAAGTTGGCATTTCCATAAGCAGTGGAGAACTGTTCCCCTTTCTCCACATCCTCTCCAGCATAAACTGTTGTTGCTGTTTTTGATTTTAGCCATTCTGATAGGAGCAAGATGGTATCTCAGAGTTGTTTTGATTTGCATTTCCCTGATGGCTAAGAATGTTGAGCAATTTCTTAAGTATCTTTCAGCCAATTTAGATTCCTCTATTGAAAATTCTCTAGTTAGTTCTGTACCCCACTTTTTATTTATATTAGAAACAAGCATGTTTTACATGTCAATCACTTTTTAATTAGATTATTTGGTGTTTTGGTCACTAGCTTCTTATGTTCTTTGCATATTTTGGAATCATCCATCTCTCAGATGTGGGGTTGGTGAAGATCATTTCCCATTATGTGGGCTGTCAGTTTTTCTTGTTGACTGTGTCCTTTGCCTTACAGAAGCTTGTCCATTTCAGGAGGTCCCATTTACTAATTGTCGATCTCAGTGTCTGTGCTACTCGAGTTATGTTCATGAAGTGATCTCCTGTACCAATTTGTTCAAGGGTACCGCTTACTTTCTCTTCTAAAAGGTTCAGTGTGGCGGAATTTATATTGAGGTCTTTGATCCATTTGGACTTAAGTTTTATGCATGGTGATAGATAAGGATCTGCAATCTTCTATATTTCAGCATCCTGTTATGCCAACACCATTATTTGAAGATGCTTTCTTTTTTCCATTGTATAAGCTTAGCTTCTTTGTAAAAAATCAGGTGTTTGTATTGGCACAAAAACAGACAGGTAGATCAATGGAATTGAATTGAAAACCCTGAAATAACTTTATTTCAAGATTGAGATTTTCTAAGATCATGAAGAAATTGATGACTTTGTCTTTTTTATTTTCTCAGTTTATTGAAGAATTACCTACTCTCATTTTCTTTTTTTAGGAAATTTTCAAAAAATTTCTTGACATACTGCTTATTTTTTGAATAGTAATTAAATTTCACTGTTGCTTTTGGGTCTATATATGCATCTTGAATCAAGTCAAGTAACCTTTAAGGAAATTATTCATCTTGTCTGCATTTCAGATTTATCACCCTGTAATGTTTTTAATACTCTTTTATTATGTTTGCATTTTTATGGTATTTGTAGTAATATTGTCTTTTTTCATCCTGGCACCTACTTATTTTATCAGAGTTCCCTTGTCTTTGATGTTTTTGTGAATATTTCATTTTCACTTTGTGGTCATTGCATTCTTTCATGTTGATTGTCTTTCTCAAGTTTTATTTATCTTATCTCTTCAAGACTTACATTTATTGCTAAATTTTAATCTTTTGTGTTTGCATATATATATATACTTAAAACTATAAAAATATTCCCATTTTATCGTATTCTACAGTTTTTAGTATATAATTCTTTCATTGTTGCTTATTGAAAATGTATAATGTTTATAGTTTTATTTATTTGTGTGTGTGTGTGTGTGTGTGTGTGTGTGTGTGTGTGTGTGTGTGTGTACATGGTGTCCATGTACAGATGTGCTTGCTATGACATGTTGAGGTCTGTGGACAATTTATAATAGTCATCTCTCTCTACCTTTACATTGATTATGGATATCTCAGTATAAGGCTCATCTGTCAACTACCTTTACCCACTAAGCCATTTTACTAGCTCTTGAATATATTTAATTGAACCATTTATGATCTCTTCTAACCCTTAAACTGGTCTTCATTTATAAATGTGTTGAGGAATCTACATTTTATTATTTTTTTATATATTTCTGATGGTAACAAATGTGGTTAAAGAAAGATAACTATATACTTTGGGGTGGCAAGATTAGAACATAGTAAGTTGTCCTTTGTAGCATATGGCATGTGGAAATGGAAAGAAAGTAAATTTTGTTATAGGTTAGTTAGAGAATAAGTATTATCCAAATCTTTCATAGGTTTGCTAATCTTTGTTTTCATAAACCATCCATTTCTTATTCTTCCTTCCTTCCTTTTACATCCTGACCACAGATTCCCCTTGCTCCTCTCCTCTCAGTTCCCCCACCTCCCCTCTGCCTCTCTCCCTACACCCACTTCTCCTCCATTTCTCTCCAGAAAAGGGCAGGCCTCCAATGGATATTAACCAAGCATGGCATATCAAGTTTAAGTAAGACTAAGCACCTCCCCTTGTATTAAGGCTGATCAAGGTAATACAATATGAGAACTAGGGTCCCAAAAGCCACCAAAAGAGCTGCAGACAGTCCCTGTTTCTACTGTTAGGAGTTCCAGAAGAATACCAGGTTACACAACTATAACATACATGCAGAGTGCCTGGGTCAGTCCGATGTGTGATACCTGGTTGTCTGTTCAGTCTCTGAGCTCCTATGAACCCAGGCTAGTTGTTTCTATGGGTTTTCTTGTGGTTTTATTGACCCCTGTGGCTTCTACAATCCTTCCACACTCTCTTCACCAGAATTCCCTGAGCTCTGCCTAATGTTTGACTGTGAGTCTCTGCATCTGTTTCTATTAGTTGCTAGATGAAGCCTCTTTGATGGCTATTAGGCTAGGTGCCAATCTATGAGTATAACAGAATGTGGGGTTGGGTGGAGCTGTAGGAGGGAGAATATTGAAATACCCAACCAGGGAGGGACCTGGAGGCAGAACAAAGTAGACAACATCATTGGCCACCTTTCCTGTCTCACCCCTCCACCCTCCAGTAGAGATGTGAGTGCCAGGAGCTCTTCCAGTCCACTTTTCCCTCTTTGAGTCCCCTGACCTGTGGCTGCCAGACATGTCCTGACACCAAATCCCTCAGAGGTACCTGGAAGAAGAACAAAGCAGCCAGCATCATTGGCTGCAATTACTGTCTTGTTTCTCTACAGAGAGAGAGAGAGAGGGAGAGAGAGAGAGAGAGGGAGAGAGAGAGAGAGAGAGAGCCCAACTGTACCCACTGGAAGAAGAGATGGGAGGATGAGAGTATAATATATCCAACAACAGAAAGACTTATATGACAACACCAGAGTCTAGAGGTTCTACACCAGCAAGACCTGAACATCCCAAGGCAGAAGATGCAGAAGAGAATGACCTTAAAAACAAGTTCATAAAAATGAGAGAGGCCCTAAAAGAGGATATGAGAAATCCACTAAGGAAATGGAAGAAAAAGCAAACCAAAAAAATGCAAGAAATCAACAAATCTCTAAAAGGAAGGAAAGCCAAGAAAAAACAATCAAATAGATGAAGGAAACAATTCATACAGTTCAAGACCTGAAAACTGAAATAGAGACAACAAATAAATCACAAACCAAGGGAATTCTGGGAATAGAAAAGCTGGGTAAATGATCAGGAACTCTAGATGCAAGCATATCTAACAGAATACAAGAGATGGAAGAGAGAATCTCAGGCTCTGAAGATAAACTAGAGGAAATAGATTTTTTCATCCAAATAAAATCTTAAATCCAATAAATCCCTAACTCAAAATATCCAGGAACTATGGGACACTGTAAAAAGAACAAACCTAAGAATAGTAAGTATAGAAGAAGGTGAAGAAACCCAACTCAAAGGTGCAGAAAACATATTCAACAAAATCATAGAAGAAAACTTTCCAAATCTGAAGAAGGACATGCCTAAGAAAGTATAAGAAGCTTACAGGACACCAAATAGACTGGACCAAAAAAAGGTCATTCACCACATAATAATCAAACCACCAGACATACAGAATAAAGAAAGAATATTAAGAGCAGTGAAGGAATAAGGCCAAGTAATATATAAAGGCAGACCTATCAGAATTACACCTGACTTCTCCATGGAAACTCTGAAAGTCAGAAGGTCCTGGACAGATGTTCTGCAAACACTAAGAGACCATGGATGCCAGCCCAGACTACTATACCCAGCAAAAATCTAAATCACTACAGATGGAGAAAACAAGATATTCCACGACAAAACCATATTTACACAAAGAATATCCACAAATTCTGCCCTACAGAAAGTTCTGGAAGGAAAACTCCAACCCAAGGAAATCAACTAAAGAACATAGGCAGTAGATAATCTCACTTTACCAAAAGGCAGAAAAAGGGGGAAAACTCACACACAATACCACCACTAAAAAAAATCCAAAGCAAACAAGAATCAACAATCAATGGTCAATAATATCCCTCAATATCAATGGTTTTAACTCACCTATAAAAAGACACAGGCTAACATAATGGGTACGAAGACAGAATCCATCCTTCTGCTGCATACAGGAATCACATCTCACCTTCAAAGACAAATGTTACCTCAGAGTAAAGTGTTGGAATAAGATATTCCAATCAAATGGACCCAAGAAACAAGCTGGGATAATTGTCCTAGTATCTAACAAATTAGACTTCAAACTAAAATCAATCAAAAGAGATGAAGAAGGTCATCTCACATTCATCACAAGGAATATCCATCAGGAAGAATTCTCAATTCTCAACATCTATGCACCAACTAAAAAGACACCCACATTCATAAAAGAAACATCACTAAAACTCAAATCACACATTAAACCCCACACACTTAATAGTAGGAGACTTTTAACACCCCACTCTCACCACTGGACTGGACCACCAGACAGAAACTTAACAAAGAAACAAAGGAACTAGTGGAGCCCGGCGCTGGTGGCACATGCCTTTAATCTTAGCACTTGGGAGGTAGAGGCAGGCAGATCTCTGTGAGTTCAAGGCCAGCCTGGTCTCCAGAGTGAGTGCCAGGACAGGCTCCAAAGCTACACAGAGAAACCCTGTCTTGAAAAACAAACAAAACAAAACAAAAAGGAACTAATGGAAGTTATTACCCAATTGGGTGTAATAGACATCTACAGAATATTCCACTCAAACACATAGAATATACCTTCTTAGCGCCACATAGAACCTTCTTTAAAATTAACCACATACTTGGCAATAAAGCAAACCTCAACAGATACAAAAACTATATCCTAGTTCCCCTTTTCCTTTAAAAAGAGATTGACTGACCTCTCCCATCACCCTCTGTTTTAGAAATTCACATATATGTGTGTATATATAGTTAATTGCTGTAATCATGGTCCTTGCCAAATTATTTTGGGAAGCTTCAGCCATTGTACTACTAGGTTCCTGAGAATTATGGATATTTTCACCCACATTTCTTACATCTATGAGATTAGTCAGACATAGATTTTGATCTTCAAACACTTCATAGACCTACAGAATGTGGCATTTAAGTATTTTAATATTGGTACTCTGATGACATAAGACACAATTGCTTCTGACAGCACCATGCTATTCCTGAGAATATGTTGGGCACTGATGTCATTCCTTCTGGAGTCCATTCTCTCCTCAGCTATTGGCCTCTTGGGCAAAGAACTGCTCCCACCTCCACCACTTTGGACATGTTGTCCTACTGTGCTTACAGGAGACAAACAGAAGACTGCTGAACCTTGACAAGTCAGGGTAAGATAACCATTCTACCTTACTTTTTCTGTGTTGGTCAGTCAGATACTCTAGGCCTTAGCCAAAGCTTGTTGCTCCTACACTGTTGTGAGATTTTGGGTGACTGTCCAGGTAACCTACTGTTTCTGTCTTTGCTGCACCTTTGGAAGTTGCTCACCTTCACTTTCTGCCTACCCTAGTATTGTTATCTTCCTTCTCAGGTCTTTGATAAGGTTGAAGATTAGACTGTCACAATTATTGTTCTCTCTTCCTAGACAGAAATATTAGGTACAAGACTTAAACTTCCCAGCTTAGGACAGCTCTATAGTAATCTCTGTTATGGCTTTACCCTAGGACTAGATATGTAGTTCTTGCCATTTGCTCTTGTGCTTCACTGGCAATAGATCTTAAGTGTATGTTATTAAATTTCTACGCCTTGTGCATACTTGATATGTGCTATCTTTGTATATAGTATTGTATCAAGTCTAAATTGTTTTCTATAGACTAAAAGGGGAATTGTAGTGAGAGGCGAAGCTGCAGTGCTGACCACAACCTTTTGGGCATTGTCACAGGTGAATACATGAGTGTGTGGGATTTGGTCTGGGGTCTGGGATAGTCTTGCTCTCTCACAGTTCCAGTCAGGTCATGGAGAGCAGCAGGGCATTGATTCTGGGTTATCAGTTTCTCATTTAAGTGATTTCTCATTGAATAAAGTTAACCTATATCATCTTAGTCCTGTGTATCTTAATTTGTACAACCACAATTACCTTGGTACCCAAACCAAACAAAGATACAACTAAGACAGAGAACTACAGAACATCTCCCTCATGAACATTAATGCAAAAATACTCAATAAAACACTGGCAAATTGAATCCAAGAACACATCAGAAAAATCATCCACCATGATCAAGTAGGCTTCATCCCAGGGATGCAAGGATGGTTCAACATACGAAAATCCATCCATGTAATCCACCATATAAACAATCTGAAAAAGAAAAACCACATGACCATTTAACTAGATGTTGAAAAGCCTTTGACAAAATTCAACACCCCTTCATGATAGATGTCTTGAAGAGATCAGGGATAACAAGAACTTATGTAAACATAATAAAGGTAATATACAGCAAACCGACAGCCAACATTAAACTAAATGGAGAGAAACTCAATGTGATTTCTCTAAAATCAGGAAGAAGACAAGGCTGACCACTCTCTCCATATCTCTTCAATATTGTCCTTGAAGTTCTTGCTAGAGCCATAAGACAACAAAAGGAGATCAAGGGGATACAAATTGGAAAGGAAGAAGTCAAACATTCACTACTTGCAGATGATATGATTGTCTACATAAGTGACCTGAAGAATACTACCAGGAAACTCCTACAGCTGATAAACATCTTCAGCAAAGTGGCAGGATACAATATTAACTCAAAAAAATCAGTAGCCCTACTATATACAGATAATAAGAGGGCTGAGAAAGAAATCAGAGAGACATCACCCTTTACAATAGCCACAAACAACATAAAGTATCATGGAGTAACTCTAACCAAACAGGTGAAAGATCTGTATGACAAGAACTTTGAGTCATTAAAGAAAGAAATTAAGGAAGATACCAGAAAAGGGAAAGATCTCCCATGCTCTTGGATAGGTAGGATCAACACAGTAAAAATGGCAAACTTACCAAAAGCAATCTATAGATTCAATGTAATACCTATCAAAATCCCAGGATAATTCTTCATAGACCTTGAAAGGATAATACTCAACTTCATCTTGAAAAAAAAAAAAACTTTGGGAGTCATCACCATCCCTGACTTCAAGCTCTACTATAGAGATATAGTAATGAAAACATCTTGTTATTGGCACAAAAGCAGACAGGTAGACCAATGGATTCAAATTGAAGACCCTGATATTAACCCACACACATATGAACACCAGATCTTTGATAATTAAGGTAAAACTATACAATGGAAAAAAGAAAGCATCTTCAACAAATGGTTCTGGCATAGCAATGCTGACATGTAGACGATTGCAGTTAGATCCTTATATGTCGCCATGCACAAAACTTAAGTCCCAATGGATCAAAGACGTCGACATAAATCCAGCCACACTGTATGTCTTAGAAGAGAATGTGGGAGGTACCCTGGAATGAATTGGCACAGGAGACAACTTCCTGAACATAAAGCCAGTAGCACAGACACTGAGATTGACAATTAATAAATGGGACTTCCTGGAACTGAGAAGCTTCTGTAAGGCAAAGAACACAGTCAACAAGATAAACCAGCAGCCCACAGGTTGGGAAAAGATCTTCACCAACACCACATCCTTCAGAGGGCTGATCTCTAAAATATACAAAGGACTCAAGAAGCTAGCTACCAAACCACCAAACAATCCAATTAAAAAGTGGGGTACAGAACTGAATAGAGAATTCTCAATAGAGGAATCTGAAATGGCTGAAAGACACTTAAAGTTCTCAACATCCTTAGCCATCAGGGAAATGCAGATCAAAACAACTCTGAGATATCATCTTGCTCCTGTCAGAATGGCTAAAATCTAAAACAACAGTGACAGTTTATGCTGGAGAGGATGTGGAGAAAGGGGAACACTCCTCCACTGTTGGTGGGAGTGCAAACTCGTACAGCCACTTTGGAAATCAGTATGGTGATTCTTCAGGAAAGTGGGAATCAGTCTACTTCAAGATCCAGCAATTCTACTCTTAGGCATATACCCAAAAGATGCACTTTCATACAACAAGGACATCTGTTCGACTATGTCACCATTTTTAAGTGTATCTTTTACAAAAAACCTACAACTGGCTAATTATTGATACTTGTGTCTCATACTGGAGACTCAATTATATAGTATATAGTCTTTTTCATTCATCATTTAAGTGTTTGATATAGTTCTTTCTTTATTTTGTATTTTCCCTCATTATTTTGTTTGTTACCTTTTATTCCCGTGATAAAATGTTATGAGTAAACAATTTATGGAAGAAAGGGGTTCCTGGGGTTGAGCGAGAGCTTAAGGTTTCAGGCAGATAAGAGTCCATTAGGTCAGTGAAGTGTGGGATCAAGTAACACACATAGTGGCAGGTGCAGCAAGAAGCTGAGAGCTCCCATGTTAAAAGCACAAGCGTGAAGCAGAGGAAGGAACTAGGAATAGCACATGGCTTTTAATCTCAGAGCACTCCCCTAGGGATTTCCTCCAGCAAGGGTACACCATCTTAACTTTCCCAAACAGAGTCACCAACTGGGAACCAAGTGTTCAAATGTCCAATGGGGGACATTTCTCATTCCAAACACAAAATTATACATTTGGTACTATTTTCATTACTGTCACCTGGGACTTTTCACTCCATTCTTTTCCACATTTGTTTGTTATTGTGATAATATGGCATGAGGGTGACTTCAGTGGGGGACAAACATGCCAGGCAGACAGAGCTTAAGTGAGAAGTTTCATTAGAAAGGGAAGGGAGGAGGAGGAAGAGAAAGAGAGGGAGAGCAACAGGAAATGTCCTGTCTGCCCCTTCAGAGGAACAGTGGGAAGTGCGTAGAGCTTTCCTCTTAAAGGAACCTTTGCACCTGTGTGCAGACTATGTAGTGACACAGCAGCCATAGAACCCTGGGCTAGTCAGGGTCCTCTCTGAGTGCATCCTGCCATGTGACGGGGCAGGCCAGCATAATGCCTGAATCTTTACAGTTATGCATTTTATTTCTCTTCTTTGTGTGACTAGCTTAAAGTGTTTACTCTTTCTACTTCTCATAAACTCAGATTAAAATGGATTGCTATCCTCCTCAACAATAAAGCAATGTTATGTTGCTTTTCATCTTCTATGTTACTGTTGTTTGAACATTTAGTTTCACCTCATATTTAGGAGTTTTATGCCATTTTTTATAATTGGTGCTTACTGAAGATTCACTAGCACGAAGTGGTTATGGGCAAAGTTTATATAGCCAGCCTCTGTACTCACTAGCTGTAAATCTGTGAAGGAGTTGCCTTACTTTTTCCAAGTCTTAGTTCTCTCATCTATAAAGTAAACTTATATCTTTAACAGTCCCAGAGACTGGCGTAAAGTCCTATGAGAGTGTCTGGATGGTAGTAAATGCTTTATGTCTCATATACCACTAGTGAAATGTACTTAGATTTATTGAAGTATTTAGGAGGTTATTTGCTTACAGTGCTTTTTGTATCTAACTCTTTCTAGCATCTACATTCTTCTTATGGTTACAAATCATTTAGTAATTCTGTTAGTCTGTGAGTAATAGACTCAGGATTTATATGTCTATAAAATTCTTTATTTTATGCTCCCTCTAGGATGATAGTTTAGCTGTATATAGCTGCTAGATTGTTATTTCCCCCTTTAAACTATGAATATGTTATTTCACAGTTTTCTGTTACCCTTTATTGGTGATATACTATCATCAGCCAACATGACTTCGTTTTGTTCATGACTGCTATAGGTTCGAAAAATTTCACTAGTTCTAAATTCTGACAAAGTAATCTCTGTTATACAGTTCTAAAATCACTGGTTGTCATCTCGTCTTTGTTTCTTGACTTCTTGTTTAGATTTTATACTTCTTCATGGTGCATGTTCAGACTTTCCTTCCAGTTATTTAAGATTTCTTCATCAATCTTTAACACGTGGTTTAATACACTGACTCTAATTTTTCAAATCATCACATATTTCAATTTCAGAGGTCTTTCTGTTTTTGTTTTCTTAAGGTAGGATCACACTATCTAACCCACAGTGGCATGAAATTGCCAATCTTCTCCTCCTAGTTTCCTAAGTGCTGAGATTAAATGCTATACCACAGCCAGCAACAATTTCTGTAGTGGGATATTGACGTTTTTCAATACATACCCAGGAATGGTATAGCTTGATCATATCGCAGCTCTATTTTTCAACTTTTGAGAAACCTCTGGACTGATTTCTAAGGCAGCTGCAATAGTTTGCATTGCCACCAATAGTGTTTGAGTTCTCCATTGCCATATTCATGCCAACATTTATTATCCTTTATATTACAGATGATGGACACTCTGACTGGGGTTTAAAAGTAGTTTTAATTTGTACTTCCCTATTGGCTAAGGACAAGGACATTGAGTACTTTTAAATATTTCCCTTACTTATTTGCATTTCTTTTTAAATTTAAAATAGAAATAAATTTTCATACTATATCTTCTGATAATGGCTTCACTTTATTTATGTGCAAAGTTTTTAAATGTCCATAACCTTTCTGTCTGGATTTTGTTTACACAAGGGTTTTGTTGAAATTCTTATCATAGTCTAGTTATCTCTATGTTCTCTGATGCCATCAAAACAGAAGTATTAAGCCAGAAAATCAAGTTCCTTCTTAACTAAGCTGTTACCTAGTGCTAAATATAAGAAAAAAGGATCAAATACTGTTCTCTTCTTGTGCAAGGAAATTTCTAATAATGGTTTCTTTGCCTCCCAACTCTTCCCTACCTCCCAACCCATCCAAACCCAGGCCTCCTTCTCTGTCTCTGTCTCTGTCTCTGTCTCTGTCTCTCTCTCTCTCTGTGTGTGTCTTTCTCTTTCAAAAACAAACATGCTATTAAAAAACAAGCAAACAAAGCAATAGAATAACAGCTACAAAATAAACAATGTTAAAAGAAAAAATGATAGCTTTGGAGAATTTTTTGGTCTCATATGCTTTGTCTGGGCATTTTAACCTTACTATCATTTTCTTATATATTCTATTGTCAACTTTGTGTTTTTGTTATCTCTGTGTGCGTATGTCTGTGTGTATATGCTCTCATGCATTTCTTTTTTGTAGAACTTTCTGTTCCATTCCAGTTCCATTGCCTTCCTATGTAACAGTGACAAAGATGTTGAAAAAGAAATCAGGGGAAGAATTCCACTCTCAAGAGCCACAAAAATTTACCCATGTATAAACCTAACCAAGGAAACAAAAGACTTTAACAATGAAAATTTCAAAACACTTAAGAAATTAAGAGGAGAAAATGGAAAAGTATCTAATGCTCAAGGATTGAAAAAAATTAATATTGTGAAAATGATCATCTTACCCAAACCATTCTACAGATACAATGCAATCCCAATTAAAATCCCAACATCATTCTTTTCAGACAGAAGAAAAAATCAAAAATTTATTTGGAGGCACAAAAGACTAAGGATTACCTAAACAACCCTCAACAAAAGTGATGCTGTGGAGGTATCACCGTCATCCCTGATTTCAAGCTGTACTGCAGAGTGATAGTAAAAAACAAAACACAACAAAAACAGCACGGTACAGGCACAAAAATAGGTACGTAGATCAATGGAATAGAACAGAGAACTGAGATATAAGTCCATGCAGCTACAGTTACCTGATTTTTCACAAAGATGCCAAAATAAAAAATAGGTGGTAGTGGGGAGACTGGAAGCACAGGAAATAAGGCAATCAATCAGCAAATGGGATCTCAAGAAACTAAAATTTTCTGCCCAGCAAAGGGAGATGTGAAGCAAATGACTAGTCAGACCACAGAATGAAAGAAAATCATTGACTGTTATTCATTTGAAAAAGGATTAGTGTCATAATTATCCAAATAACGGAAAGATCTAAACTTTAAGAAAGTAAGCCAGGGGCTGGAAAGATGGCTCAGTGGCTAAAACCACTGACTGCTTTTCCAGAAGGCTTGGGTTCAATTTCCATTACTCACATGGCAGCTCACAACTGTCTGTAACTCCAGTTCTAGGGGACCTGGTGCCCTAACATAGACGTGCATACAGGCAAAGCATCATAGAAGCAAATAAATCTTCAAAAAGAAAAACAATCCAATTGAAATGAGCTATTACTTGTTTTTAAAAATCATTCAAAGAGACATAAATAAAATTTAAATACTGAGCAGCACAGTCTTGGTGCATGCCTTTAATCCCAACACTTGGGAGGCAGAGTCAGGCAGATCTATGTGAACTCAAGGCCAGCCTGGTCTACAAAGCTATACAGAGAAGCCCTGTCTTGAAAAATCAAAATTTAAATAATTAACTATATCTTGTTGGGGAAATCCAAATTCTCCACTCATGGTATTTTTGTTTTCTTATAAATTTTAATGTCATCCAATCTTTAAAGGGAGTTACTGTCAGGATTCCAGATCCTTTCTTTACATGCAAAATTCTATAGGACAATTTGGCAGTTTCATTGACATCCTTACATAATTTATTTTCTTAAAAAATTAACTTTACATTTGTTTTATCATTTTAGGTTTTTGGAGCATATAGTATTGTTTACAGCCTTGATAAATACACATTTGGGACACCCTCTCTCTCTCTCTCTGTATGTGTATATGTGTATGAGAGAGAAGCAGAGACAGAGGGGGCAGAGAAACAGAGTGAGACACACACACACACACACACACACACACACACAGAGAGAGAGAGAGAGAGAGAGAGAGAGAGAGAGAGAGAGAGAGATATCCTAAGATAGTAAATAAACAAAGCTTCTCATGAAGTCATGAGCATATATGAATCACACCATTAAAATATACTATAAATATTGTGAACCAAGTTAGAATTAACTTACCATTCATGTCCTAATGCCCTTACCAGCCTCTTGGTGGTGCACATAGAAGTAGGACAAAGAAGTGGGCTGGTCACAGTTTCACCCACTCAAGAATCACAGTGGACAAATAGGACTATAAAACCTCAAAGCCCACCTTCAGTGACATACTTCCTCCAGCAAGACTATATCTCCTAAAGGTTTTATAACTTACCCAAAGTGCCACCAACTATGGACAAAGCGCTCAAACACATGAACTGATGGGAGCATTCTCATCCGAGCCAACACACCTTCATATCTTATTTGCCTTTTAGAACTTTCATTTTTTCTTTGCATTTTTGGTTTCATATGATACATCACTAATTTCAACAGTTTTAATCAAATAATAATATAAGTGATCGCATTTCCATTTGAATTTTAAAATATCACTAAGAATTCATATCATGCATATGCATTATTCAGATACTGCTAGGAAACATAAATTATGTTTTACTTGTACTGACTGCTTTGGGGAAAATCACTAATTTGCATCTTGAAATTACTATTATGTTAAAATGTTCCTGAACAGAAATCAGACTCTGCCTTGCCAAGTCTATCCTCTAATACTTTTTCTTAAAGTCACTTACCCTCATCTCTTTTAAATGATTATAGACAGCACTACCCACTGGTCAGTCATTGGCTTTGAAAGAGAAAACAGAACCAGGTCTCAAGCATTCAAGAATGGATTTGAGTGCAAAATCAAGTACAGACATGTAAGCAACTCTGAGTTCAAGTTACTGGAACTCCATCCACAAGGGTCAGAAAACCTTGGAAAAGTTGTTTAACATTTCTTGTTCTCTACTTCCTCCTCTAGAATAGTGGAGCTAATGCCAGAACCTTTGTCAGAGGGTTGGTATGCAGATTCAGTAGCTACATGTAAAGCACTCAATTCAATAAATATTATCATTAGCTGACAAACTGTCATTTTGGTAGTTAAGTGTCTAGATACAATTGAATCAACACATGGTTAGGTATTGTAATGAGTGGGGTAGAGAGCACTTGTTGCTCTTGCAAAAGATCCAGGTTTAGTTTCTAGCACCTACAAGATGGTATACAATTACCCATAACTCCAGTTGCAGGGGAATCAATGCCTTCTTCAGATAAACACACAGAGATCAGGCTGTTTCTGCCTCCCAAGTCTGTGATTAAAGGTTTGTTCCTCCACACAGTGAAATTCCATGCTTTAACCTGAAAGAGGAATTTTAAAATGGGAAGCTTCAGTTTCTTCATATCTAAAATAGGGAGTACTTCAAGCAAAAATCTTCAAACATAGGCTAACTATGAGTAAAAGTAAGCTACTCTGCATTAAGGTCAGCTTTTGTCTCATGGTGCAAAGCTTCATTGTTCTCTATTTCATATTCTTTTCATGGGGCTGTGCCTCTTATGATGGATATTCAATTCTCTGTTTTATTTATGTATTTATGTGTTTGTGTATTTATGTATTTATTATTTTCATTGCAGGCATGTTGAGATAGAGTTGCACTATGTAGCCCTGGAGTGCCCAAAACTTTCTATATAGACCAGGCTGGACTCCAACTAAAAGAGATCCATTGGCCCCTGCCTCCTCAGTGCTGAGATAAAGTATGTCAATGTTGGGCTAATTCTCTTCTCTAGGTCTCAATAAGCATGAGCATCCTTAAAAAGAGTATGATCATAGGCTACGCTATGATTCTCTTGCTACTCTTAAGAAGCAACAAGTCCTGGATGAATATCAGTTGTCTAAATTAGAAATTGTGTGACAGCAGGAGTGTACTCATCTGAGAAAAACATGCAAACAAAAATATAAGGTTTGAAGTGACAGATGAGGTGATGATGGGCCTGTTGATTACACTTGTGGTATTTTTGGTGAGTATTTATCCTATTGTGTTTTTTCTGGTGGTTATTAATTTAGAGCATATATGGTCTACTAATCTGACAAACATTGCTGAGAAGTAAACTGTACAAGAAGTCAAGTTTGGCTAAGCCAAAGATAAAATGAACTTGGTACTTGGCCCTCCTCTTTGGACCAATAGACCAACGGTGTCTAAGGGGAATGTTTCCTTAAGATATCAAAGAGCTCCAAAAAATAATAACTTTGGGATAGTATTGGATACTTCGGGTAAAAGCCTCTGACTTAACAGCTGAGACATCTTGATTTCTTTTGTAACACAAGAGAATGTTTAGAATCCATGTCTTTAATACCAAACCAACTTCAGTTTTTTTTAATTTGAGCAAAATTATTAGATATTTTTGAAAATTTTATAGATGAAATTCAGAAATTGAAAATATTATGAGAGATATGTTAGCAAAAATATTACAGAGTTTGGGAAACATCACCTCTTTCTGAATGTTGTAACACTTATGCCTTAATTGAGTAGTCTTCTGAAGATGTAAGAAACTTTCCATGCCAAATAAAAATGAACTATATTTTTAATTTAGATTTTTCCCATTCTCCAAAACAAATTAAGCATAAAAACATAACTTCATATGAGAAATACTAACTTCAGGTGAAGCATAAAGCATATAAAATTGTTCACATAAATTTAGTTATGTCATTAACATGCTTACCAGTATTTCAGTTTCCACAAATGTCAAGTCAAAGGTTCATCTGGTCAATATACTGATATTGGGGCTGGAGAGATAACCTGATGGTCAAGAGCACTGGCTACTTCTCTAGGGGACCCAGATTCAATTCCCTACCAACATGACCACTCACAACCATGTATAACTGCACTCTCCGGATCTGTTTCCCTCTTGTCTCTGTGGCACTATATGAACATGATACATAGACATATATGTAGGCAAAACACTCATACACATAAAAATAAAAATCTTTTGTTAAAAAAAAGATAAAATGAAATAAAATTGAAACCAAAACAAACTTCTACTCCAAATAGATGTACAAGCTGTTTAAGAGGATAAAAATGGCAAGGTTTTCAAATAACACAGTCAAGATGAAGAAACCACTTTGTTTCAAACCCAAACCCAAACCTCAAAATCAGCATTTTAAATGATTACAGAAATATAGTACTTCATGGAGCTACAAGGGACAGGTATGGGAATTTGGATTATGGTATCTACTCCAGAACAGCAAATAAAGACCCCAGGGCATCCAGAATGCTGCAAATATGTTCTTTCATAAAACCACATGTCACAAGAAACATGGTTTTTATAAGAAATAGGTAATAAGAAAACTGCTTACCAGCCAAGGTAGATTACCATCTTCTTTGCGCTTTACACACTAAAAGCCAAGTCTACCTCAAAATGGCATCCAGAGGGCTAGAGAGGTGCTCAGTCATTAAAGTGCTTGCCATGGAAGCATTCTCACACTATGTTCAGATTCACAGCATCCTTGTGAAATCCCAGGCATAGTGTCATGTACCTGTAATCCCAAAGCTGGATGGGTAGAGACTGAAGAATGCCTGGGGCTTGTTAGCCCATCATTCTAGCCAATAGGTAAACTTTAGGTTAAGTGAGAGATAGTGTCTCAAAACAATGACATGTACGTTATTAAAGAAGGCACCCGTTATTGACTTCTGGTCTTCAATGTATACACACAACAACACAAATACATATACAGTTCAGCCCTTCCTTCCTTTCTCTGTGTTTCACAGGTTCTACCTCCGTTGTCTTAACCATTCTTCCCTGTGGAATACTTTATCTTGTGTTTGTAACTGATCTAGTGTGGGTTTCTTTTCCCTTGGCTAGGTGATGAGGAACTTGGGGGATCCTGAGACTGAATTGGATCCCTGCCCATCTTTCAGGAACACAAAGGTTTTGCTACCTGTCCTCCTGAGACAATGCATTTCATCTTGTTATATAGGGACAAAAACTTTTGCTCCATTTTCCCTCCAAGAACTTCAAAGAATGGGGAAATGAGTGGTTTTTTTTTTTTTTTTTTTTTTTTTTTTTTTTTTTTGGTTCTGGTACTGTGGAGGATGACATTCACACCTTCCTGTCCATGTCTCCGTCACACAAGGAAGTTCTCTACAGTTCTTTGATTCTCTTTTACTTTTCCTAGTGAGTTCTGTGATGGTGGGTGCTAATCCACTCTTGTTCATTAAGAATTAATTGAAATAATAACATTATTTTTAAAAGATGTATTTATTTTTATTTTATATGTATGAGAATTTTGCCTGTATGTATATCTGTCGACCACATGTGTGCCTGGTGCCCATGGAGGCCAGACAGGCATTGGATTCTTTGTAAGTGGAATTACAGTCGATTCTGAGATACCATGTGGATGCTGGTGATCAAACCTGAGTACCCTGGATGAGCAGCCAATGCTCTTAACCACTGTGCCACTTCTTCAGCCACTGATGATTTCTTGTTAACTACACATGTGACACCTTCATCTCCTCCTCTGGCTTCACAAACATTAAATAGGTCTGTCTCCTTTGAGGGTTTGCTTTTTCTAGAATTCATTTAACTAGGTTGTCTTATTTTATCAGATCTCTGATGAGTTTAAGAAATGTTTTATACATGACACACCCCTTTCTCTTTGCTAGAGCAGAACTGACATTTTATTGCTTCCTTTTATACTATGATAAAAACACAGTTTAAGTGTATATACTTTTAATCAATTCTTTGTTTTTTTATATATTTTTGTTTTTATATCCTAATCAAAGTTTCCTCTCCCTTCTTCCCCCTCCCTCTTCCAAATTCCTCTTCCTTCCCTCCCCTCCCCATCTACTCCTCCTCCAGTGTTTCTCTTTAGATAGAGGTGGGCCTCCCATAGATATCAGCCAGTCATGGTATATCAAGTTGCAGTGAGACTAGGCACCTCCTTGTCTATTAAGCTAGATGAGGCAATCCAGTAGGAGGAATGGGTCCCAAACATATGCAACACAGTCAGAGACAGTAATTGCTCTCAATTAGGAGTCTTGCAGGAAGACAAAGTTATAAAACTGTAATGTATGCAGAGAGCTAAGTCAGTCCATGCAGGTTCCCTGTTTGTCCTTTCAGTCTCTGTGAGCCCCTATGGGCATAGGTTATTTGATTGTGTGAGTTTTCTTGTGGTACCCTTGAACCCACTGACTCCTACAATCCTTCCTCTCCTTCTTCCACAGGATTCCCTGAGCTCTGACTAATCTTTGGCTGTGGGTCTCTGCATCTGTTTCCAACAGTTGCCTCTCTGATAGCAGTTAGGCTAGGCATCAGTCTATGAGCATAGCAGAATATCATTAGGAATCATTTCATTGACTTTTTTGCCATTTGTTTGGTTCTATCCTAGGTGTCTGGAGTATCTCAGCTCTGTGTCCTGCCCCTCAAAGGCAACATCTCAGGGTATAGGTCTTTATGCCAGTTATCAGTTGGTCACACCCCCAATTTCTGTGCCATCTTTACACTGGTACATCTTGTAGGCAGGACAAATTGTAGGTCGAAGGTTTCGTGGTTGGGTTTTGTCACATTCCCTCCCCTGGAAGTCTTGCCTGGTTACAGGAGATGGCTGGTTCAGGCTCCATATCCCATATTGCCAGGAGTATTAGCTAGGGTCACCCTCATATGTTCCTGGGAGTGTACATGGCTCTAGGTTTCTAGCTCATCTCAGACATGCTCTCATATTATTTCTCCCAGCAATTTCTCCCTCCACCCCCCCCACACACTTGATCCCTCCTGTTTCCATCACCATTCCCCTTTTGAGGCTCTCCCATTTCCACATCAATGTTCATTCTATTTCCCCTTCAAAGTGAGATTCAGGCATCCCCTTTGAACCCTCCTTGTTACTTAGTTCTTTGAGTGAGTGTGTTGTAGCATGGTTCTCCTTTACAGCTAACATTCACTAATGAGTGAGTACATACCATATTTGTCTTTATTGATTTGGGTCTGGTTCCATCCATTTGCTGAAAATTTCCTGATGTCATTGTTTTTAATATCTGAGTAATACTCTATTGTGTAAATGTACCACATTTTCTTTGGTTGAGGGACATCTAGTTTGTTTCCAGATTCTGGTTATTACAAATAAAGCTGCTATGAACATAAATGTGCAAGTGTCCTTACAGTGGAGTGTCCTTTGGGCATATGCCAAGAAGTGGTATAGATGGGTCTTGAGGTAGATCCACTCACAATTTTCTGAGAAACTGCCATTGATTTCCAAAGTGGCTGTACAAATTAACATTCACACCAGCAGTGAAGAAGTGTTCCTCTTGCTCCACAGCCTCTCGAGAATGAGCTATCACTTACGTTTTTTACTTCTTCCTTTCCAATTTGTATTCCCTTGATCTACTTGTCTTTTTTTTAACTTAAACTCCCAGTACTATATTAAATATATATGGAGAGAGTGGACAGTCTTGTTTCATTCCTGATTTTAGTGGAATTGCCTTAAGTTTTTCTCTATTTGATTTGATGTTGGCTATGGGCTCGAAATACATTGCCTTTATTATGTTTAGGGATGTCCCTTGTATCCCCAATCTCTCCAAGGCTTTTTATTATGAAGGGGTGTTAGAATTTGTCAAAGGATTTTAAAGCATCTAATTAAATATCATGTTTTGTTTTTCTTTCAGTTTGTTTACAGAGTGGATTACATTGACAGCTTTTCATATGTCAAACCATTCCTGCTTCTCTAGTATGAAGCCATTTGAACATGGTGGATGATCTTTTTGATGTGTTCTTGGATTTGTTTTGCAAGTATTTTATTGAGTATTTTTTATCTGTTCACAAGGGAAATTGGTCTGTAATTCTCTTTCTCTATTGAGTTTTTGAGTATCAGGGTGACTCTTACCTCATAAAATGAATTTGGAAATGTTCTGTTTCTATTTTGTGTGTTTATTTAGGGTTTACTATTGCTGTGAAGAGACAATATGAACATGGCAACTCCCAGAAATAAAAACATTTAATTGATGATTGGTCCCTTACAGTTTCAGAGGTTCATTATGATCATGAAGGGGAGCATGGCAGCCTGCAGACAGGCATGGCACTGAAGCTAAGCATGTAAGAGTGTTGCTCTTGCAGGCAACAGGAAGTTGACTGACTGTCACCCTGAGTGATGCTTAAGAAAAAAAAAGAAACCTCAAAGCCAGCCACCACAGTGAAACACTTCCTCCAACAAGGTCATGCCTTCTAATAGTGCTACTTCCTTTGGGATACATTTTTTTTTCCAAATCACCGAAGTGGGATGATTGGAGGAGTATTGGTATTAGCTCTTCTTTGAATTCTTATAGAATTCTGCACTGAAACCATCTGGCTCTGGGCTTTTATTGGTTGGGAGATTCTTTTTGACCTTTTTTAAATTTACAAATAAGATTGAATTACATGACAATCCCAGTCCCCTTCTCCCTCCCGTCCTCCCCTATCAACCCCCCCAACTAAAACCCTACCTATCACATATCCTTTCTTCTAATCTACACCTGACTCAACCTTTCTGCTCCCTCATGACTTCTGTATTCTTGTTTTTCTTCCTTTCTCATTCTCGTAGCTCCCTCCCTGCTCTTTCCATGTTCTCAATTTGCACAGGGGATGGTGACCCTTTCCCCTTCTCCAGGGGACAAAGTTTGTCTCTTTTAGGGTCCTCCTTGTTTACTAGTTTCTCTGGCAGTGTGGATTGTAGGCTGGTAATCCCTTACTCTATGTCTAAAATCCACATATGAGTGAGTACTTATCATGTTTGTCTTTTTGTGATTGGGTTACCTTGCTCAGAATGGTTTCTTCGAGTTCCATCCATTTTACTGCAAATTTCAAGATTCCATTGTTTTTTTTTTTCTGCTGAGTAGTACTCCATTGTGTAAATGTACCACATTTTCTCTATCCATTCTTCAGTTGAGGGGCATCTAGGCTGCTTCCAGTTTCTGGCTATTACAAATAATGCTGCTATGAACATGGTTGAACAGATGTCTTTGTTGTATGAATGTGCTTCTTTTGGGTATATGCCTAGGAGTGGAATTGCCGGATCTTGTGGTAGACTGATTCCCATTTTCTTGAGGAGTCACCATACTGATTTGGTTGGGAGACTTTTAATGACTTCTTCTATTTCCTTGGGGGATATGGGTCTATTTACATTGTTTATATGTTCTTTATTTAACTTTGATAAGTGACATATATCTAGAAAATTGTCTGTATCTTTTACATTTTCTAATTCTGTGGAGTATGGGTTTTTGAAGTATGAATTAATGATACTTTGGATTTCCTAGATCTGTTTTTATATTCTCTCTGCGTGTCCTTTGGTTAGTTTGGATAAGGGTTTAATCTATCTTGTTGATTTTTCTCAAAAAAACAACTCTTTGTTTCATTTATTCCTTTTATTATTCTCTTTGTTTCTATTTTATTGATTTCAGCCCTCAGTTTCATTATTTCCTGCTGTCTACTCCTCCTGAGTATGTTTGCTTCTTTGGTTCTAGAGCTTTCATGTGTGTTGTTAAGTCTCTGGTATGAGAATTTTCTAATTTCTTTATGTAGGCACTTGGTACTCTGAATTTTCCTTTAAGCTCTGCTTTCATTGTGTCTCACAAGTTTGGGTATGTTGTACATTCATTTCCATTGAATTCTTGGAAGTCTTTCATTCTTAATTTCTTCCTTGACCCAGTGGTAATTCAGTAGGGAGTTGTTCAGTTTTCATGAGTTTGTAGGCTTTCTGTTGTTGAAATCCAACTTTAATTCATGGTGGTCTGATAGGATATGGGGATTATTTCAATTTTATGATCAATTTCTGAGAATTTCCATGAGGTGCTGAGAAGAAGGTATATTCTTTTGTGTTTGGATGAAATGTTCTCCAAGTATCTATGAGGTCCACTTGAGACATAAAGTCTGTTAGTTCAACTGTTTCTCTGTTTAGTTTCTGTCTGGATGATCTGTCCATTGGCAAGAGTGGGGTGTTGAAATTTCTCACTATTAATGTGTGGGGTTTGATGTGTGCTTTAAGCTTTAGTAATGTTTCTTTTACAAATGTGGATGCCGTTTCATTTGGGTCATAAATGTTCAGAATTAAGATGTCATCCTGGTGGATTTTTCCTTTAATAAGTATTAAAAGTCCTTCTGCTTTTTTCTTTTAATTAATTTTGGATTGAAGTCTATTTTGTTAGGATAGCTATCCCTGCTAGTTTGTTGGGTCTATTTGATTAGTAAAACCTTTTCCAACCCTTTACTCTGAACTAATGTCTGTTTTGATATTGAGGTGTATTTCTTGCATGCAGCAGGATCATGGATCCTGTTTTTGTATCCATTGTTAGCTTGTGTCTTTTTATTGGTGAATCAAGTCCATTGATATTGAGAGATATTAATGACCACTGACTGTTAATTCCTGTTATTATGTTTTTGATGTGTGTGTTGTGTATGTGTATGTGTTTATCTTTTTGGGTTTTACTGGTATGAGATATTCTATTTCCAGTGTTTTTGTGGGTATAGTTAACTTCCTTGGGTTAGAGTTTTCCTTCCTTATGTAGGACTGGATTTGTGGATAGATATTGTACAAAATTGACTTCATGAAATATCTTCTTTTCTCCATCTATGGTAATTGAAAGCTTTGTTGTGTATATTAGTCTGGGCTGGCATCCATGGTCTCATAGATACTCCAAGGCATCTCTCAAGGCACTCCTGACTTGTAGGGTCTCTGTTGAGAAGTCAGGTGTAATTCTAATAGGTCTGCATTTATATGTTACTTGCATTTTCCCTTGCATATCTTAATATTTGTTCTTTGTTCTGCATTATTGTTTTGATTATTATGTGACACAGGGACTTTCTTTTCTGAGCCAATCTATTTGGTGCTCTATATGACACGTGTACCTTTATTGGCATGTAGGGAAATTTTCTTTTATGATTTTGTTAAATATATTTTCTGGGTTTTTGAGCTGGGTTTCTTCTTCTTATATTCCTATAATTCTTAGATTTGGTCTTTTCATTTCCTGGATATTTTGTATTAGGAGTTTTTAGATTTAACATTTTCTTTGACCTGCGAATCTATTTCTTCTCTTGTATCTTCAACACCTGAGATTCTCTCTTCCATCTCTTGTATTCTCTTGGTGATGTTTGAGTCTGTAGTTTCTGTTTACTTACCTATATTTTTAATTGTGGGGGCTTCCATTTGTCTTTGTGGTCACTTGGCCATCAGTCCATGAATAAAAATGTGTTGTGGAACAATCTTTTTGTTCACTGTGAAGATATGTTACTTGGATTACCTTAATAAAAAACTGAAGAGCCAGTAGCTAGGCAGGATTTTAGGGGCAGAGAGGACACTGAGAAGGGTGGTGTAGAGAGTAGTCAGCCAGATGGAGATGAAGTAACCTGGGAAGTACAGAGTAAATGTGATAAAGCCACAAGACAAAAAGTAGATTGTTAAAAATGGGTTAATTTAAGTTGTAAAAATTAGTTAGTAACAAGTTTAAGCTATCAACCTAGCTTTTATAGTTAATAAAAAGCCTTCATGTGGTTATTTGGGAGCTGGCAAGTGAGACAGAAATATCTACCTACACAAAGGGGCAGAAGGGACAACATAGATCATTGTATAGCCCATGAAGATGATGGAAACAGACTTGGGTGAACCAGCTCAACTTTTTCCAGGGTATAAGGAATATGTAGAATTGGGGAGCCTGGGGCAAACTCTACTTTGCATATTGTGGCATACTCCTTTCATAAGTCTTTGTATGTGGCAGTAGAATCTTTTGGCAAAGTTCCTAGCAAAAGATTTAGTTACCATATGTGCAGCAGGGGACACTTCTAACAGTGATCTGTGCCAAGGGTCATGCTAAAGATAAAACAAGCATCTGGCTTAGAGACAGCTTTCAGATAAGGTCAGTCCTCTAGGCCCAGGGACATTGTTCAGATAAGGGCAGGTAGAGAGCAGGAAGTATTGCTTGAGAGGGAAAGTGTTCCATATCACTGAGCTTTGGAAAAAACTGCCAGGCCATGATAGACTACAGCTTCTGACCAGCCAGCAAGGCCCTCCCAACATTCCATTTTCTGAATTGCCTCCATTTGTGTTTTTTTATTGTTTCTATTTCTATTTTCATATCATGAATAGTTTCATTTACCTGTTTGTTTGTTTCTTGGCTTTCTTGGCATTCTTTAAGGGATTTGTTGGTTTCCTTTAATCATTTGGTTGTCTTTTGCTCCATTTCTTGATGGGAGTTTTTTATTTCCTATTTAAGAACTTCTATTGTCTTCATAAAGTTGTTTCAAAGGTTGTTTTCCTGTCCTTTGCCTGCATTGGAATATTCAGATCTTGCTTTTGTAGAATAGCTGGGCTCTGGTGGTGCCATATTGCCCTGGCTGTTGTTGATTGCATTTTTACACTGACTTTAGGCTTCTGGGTTTGGGATGATTAGTTCTAGTCCCTGATTTCTCAATTTGTCTTTGTTGGATGGATGTTTTGTTCCTTGGTTTCTGTTTCCTCTTCATATTTCTAGTCTTTGTGGCCTGGATTTCTGTTGTCTGGTGTGACCTCTGGTATAGTTGGGAATCTCTGTCCAAGTTAAGAGTTGGTCTTCTGGCAGTTAGTTTGGCAGGGGGTGGGGAACCTTTCTTCTGATCGGTGTGGCCTGTACCTGTTCTGACTGGTGTGGCCTGCAGCTGAGCTACTGGAATCAGATCAAGCTGGTGTTGCTTGTGCCTGTTCTGACTGGGGTGGCTTGCTCCTGAATGGCAGAAGTCCACTGGGGTTGGAGGCAGGGTCCAGCAGTGGGTTGACAAGGACCTACGGTGGTGTGGGCTGTGGGAAGAGTCTTCAGACACAGAGAGTGGGACAGGCTGGTCACTCACTAATTCTGACTGTTTTGGCCTGTCCCTGAGTGACAGAATTCCAAAAGTCCACTGGGTTAGGCACAGGGCCCAGCAGTGAAGCCAATGAAGAGCTTACATGGTATGAACCAGGGAAGAGTCCCAGGATGCAGAATCCACAGAAGGGGGCAGTATCTCTGGCAGACTGGTCACCCACCAGTTCTGACTAGTGTGGCCTATACCTGAGTAGTAGAAGTTTACTGACATTGGGGCCTGGACCCAGAAGAGGGCCCACAAAGAGCTGTTCAGGGGTAGACAGATCCCAGGGAACAGGATCCAAGGAGGGGGAAGCTCTGCTGGTAGGCAAGTCACTCACTGGTCCTGGCTGGTATGACCTTCAGTTGTTATTATAAATTCCTACAATGTGATTGAAATAAAGGATATGTACAAGCAAGTTTCATATTTAAGTTTTATTTGTATTTACGTGTATGGGTGTTATGTATGTATGTATGTATGTATGTATGTATGTATGTATGTGCACCATGTATGCACCTAGTGCCCACAAAGTCCAGAAAAGGTGTCAGATCCCCTGAAATTGGAGTTACAGATGGTTGTGAACCACCATGATGGTACTGGGGATTGAACCAGAGTCCTCTGAAAGAGAAGCCAGTGTTCTCAATAGCTGAGCAATCTCTGTAACCTGACAAACATATTGTTTAAAGATGTGCTTGTGCATGTGGTCTAATTGCTGTCAGCTGAGTTTTTCAGATAAGCTTTCCTTGTCTATTACTCTAGTAGCCCAGCAATATTATTTCTATATCAAATAATGCTGTCCTTTTATTAACATGTGGATGTATTTGATTTAAAATATTTGCTGGTTGAACTCAGATGAAATAGATCTTTATTGTAAACAGATACATGGTTCTAAACTAATGGGAAGAACCATATGCCAGGACTGTCATCTTTATGACATTAATTAATGAGATTCTTGGGAGGCTTCAATAATCAAGCCTCCTGAGAGAATGTGTAAAGAACACCTTACATCGACTTTTACTTTATGAGGAAAATTTTCCTTGAAATGCCAACGTAACTGATCTGAGCTAATGCTAAAAGTTATAAAATAGACAAAAAAGGAATAACTTTAGTTAGTAGTTGAGGAAATAAGAGGACTTCATTTACCCCTGAATAGATCTTGGCTAGATAGCTAAATTCATTAATCATCAAGTCATTTCCTCCAACTTCTGTAGATTCCTGTACACCGAAATCATCTCCACACACATTTCACAGCTTCTAAAAACCTGACATCAGATCCTCCTGGGGTCACTTCTTTTTGGGTAAACTGGTCAGAATGGCCCAGACTATTCTGACAATACAAGAAGGTGATGGATTTACCTGTACCTTACCTTCTTTGCCCTCAGGATTTCTCCTTGAGTACCTCATTTTTATTCCAAATGCAGATGTATCTTGATCAAAAACCTTTCTCGGGGCAGTAGAGAGATGTATCTTTGTCCCTCAAAATTAGTAGAGTAGTATGAAATGACTGCAAGCATTGACCTCCTTTGACTCTGGGATGTTGCTAATAAATAGGCCAATGGTCTTGGGAAAGCTGCATATCCAGAAAGAATTGGGCAAACCCATTGGTAGGGCCCAGGCAAACACAGATTAGAGTGGAACCTGCATACTTCCTCAGTGATACACAACATAGCAAAGAATAGACAGGATGTAGGAAATGGAAACTAGATATCATCCTAGAACTTAAACTCATCCGGGACAGGAAATGTAGCTGGAGAGATAGCTCTGTGGTTAACAGTACTTTCTGCTCTTTCCGAGGGCCAGAGTTCAGTTCCACAGCATGCACATGGTGTGTCACAACCACTTGGAACTCTGTGGGCACCAGATATGCACATGCTTGGTGCACATATACACATACAGCGAAAACATCCATACACACAAAATAAAATTAATACATCCAAAAAAATTTTAAAGATAAGAAGCAAGTTATGGACGTTTAGACCCTATGTAACCCAAACCCCTAAAATAAATAAGAAAAAGGTAAACATTATAAGTTAAATATTTACTTCAAAGAGTCTAGGATAAAACCTATAACTGACACTTTAGTTTGAATTGGCAAGTTATATTTTCTATAGAATTAGGAGGGCTAACGGTTAAGGTAATCATTAGAGGAAAAGAAGGTTGGCTTTGCAGATACATATTTGTTTCTGAATTCACACCTAAAGTATATAACATAGAGTTTTCTTCTCTGTTAACAGATACCCAAATTTTTATCTAACTGATTACCAGAGATGTTCTTATTGTTTATGAGAAATTTGCAGGCCACGAGGCATCACCATTTGGTTTTAGAAAATCAAGGTTCTAAACATTCATTTAGATATAGTTTACTTGTGTATTATTTATGTGTTTATTTATTTAATGTGGGGTGTGTGTGTGTGTGTGTGTGTGAGTGTGTGTGTGTGTGTATGTGTGTGTGTGTGAGTGTGTGTGTGTGTGTGTGTGTGTGTGTGTGTGTGTGTGTGTGTGTGTGTTTGCTGGATGGTCATATGGCCCTGCAGTTAAGAGTACTGGCAGCTGATTCCGAGGATCTGGGTTTGATTCACAACACTCATATAGCTCACAATTACTTGTAACTCCAGTTCCAGGGTTTCCTATGCCTTCCTCTAGCCTCTGCTGACAGCAGGGGTGTATGAGGTGTATAGACACACGTGCATGTAAAACACTCATGCACATAGAAATAAAAGTAGAAATAAATAATAATACCTAACACTCCAGAAACAGTGGCATCAAACCAGAAGAACGCTAAGAACTTTCTAGAGAGTGAGATGTAGCAAATGTGGGAGGAGGAGGGAGGGTGGATGCTAGAATGACTAGCCATCCCTGATTGCCTTCAATAATCACTGTTTTTGCACTCAATTCCTGTTTCTCTACCAGACATGTACTTGAGTACAGCAGAGTAACTGGCCACCCAACTGTTTCATTATACACACCCATGTCCTTTTAATTCGGGTAAGAGGGAAAAATAAATAATTATCCTTTACTGAAGACTAAATACTAACTCTTACCAAGTGGTCTTACCCATTTCCTGTTGCTATATATGATGGCTAGACTAGAAAAGCACAGTACACACTACAAATAGTTGACAGATGGAATATTTAGTTTATTTATTTATTTATTTATTTATTTATTTATTTATTTGTGTGTTTGTGTGTCACTTTCTACTCAAGGTGTGTGTCGCCCATGCCACAATATGGGGACTGCTTGAGTGTTAATAAGAAGTAGACTGTTGGGGTCCCTCAGATTTATTAAATTAGAATCTGTTTTATTATAAGAATAAAAGTTTGGGATGTGTTAGCGTCAGCATCACCCAAGAAGTTGTAAGTAGTTTAAATATTTAGACCTCACCCTAAACCTACTGAACCTCAAACTCCAGGATTGAGGATCAGTACTCTGTTTTAACTGGCCCACCTGAAGTTTCTGCTGTTAGTATAGCCATGCTATTATATGTGTTCTCATATTTAGCCTCTGGAAAATATGGACATTTGTTTGTTGACTCTATTTCTAATTGAACCTGGATATGGTCTCAGAGTCTTTGTCTAAACAGAATCCTAGTTCATCACTACCAGATCACAGAGACCCCTGGTAAGCCTTGGAAAAACAGGTAAAGGACTTCCTGCATAGGAACTTCTTCAGGTATTCACAAAGCTGAGACATTCTTTCTGGTGGAGGTCACAGGAATCCTTATGGAGTTTCTATGAAAATATGGGAGGAGCTACAATGGCGATTATGTCCTTTCATTGGTAGTCTTATAGCAATTTCATGGTATACTTATATTATCAAGTACACTGGTCAAAACTGACTTTTGCCATACTTGTTTAATATGATGAATAGCTGTCCTCACTTCTATATGTTCTTCATATAGAAGAATGAAACACATTCCATGTGTTTCAGCTACTTATTCATGGACAACCAGTCTGAACACATTAAGTGAAAAATTACAGAAAATCATTTTAAATGAATTTCACTGCAGTATAATGCTATAATTATTCTATTTTAGTGTTACTGTTTTTTGTATCTTATTTTGCTTAACTAATAAATCAAATTTTATTATGGGCACGTTTGTACAGGAACAAAATAATCATGAACAGAGTTCAGTACTGCTTGTGATTTTAAGCATCCACTGGGGATATTAGAAATATTCCCCATGGATTTGTGGGAACTATTACCAGCCTCTCGGCACCTAAAGAAAACATAGAGCATAGGGCTAGGTGTGCAGAAGGTAATGAAAGTGAACATTGAACAGAATTATTGCCAGACCTAAATGTACCCCATTTCCTCCCAAAAGGGCAGACCCTCTGACTTGGTCGAAAATTGAGTCTAGGCTCAATTCAAGCTGGGCTATAGAGAAGGATTTCTGGTGGTTAGTAAAAGCCTTTCCATCTCATCCCCTCCAGGCTATTCCAGATCCCCACTCTATGAGGGCAAGATCATGCCATCCTCTCCTCACTCCCAGGCCAGCACCATTTTCCCTTATCCCATATATAATAACCCTCACTATGGTCAGCCCGATTCTCTTAGGCTCTGCTCTAAACTCTTTCAGATGCCTCTGGGTGTTTTCACTCTCTTATACACAATAAAAACCTTTCACCTTAATCATGAAGCAGCCATTTTGGTGGCTTTTTAAAAAAACATACCCCTTGCATACGATTATAGCCATTCTGTCTTCTAAACACTCTTGATTTGGTAAAAGATTCAACAAAACTCTTATGATAACTGTGGTACTCAAGAGACTAAAAGTGCTTGCAAAGAAGAGAAGAAAGGTTCTGGGAGGATCTTAGAAGAAAGAGACATGACAATTAGTGAACCCTGACTTGTTTTTATGAAAGCAGCAGTCCCTGGGTTATCCCTTAGAGAATGGTATGCAGGGGAGGTTTGGGTGGAAGAGTTTGAATAAGGTGTGGGGATGGAGATGCATAAAACTTGCTTGGCATTGCTGGAATATGGGTTTAGTAGAAAAAGGAAGAGAAACATAAAGGTTGAGTAGGCTCAAATATTATCATATCCTAAAGGCTGTGCAAATGGGTTTGTTGTGTAGACAATAGGCAATCCTCAAAGGCCACTTAACCAGTAGCTTACATATACAGTGAGTATGTTTTAGAAATGGTGTTTGGAAAACAATACCTTGCAAATATAAAAGAACACAGAGACTACTTGGAATCCTATTGTATTATATTAGGGAAGAAGAAAGGAAGCCCCAATCTAGGCGGGGAGGAGGGGCAGGAAGGGAACTAGGGCTATGGAGCATGTTGCAGAGACGGAATTAGTAATAGTCAGTTGTAAGAGCTAGAGAGGGCTCAAGTATCTGGCTTGCCCACTATCACATGAAACTGCCTTGACTCTTGTTAGCATGTTGGGGTACAAATACTATTGATTGAAAGTGACATCCAACTCACTTTAGGGCCAGTTGTAAAAAAAAAAGGCAGAGTGTGTTTGTTGCCATGATAGAGCTAGGAGAAAAGAGAGGAAAGCCAGATGGAGGATAAATGGAATTAGAAAAGAATCCATTCATGTATCTCTTCCCTCTCCTGTCTCTATTCTTTCTGTGTTAGCTTCAGTCTTCTCCCAAGGAAGCATGGCATTGTTCAGCCACTGTGGAAAAGTGCAGCCTCTAGCTTACTTCCAATATAAAAAAAATCCCACATAAGGATGTGAATTACCCGGGGTTACAGATTAGAAATACTATGTCTTTGAGTTTATCCTGCCACAGCAGCAGCAAAACTGAGAGCTCAGGTGTTTGAAGGGCAGGTCCCTAGAGTCATATTATCATGTGGAAGAGGATCAGGTCTCAGAAAATAGATGGACACCAAAGGCATAGTGCTGGAGGAGACTACTGGACCAGGGCCATTATTGAAATGTGAGATGCACAATGGATAAATGTGAAGAAAGTGCCAAAGTGAGGCAGAGGTTTATCTCATATCATGTTTTCCAACCAGAAAAAATACTCAGCTGGCTGTGATGGCACATACCTACACTCCCAGAAAGCTATTGGGGAGTCTGAGGCAGGTCTAAGAGTGTAGCTAAATGATAGAGTTCTTATTTGATGTGTCAAAGTCTCTTGGCTCTATGCTCAGCATCATGGAACAAAGGACAAACAAAACCCACTGGGACACCTGATATGTTGTGGAGCATAGCTGTCTAGTTGGGTCTCTGTTGTTCTTGAGCTCAAGAAAGCATAAGTAGACTATTATGATAACTTTTTAGGTTGAGCAAGTACAGTAATACTTTCATGATGATAACATTGGGGAGTATGATAAAGACACTGGTGAGAGCATCATTTTCCATTCAATTTAGCTTTTTATGCTAAGTCTCCATCATTCATATACTGTATCTCCCTAGATCCTTCTGGTGGCTGTGAGAAGCCTTGAGAACCACTAGGAAGGACAGTGTTGGCCAAATGCACAGACAAAGGTTTATGTCCCAATTCTGTCACACATGGGTAAGTCATTGTACTGCTCTGAGGCTCCCCGTCTGTAAAAGAGAAAGAACCGTAACAGTTCCACAAGTTTCCAACACAGTTCCCTGGCTCAACCAGGGAAAAAGAAGGATTCAAAAATGCCTGCCACATTGTAGATGTTCAATAAACATAGGCTTATGGTTTTCTTTTGGCTGTATTCTCTTGGGCAAGTTACTAGTCCTTTCTGTACCTCAGAGTCCTCATCTGCGGGAGAGGAGAGAATATTAACAGGGTACTTAACTGGCTCGCTGGCTGCATTGCTTATGTCTTGATTTGTGAAGGACATAGAAGAATACTTTGCCCAGGTATAGTATTTAGGTCACTAAGTTTGAAGAATTGGGCACAGATTAGGTTGAATAACAGCTTCTTTATGTACTGACTTTCATAAGCTGTGAGAAATCCTGGAAGCATTCTCAGCCCTGTCTGTGATATGGAGGTGGCTGTGGCAGCAGCCTCCTACAAAGGTTGTTAAGATTAACTGAGGCAATACATGAAGCTCCTAGCCTTTTGCATGGCAGAAATTAGGAAGTGATTTCTTTTTCTCCTTTGATATAAAAGTAGTAGTAATTGTGGAAAAGCCTGGGTATAACACTTGAAAGGTCATACTTTAGAAAATATTTATTTCATTTATTATACTTTATATGTTTGGTTTTTTGCCTGCAAATTGTAACTGTACCATGTGTGTGCTTGGTACTCACTGAGGCCACAAGGGAGTGTCAGATCTCCTGGAATTGGACTTACTAACAGCTTTGAGTTGCCTTCTGGGTGCTGCAAACTAAGTGCTCTTAACTGCTGAGCCATCTCTCCAGCTCTGCAAAGTTGGACTTTTTGGTTAGGAAATGAAATCTACAGTGTGTTGAACAGTGAAACACTCTTGCAAGAAAGGTTTGTTTACATCCTAATTCTTATGAATGTGATGTTATTTAGCAAATAGATATTTGCAGATATAATTAAGTTGAGATCGGATCATTGTGAATTATTATCTGGATATTCCTTAAACTGATGCGAGTTGTGAAGGAGGAGGGAGGAGAGGAAACCAAAGAATGGAAAGGAAAAGTGAGAGAGTTGAGGGAGCTGACATAGAGAACCACAGAGAAAAGATGAGAAAATGGCTGCATACATGGGGATGCTACATCTATAGATGCTATGCCCAAGGGTTGCTAGCAACCACAAAAATAAACTTAGGGAAAGGTAACAGAGATGGTACTAATGTAGATCTTTGTTACAATAGTTCCAGGGAATGGATACAGTCTCTAGAGGAGAAGCTAAAATTTTAGTTGGGTGCCTTCCCTAGAGGCTTGCTTGACACAGCAATTCCATCCCACCCCATTACTCTTAGAATTGTAGAATGGTATACAACTATGGCTTTCTAAGTCTGGGAAGAAAAGGCACCGAAGTCATTTCAGTTAGAAAAGTTTCCCCAAAGCAGGGTGGGAGTAGTGATCTGACCTCTAAGTACCTAAAACACTTTGAATAATCTATGGGGTTGCCTCTAAGAAGTCACTTGGGAAAATGGGGCCAGACAAACTAACCCATGTCTTAGAGGAAGCAGGAAAAAATAGACTCCACCTGAAAAGAGAAAAGATTAGTTCACCCTCTTGGCTATGTTGCCATTCCAATACTTTTGGAAATTAAATTCCACTTAGGCAAAGAAAACAGAACTCTGACTTATTGATTGCCAAGACGCTGCAGGTGCTTAACACACAATTTTACATTTCTCATAATAACCACCCTTAGAGGAAGACAAGTGCTATTGTTATTCTCATTTTACTAATTAGGTAACGAAGCCTCACAGCCAGCCAGTGATGAAGTTAGATTTTAAGCTCATCCCTGAAAAGGTGAAATGCATACACAAGTACACTTATTATTTATCTTGAGAAATAGGATTTTTGTCCAAATTCTGAGGTCACTGTGGTGGAGAGTTTTATATCAGCTTGACACAAACTAAAAAGTCATCTGAGAGGAGGGAACCTCAATCAAGAAAATGACTCCATAAGATCAGGCTGAATGCACAACTGTAGGGCATTTTCTTAATCAATGATTGATTGGTGTGGGAGGGCACAGCCTATTGTGGATGGTGCCTTCCATGGGTGGTGGCCCTGGGTTCTATAAGAAATCAGGCTGAGAAAGACATGGGGAGCAGCCAGTAAGCAGCACTCCTCCATGGCCTCTACATCAGCTCCTGCCTACAGGTTCCTGTCCTGCTTGAGTTCCTGTCCTGACTTCCATCAGTGATGAACAGTGATATGGAAATATAAGCCAAATAAATTCTTTCCACTCCAACCCACTTTTTGGTCACAGGGTTTCATCATAGCAATTGAAATCCTAAAACAAGTTGGTACTACAAGTGGGGTATTGCTGTGATGGACCTGACCATGTTTTTGGTAAGATTGAGGGGGGGGGTTGCAACTTTGATCTGAAAAAACCTTTGAGTGTTGAGAACTCAGTAGGATAGTCTGTAGGAGTTTGGAAGATAATAATGTTGAGAACAGTGCAGAAGATGGAGGCCTGGCTTGTGAAGAAAGTTTGAAGATTCTGTAAGTGCCATTTGCTATTTTGAATAAAGATTCTGCTGTTTTGGTTAGCTGGGGCTGGAGAGTCATCTGTGATTAACAGGAGAACAGCACTATTGAAGGGAAATCTTAATGTTACTGGGGCAATTGATACTGGTTAGTTAGCAGGAGCTAAGAAATTAGCAGTGATTAAGAAGAAACCAGCATCATTGAACTTGGTAGTGTAAGAATCACCCAGGTGAACTGGTTTTGAAGGCATGAAAAGGTCCTGAAAAGCAGCTAAGGCTTGGCACTGTGTAGAAGGGCTGGTGTCCCTGAGGAGGACTCAACCTGAAATGAAGATGGAACTGAAAAACCCAGTAACTCAGACCTTGGGAACCCACCAGCCACATTGGCCAAGGAAACAGGTAGAAGACCTTCAGACCTTGACTCTCACTCCTCATCTAAATGTAATCCTCCAGTCTCATCCCCAGCTCTGTAGCAGATCACCTGCTGTGGCTTCCATTCTCTCTGCCCCCATTCCAAGGGGACTGAGCAGATCCTCACAGGACACCCTACTTTCCTTCTTCCCATGGACCCATTCACCCCTCCACTTCTAGGCCATCTCCACTCCTAAGTATCAGCCCCCATACCTAGAAACACATTTTACACTGAACCGCCATTGGCCATTCCTGGCAGGAAGCGTTCCTTACCAGGCAATGCACAGCCACCACAGAGGGCAACAAAATTCATGGAACAACATACCCCCACACCACTTTACACAAAGGCAAGACCAGATGCCAACACAGAGAATTCCAATCATCCCAAACCCAGTTTCCCATCCACCAAGCAGCATAAAAACACAATCAATAACAACTAGGTCAATATGTCTCCACTAGAAGCCGGCAACCACAGTAGTCCCTGGCAAATGCAATCTAGCTAAAGCAAGCACAAAACAAGGGCTTATAGACAGCATTTCTGAATATGTTAGAGTACCTTAAATAGGAAAATACATTAAAGAAGTCTACAAAAACAGTGGAACGAAATTAATCAAACAGTTCAAACCTGAAAGTAGAACTAGAACCAATAAAGAAAACCCAAAGGGAGGGAAAACTGGAAATGAAAATTTTAGGAACCTAAACAGAAATCTCAGAGACAATACTCACCAACACAATATGAGAGATGAAAGAGAGAATCTCAGGTATTGAAGAAAAGATAGAAGAATTTAACACCATGGCAAAGAAAATGTTAAATAAATCTCCAGTTGGCAATAGTGGCAAATGTGCATATGTATGTATGTATGATGTATGTATGTTTGTATGTATATGTGCGTGTTTTTTATCCATTGAAAATTTATTATGCATTAAGAAGCTTAACCTAAAAACCAACTGCATAGTAAAAAGATATGTTATATCTGTTCATGGCAGAACAGGCTTCAAAATATATTTTTCTTTAAATGTATTCAGTCAGTACACAATCCTTTATAAAACTGTATATATTTTTTCTGTCAATACCTTCATTATTTATAAATACAAGATTTACACAGTACCCCATCAAAAAATTAAAATCCTTACAAATATCTACATGTTTTCATACCTTTAAAACTTTCAAATGAGTGCTTTGTTAAAGATAGACCCTAGTTAATGGGCCATTTACTGTGCAGTAAAATATAAAATCTGTAAAGTTTTCTTTATCCATAAAGCATCTCAAAAATTAGCAAGATACTTATGATGAAACTGAGCTTCACTAACCCTCATATTTTTTTAATTTGATGTGTGCATTCCCATGAGATTCTAAATTCAGAAACAAAGACTGAGATACAGACTAGTTGAAAACAAACACATTCTACATTAACAGTTAATGCAGGAGTACGGTGAGGAAAACAGAACTAGGACAAAGGAGATATGGGAAGGGGAAGGAGCATCCACTGCTCTCTGTTGCTCTCACCCCCTTTTAGGAATGGTCAAATTGTTAAAACAAAACAACAACAAAAACTTTTCTTGAAGTATAATCTGATTTCTTTGTTACCACTAGAATGCTTCATGGTTGGTTGCTTTGCTTTGAGATAGGATCTTACTATGTTGCCAAGGCTAGCCCCAAACTTGCAATCCTCCTGCTATAATCTTAAGTAGCTGGCCTATAGGCTTGACTTTCTCCTTCTTCTTCTTCTTCTTCTTCTTCTTCTTCTTCTTCTTCTTCTTCTTCTTCTTCTTCTTCTTCTTCTTCTGTAAAATCACTTTGTATATCAAGAATCTGAACTGCTTGCTCAACATGATTTGAGTTTCCTAAGAAAGATTTCCTTTATGTAATAAAGGTGATCATTGACCAACACTATTAAGGTTCATTTTCAAGAAGCTTAAGAACTAAAGAGAAAAAAGTAAAGGAAATAAAGGGAAAGCAAAACTAGGTTTTCATCCAACCTTTGGATAAAGTCAATAGATCCCTGATATCAAGTGACTCTTAAGAATGGCCACTCATCAACACCTATGAAATAAAAGGAATAATTTAAAGAAAGAGAATGAAAGAAGGCAGTTCCACACTGTCTATCAAAAGGGGTACAGAAAAATTGCTGTCATTCTTATTCTAGTTACTGAAGGAAAGACCTTACTTATCAGACATGATTTTTCTATTAAAGTTTTAAGGTCTAGATTCCAGATAACCTTGAGAATTTCATATTATTTTCTGTGAAACATCTTCAGTCTTTCTTCGAATATATAAAAAGGAAAGAAAAGAATGTGAGTAAAGGAACAGAAAGAGGCAGAAGAATGAAGGGCAGAGGCATGAGAAAACTTATTTAACTTGGCCCAAAAGATGCTACTAGCATTGCCCCTCCAGCACCATGAAGTATCCAGGTGGTGCAGCTTCCTCCATGGCTCGCAGAACCTCCTTTAGTGCTGGGTTATAGTTCAGTGCACTGATTTCCAGGATCTTCAAAGGAGAGCTCCCAGATGCTGCTGTCTTGCAGTAATGGCTCAATGTCCTCATCATTCCCCCTTTCAGGGGGTGGTGCTTGGACTGCCACTGGTGCTGCTGTTATGTTTTTGAACTCCACTGCTTTTACAGTATTCGGGGATGAATAAGGCAACCAGAAAAGACATAAGAACTATACATGCTCCGAATAAAAACGATATGTGTGTGTTTTAATCAAATCCACCTTACTATGTCCCTCTCCAAACTCCTTCCATTACCCCAACTCACCACTTTTCCTCCCCAACTTCATGTACTCTTTTTAAAAAGACTTCTTTATTTTTATTTTATGTGCATGATTGTTTAGTCTGCATGTGTACCACATGCATGCAGTGCCTACAGAGGCCTGAAGAGGGTGTTAGATCCTCTGATGCTGGAGTTCCAGCTAGTTGTTAGCTACCATGTAGGTACTGGAACTGAATCTGGGTCGTCTACATGAGCAACAAGCACAAGAGCTGAGACAGCTTTCCAACAAATCCATCTATTTTTTTCTTTTAAAACCCACTCAATCCACTTAGTGATGCCAATATGTACTTGACTTTAGGGCCATCCACTGGAACATGGGCACAATCATGGGCCATATTCAAAGAAGCTTGACTTTCCATCCCTTAGCAACCACCAGTTACCAGTAGTTCTTCAGCTCTTGGTATGAACCTCATGAGCCCATCTCCCCCACACTGCTGTTCTAGTGAATTCTGGAATTTTTATTGAAATGATTGGGAAGAGGTCTCTTTCTGCTAGATATACTTACTAAATTATGAGGGCCAAGGCATTCTGTTAAAGTTTGTTTTTCTCATTTGCAATCAAAAGTCCTCAAAATACATTTTAAGATCCAATGCCCTTACTTCTTGTTCATCAACAAGTACTTTTCAGAAATCCTTTGGCCTCTTTATGATGTTACCCTAAGCACCGGCAGGTTCTGGCCTGAAGGGATTAAACTGCTCTAACATTGGCTTGCTTTCTCTCCTCCTCCTCTATTTCTCCTCATCCTCTTTATTCTTTATCGAATTCTTCCAACAAAACCACCACTTTCCTCTTTTCTGGATCCCCTTAACCTGATGCCCTTATCTCTAGCATTGCCAATTCTATTGCTGATCCAGGCTTCTGGAGTGAAGGTGCATTGCTTCCTTTGCAAATTTCATTTTCCCAGATGACAATCTATTTGCTTACTCAGGGCACTTCCCTTGATTAAATTATTTTGGACTAAATATCATATGGCTTACAAAAGACTAGAGTCCATGATTTAATATATATATATATATATATATATATATATATATATATATATATGACAGCAAATGAGGAAAAGTTAACTAGATAGTTTTGTATTGGGACGTTAGTGTTTGAAGAGTTATAGGAAAATGCTACTATTTCCTGTGTTTAGTTGTGATGAATAATTGGTATCTCATTTCTCTGTGTCAAGCCATGTGCTAGGTGCTATAGCCACTGAAAATGGAAGGGAAAGATGAACAAAGAAGTCAGTCCCAGATGCACATGGTTGAAATTATTTGCTGAATGACTTGGGCATGGGACTTCATTTCTCTGACCTTAGCCTGCATATGTGTCAACTCTTTAATTTCCTGTCTTCATCATATGGCCATTATAAAGAGCAAACGAATTCATGCTTGGAAGGTAAATTACAGTCTTTCCAGAAGCAAGTAGGAAATTGTAGTGACCCTGTGGTCTTTCTTGGGACTCTCCGATTGATCCAGTCTTCTTGCCTTTAACTCTGCTTTTGTCACTCTTCTCAGTGGCTGAACTCATTTCTCAAAGGGCACTGATGAGAAATTCCTCAAAAAGAGAGCTCACAGGAAACCCAGACACAAGATGCAGGCAACAGGAACAGCAGCAAAGAATGGAGAACCATGACACCCTAGATTGCTTGTTTGCTTGGCCTAGAAACTGTAATTCTGCTCAGAAAGCACCGAGTATGCACCAGATGCCAAACTAATCTCATCATCTGTATTCTCTTCCTAAATATATTTGTCCTAACTCCTATCTCTGCAGTTAAGCTGAACCCTGCTATTCAGTCCTGACTTTTTCATTTTTTTGTATTCATCCTATCACCTTGTTGTGGTTTCATTATGAAATCCTCCCTCTTTTGGATTATGTTGGTGAGTTCTTGGTGCTACTTCAGGAGTCTCCAGAAACTTCATGAATAACTAGGGTACTAGGCAACAGGTATTTAGGGCTATCTTATCCATTTTCCTCCTTCTGTCTCTCTGCTTTGAAGTGAACAACTCTCCTCTGCCACATGGTCCTGATGCCATGCTGTTTTGCCCAGTTCAATACAGTTAAGCAACTATAGATTAAACCCTCTGAAACTGGGAGCCAAGATAAACCTTTCTTCTCATAAGTTGTTCCTATTGAGTGTTTGTTCACAGAGATGACAAAAGTAACCAACACATAAGCTTTTGCAGGCTACTGTTGACTTTTTTACTTATTTGTGTGTGTGTGTGTGTGTGTGTGTGTGTGTGTGTGTGTGTGTGTGTGTGTGTGTGTATACAAGTGACTGTATGTGCAGGTGCCCATGGAAACCAGAAGAAAGTATTTGTTTCCCTGGAGCTAGAGACACAGGTTGTTGTGAGCTGCCTGACATGAGTGCTGGGAAGCAAACTTCAGTCTTCTGGAAGGGTAGCAAGCACTCTTTATTGAGGAACCATCACTCCAGCAGCCCCACACCCTGGTGACATTTATGTGATTCACTGTAATAGCTGACCAGTTAAGCTCTTACTTCTGTTCCTGTATCTACCAGTGGAGTCCCATAATATTGCCAGCAGTACATTTCAAAAATGCAAATCTTAACATTCAAACCTCTACTTAGAACACTTAAACAACTTGCAATTGCTTCAGGAGATAATGTCCTTGTTACATAATGTGACCCAAAGGCCATTCAGTCTGTTTCCTCTCTGTCCTTATAGCATCATGTCAGGCTGTGTTCTTTGTAGCTCCATGTATTATAATCATGTTGACTTTCTCTTAATAGCTTTTCCCAATTCAGAGGCTTCATTTTACTTGAGAAACTTTTCTCCCAATCCTCACTCCTCTGCTATCAAAGTCCTGTAACTTCTAGTCTTGATTTCCTTGCCTATCATTTCCTTTTAGAAAACCACCTTGTATGAGTGATCAGAGTAGGGAGGCTTCTCTCTCTCTCATACCTCCTCAGCAGTCCTTTAGACATCTTTTTTAAGCATTTGAATAATGGAATCAAATGAATGTTAACTTAGTTGATACTTGCTACCAACAACCCTCCTATCTTAAGTTTCCTAAGAGTTGTCCCCTTATCTGAGTGTTCAGGTCTTGGTTGTGGCCTAGTAGGGGCCTGACACAGAAGCTTTTGCAGGCTACTGTTGACTTTTCTACTTATTTGTGTGTGTGTGTGTGTGTGTGTGTGTGTGTGTGTGTGTGTGTGTGTGTGTACAAGTGACTGTATGTGCAGGTGCCACACCAGGGTGTGGGGAGCTCTGACTTAAGTCTTATGAGGTGACGAAATCATATGACTTCTGTTCCCTCTGCTTCAGTAGCTCTGAAGCTGAAGGAGAGTGCTATGGAATTCACTGAATCCAATGAATACATTCTTTGCCTCAGGTCTTCTGCCTCTATCCTAATTCCGAGAATTACCAGCTCTCTCCTACAGCTGCCCTTTACCCTGTGTACTGATCTCACTGTGTACTCTTCTCCCTAGCGTCTACTCTTCATGCCACTAGCATACTTGTTCCGCTCTGAATGCCCCTTCATTACATTCCATTTTTACTCGTTTTTTTCTTTTAAATTTTGTATTCATTTTACATAGCAACCACAATTTCCCCTCTTTCCCCTCCTCCCCCCATTCACTCCCCAGAAAGGGTAAGGCCCAGCTCATACACTAGTCCCACTGCAAGGGGCCCAGCAAACAGACAAAGTCACACAACTGTTTACTCATTTTTAAAGATGTACATTAACTTATAACCTTTGAATTTACTCTTCTCTAGTGTCCTTTGCTTCTGGTTTGAACTCCACTGGCACTTTATTAGTACTTCTTCAATTTTCTCAGTACTTTGGTTCCATATTGTAGCTGTGTGTAAACATGCTGTCTTCCCAGGCAGCTTGTATCAGGACAGTGTTTACAGAAGGCTATTGTTATAGCTCTACGGTACCCTGAAAGGTGCTTGATGCTTCAAAGTGCTACAGTGAATATCTGTAGAATGAATTCATTCTCCTATCCCTCCCCTTGAGCTGCTTAGTCACTAGCCTATTTGGGAATGTTGCATGAGTTTCTCAGGGCTTCCATAACAAAGCAACACACACTGAGTGGCTTAAACAGCATGGATTTATTAGTATATCACTTTGAAGACTAGTCCAAGCTCAAGGTGATGACAGGTTTGGTTCCTCCTGAGGGCTATGATAGGCCTATTCTGGCCCCTATCACTGGTCTATAGACAGGCTTTTGCTTATGTCAGTTTACATTGTCTTCTTACTACATGAATCTTGAGTCTCTCTCCAAATTTTCCCACTTTACAAACACTACCTAGGTCCCCATAAAAACTACTTGTAACTATAGGACTCTGCATCTGCATTTTATCACATTCTGAGGTATTGGAGGATAGAACTTCAGAACAGGAGGTGTGTGTGTGTGTGTGTGTGTGTGTGTGTGTGTGTGTGTGTGTGTGTGTTGGCTTCATATTGTTGACTGCTGATATTGCCAGGTGTTTAATATGTGGCATTGGGAAGTCACTCACAACCTCTCAAACTCAGTTTCACTACCTTAGGTTCTAAGGGTCCTTCCAATCCATCCGAACTTAATCAGTTGGTAAGCCCATGATAGTGAGAGAAATGAGACAGACAGGGTCCCACATCAGTCAGGGCTGCTCCTGTCATGTTTTGTCAGTGTGCCAGATAACATTTGTCTGAATCCACACCAGTGTACCGGGATCATGGGTTCCTAGATTGCTGAAACTCATAACCGATGGTTATCCATAAAGTGTTCCAGGGAGTGCAGACTCTGGGGATTCTTTGAGAGCAGATGCAATATGATTTCTCTTCCTAAAAGCAGCAACAACAATGCTGGTAGAGAGATGGCTCAGTGGTTAAGAGCAGGTACTGTAGAGACACTAGTATGGTTCCTAGTATCCACGTCAAGGAGCTCACAACTGCCTGTAACTCTAGCTGTGGGGGATCCAATGTTCTCTTCTAGCATCTGAGGGTACTGCATGCATATTTACAAACCCATGCTCTCTCACACATGCATACACATATTTAAAAATAGAAATGAGTCTTGGGACTAGAGAGATGCCACAGTGGTTAAAAGCACTGTTGCTCTTCCGTAGCACCTGAGTTCAATTCCCTGAGCCCAAATGAGAGCTCACAACTATCTGTGATTCTAGTTTTGGAGGATCTGATACCCTCTTCTAGTCTCTGCAGGCACCAGGCACACACATGGTAGAGAGACACACAAGTAGGCAAAAACCTACATACATGAAATGAAATATAAATAAAAATGTGAAAGTATTTAAAATAAATAAGCATATAAATCTCTTATGAAATATTTCAAGTACATGCAAAATTAAAGAGCAAAGTACAAAGTACCTTGTCTTTATTACTTAGATGCAGCAATCATCAACTCAAGGAGTATTTCTGTTTCATCTGTACATTTTCCACATTCCCTTCAACCTTAGTAATCACCCGATGTGCTCTATAACCACTAGACGTAGATTTTTTCCTCTGTTTTTATTTAAATTAGAAACAAGATTGTTTTACATGTCAACCCCAGCAGGTCCCTCTCCCTCCCCTCCTCCTCTGCCCCCAACTAACACCCTACCTATCCCATACCCTTTCTGCTCCCCAGGGAGGGTGAGGCCTTCCATGGGGGATCTTCAGAGTCTGTCATCTCCTTTGGGATAGGGCCTAAGATCCTCTCCTGTGTGTCTGGGCTGAGGGAGCATCCCTCTATGTGGAGTGGGATCCCAAAGTCCACACCTATGCTAGGGATAATGAACCACATTTCTTTATCCATTTATCTGTTGATAGACATCTATATTGTTTCCAGTCTCTGGCTATTATGAACAGAGCAGCAATGGGCACGATTTTTAAATGGTGAAATAATTTGTAACACAGTGGATGTAGCACATCTAAAAATTAATGTCCATTCACTATTAAATAAACGGTAGTAGCCGAATTCCCCCTCTTCTTTCAAATACATATTCTTTTCATTCCATGTGGCTGATTCCTAAGTGAAACAGGCTCCACACATCGGTTATCTTATGTATTCCTCAAGTCTTTTGCAATTAAAGTTTTTCTCCCTACCTGTTCTATTTCCTTGACATTTATTTGTTAAAGAAACTGGATACTTTAACTTACCCATCTTGGAAGCTGGAGAGAATTGTCAGATTTTTGTGGGGCAAATGGGAATGAATGACTGAGCGAAGGAACACAGCCTCATCATCTTAGCATATGGTCCATCTCTGAAAGAGTCCCTTTGCATTGATTCCTCAGTCTCCTGGTCTGCAAAGCGGAACTGCTAGTAGCCGCCTTCTGCTCTATTTCTCTGAGGAGGTTGTGACAAAGACTGGGAATTTTTTTTTTTAAAAAATAAAGCCTAAAACAGCTTTCAACAATTGATGCTATAAATAACAGCGGAGAGATTCTATTATTAAATGTCCTTTGTTCCTAGAAGCTTCACACAGAATAGGAAGGATGAGAAGTAGAGCCCTTTTGCTTTGTTCTTCCCATACTGCTTCTGGGAATGTGGTAACAGACCAGTCACAGCCAGAAGCATGCCCTGGGCTGGAGAGCCCTGGGACCTGGGATCCCTTTAAACAAGTCAGCTCAGCTCTGGCCAGAGCAGGCCTGTAATATATCCTGTTCCAGTCTGGCAAAAATAGAATAGCCAGGAGAAGGCAAGGACTGAGACAACTGTTCCTGTTTTGAAAGAGTCGGAAGGATGTGGCGGCAGGTGGGGTTGAATGTCTGTCCCTCAGAGGGAGGCAAGGCCAGGAAATTGTAGGCCCCATGCTAGAAAACTGAGATTTGGAATGGACTCAACATGGTGCCCTTGGCCCTAGTACCTGGTAAAGACACTGGTAAAATGGAGATGTCATACATGTTTGTAATCCAATTAGTTTCCAGGCCAAACCCATCAGTGAAGCTCTGACAAGTGGCAGACACAGCTACAGAGGAGCTAACAGCTAGTTAGGTCAAATTTCAGTCTTCCCAGGGTTGGAGAGAATTCCAATATGAAGATAGCAGCGTTTCCCCATTGCTCCAGGTTGTGCAAGGACCAGGAAACAAAAAGGGAAATTACCTTTTGGGCCTCTGTCACCTATTCATCACTCATGCACAGGATGCCCTATTCAGTATTTCCCCTCTATTTACATCCTGCACCACATCCACACAAGGACAATTCCAAATGGTAGCAGTGGCTGAGGCAAGTGCTTCTTTTCTAGACTACACTGGGCACAGATGCAGGGTGTGTGCCATGGGAATTACAAAAACAACAGAACACGGGAGTTTGCAAAATGAGCAAATCACTAGGAATTTAAAAAATAAATTGAAAAGTAATGAGGACCTAGACGTTCCCATATGTGAAGTGGGAAGTTTGAAAGTTCCAGCCTTTTCTGAGCTTTCTGTGTACCCAAAAGAGGAGCTTATTTTGGAAATGGAATAAGTATGATTTTTTCCCTCATCAACTCAAAAGTGGTTGAACTGATTTAGCTCAAACTATAAAAAGACAAAAACCAAATGTGCCCTGGGACAAGATTTCCCAGTGCAACTGAATGGAAGCAACTTGAGGGGCACCATCATGAAAACATTGACCCTTGAGATCATATCCTTTGGCTGATCCTTTAGTTCTTCAGAGTCTTGAGATTGGATTTGGAGCATGGGTTGTCAGTCAAGTAGGCAACAAATTCAAAATGACACACACTCCATCTATGGAGAGATGACTGGAAATTTCTATGACTCTAACATTAGTTAGTTTTCTAAACATTTACATCTTTTATTACAAGTTGTCTACTCTTTTAAAAACGTGGTGTGTGTGTGTGTGTGTGTGTGTGTGTGTGTGTGTGTGTGTGTGTGTGTGTATGCCTGTATGCCATTTGAGGCCCTTTGAGGCCAGAAGAATTAGATAGCCCTGGAGATGGAGATACAGGTGGTTTGTAAGGCACCTCACGGGGATGCTGGGACTAGAATTTGAGTCCTATAGAAGAGTAGAACATGCTATGAAATGCCAAGTCATCTCTGCAGCCCTTATCTTTTATTTAAAACCATCAGTACAATGAATATTTTCACATTCATGTAGCTAATGAATTAACGTTGAATATGGTCACTTATAGAGAAAAATGGTCTCAAGTTATTAAGCACACATCCTTTGGAGACAGACATAGATCCATGCACTAGCTCTCCTGTCTTAATAACTACTTGACCTGGATGGTGGTGATTCAGGTGGTGGCCCATGATTTTAATCCCAGCACTTGGGAGGCAGATGCAGGTGGATCTGTGAGTTTGAGGCCAGCCTGGTCTACAGAGTGAGTTTCGGGACAGCCAAAGCTACACAACAACAATGAAAATGTACTCGAACCTGATCTGGAGCTTCAGCTAAGACCCGGTTCTTTCTCCTGTAAAATGAAGACAGCCACCATTGTGAAAATAAAGAGGAAAAAGGAGCAGAGTAGTGTTTAATGTATAACGAATGCCCCCAACTAGGGGTTGTAGTACTAGTAGAATTTGCAAAATTGAAGATGGTATATATATCCAGAACTTTTTACAAAATGTTAAAGATGAAGTTTTTGTAAAGTGAAGTAGTACTGTGACAAACAGTAAGAAAGCCATTTTATGTGGTGTACACAAGAGAAGAAATGTCAGTTATAGGGAAGTCACCCTTATTGCAAACAATGCACTCTTTTCTAGTCATCATCATTGAATTCTGTTCCAGACATTTTATTTCTTTTCATTTTTTAAAGTGTGGATGGCAGCCTACTAAATAGATTACATTACTGTCTAATGGGTCACAGCCCATACTTCGTAAACCACTTACCTAGATGAATCTGAGAAGGCAATTAGCACTCTCATGAGCCCAGAGAGCTGTCTACTTCTGAATTAACACCTGTGTCCAAAGTCTGAAGCCAAAAAAAATCTTTTCTGAATCTCCTTCTCCACAAAAATGACCCTGAGAACAATGAATGACAACTGCAAAATGACTAGACACAAATTTTCCTCATACTTCATCCCTGGCTTGGCACAGGGATTACTGGGCTTAAATCTGGCCAAGATGTGGATTTAATCTGCAGACTGCAGAACATGGTGTGTGTCTGTGTGTGTGTGTGTGTGTGTGTGTGTGTGTGTGTGTGTGTGTGTGTGTGTGTGTGTGTGTGTGTTGTTTATGGGAGCTAGAAAAGAAAGTGAAAGGCCTGCCAGTTTTCCTTTTTTTTTTTCCTGTCATGTCATCTGTGTATCAAGTTTCTGCCATAATGGAGGGGAATGCCCACTAGCCTGTATGATAACACTTTCCTTTCCAAAGGATCCTCCTCCTCTGGAGATAGTGACACAGTGAGACACGGTCAAAGCACCAAAAACTGTGAGCTTTGTTGCACCTCCCCGCTTTGGTGCCTTTGCCTTGACAGAGACTTCGTCCAGTAAGATGATCTGCCCACAGCTGGTCTCCTACACTTAGAACAAATTGGAAGCAGGAGAACTTGGGGGAAGGAATTTAGTTTCACTAAAAATAGCTGCAATATAGACCCTGTGACTTACCACTCCTCAGAACAGTCTGATATGAACTGAACAGGGTCCACTGCCCCCTGAAAGTCTTCTGCATTTGTTTTTCCTGCCTGAAGCCCTTAAAGCCAAGAGGAACTTTAGGACTTGAGAGTCCTTTGGCTCTGATGCAGACACTTGAAAACCTCAGAAACGAATGATGACGATATGACCAAGAATCTTCCTGGCCTCAGGCGTGCATGACGGTTGGCACTAATAAAACCCAGGCCCTTTAAGCTTTTTTGTTCATGGTTGGATCTTACTTGCTCCTCACCGCCAGGCCCATTGCAGCTCCATTTCTAAGGTAGGTGAAACTGAACTCACTGGGGGAAATGCTTCGGTGTGATGCTGTTGGGTAACACAGGCCCAATTTTCCTCTGCCTGGGGCAGGGAGAAAAATGTCAGGGCAGGACATAGCCTACAAATCAAAAGCCTGTGCTACTAAAACACCAACAAAACCATGATAGTATGTGGAAATTAATTTTTTCCTTTCACTTTCCCACCACAAAGCCAAGTAATTACTCAGCAAGAAAAACTTAAACTGTCGAGTTGAACCCTGTCTCAGTTTCTGTACCAAGATTTGCTTTATTTTGACGCGGTACCTTTTTATTTCTTCTCCCCCTACTGTGTGAATTTGTATTTGTCCCTGGGTATTGCTTATCCACACTTGCCTTTTCTGCTATGTAGCATGGAAGCGTAATCTACAGCTGACCAGCAAGGGATCCCTGTAGTTCAGGCAGTCCCTAGGAAACAGGTTTTCCAACTCAGATTCACGAAAGACTTGACTGGATTATATTTCCTTCATGAAATACTGCTGTTAAGACTGGTTTCTGGCCGGGCGTTGGTGTCGCATGCATTTAATCCCAGAACTCGGAAGGCAGAGGCAGGCGGATCTCTGTAAGTTCGAGGCCAGCCAGGTCTCCAGAGTGAGTGCCAGGATAGGCTCCAAAGCTACACAGAGAAACCCTGTCTCCAAAAACCAAAAAAAAAAAAAAAAAAAAAAAAAAAAAAACTGGTTTCTGGTTTCTAACCTGTTCATAGTCATGGACCATGAGGAAGAAGTGAGAATTGAAGGGGAGCTGGGAAGGTTTGGATGAGAGGTTAGGAGCCTGAAAGAAAAAGAAGCAGCTTAGCTATTGGAAAGCTCAGAGTTGGCTTTTGGGCCAGCATCCCAACGTGCCAATAATGGTGTTTTTATAGAAATGAAGATATGCTTTGGTAAGAGATACACTTTATTTAAGTGAAAACTGCACTCTTAAACATTCACAAGACTTGTGGAAACAAACCTCCTGAATCATCTTCATATACTGAAAAAATGAATTAGGTCAATACTTGAACACTATGCACGGCACGTCCTCTCCACTTCTATTCTTTTTGATTTCTATGTTTACGAACCATGTCCAAATTAAAAAATAACATGAAAATTTGAAATTCCAAAAATCACCCTAAAAGTTATACAATCCAATCCCCATTAATGCATGGATTGCAATAAATGACAATCTGGCCTAACAGCATGACTGCTTCATCTTTCCCTGCAACCCCCCAAATGATCACATTTTCCACTTAAAGTCATCTTAGCATCACATCCTGCTAACTCTTTCTCCTTTCATTCAGTATCATCTTGAGGCTCATTCACCGTGTTACAAGACTAGGTGAAACTTGAACATTCACAGTTATTTTTCCCATGTTACATTTAGTGCAGCCATGTGGCTTCACTAACACTAGGCACTCAAACATGTAACATTTTATTGAAAATTTTCAAGGGTTTTGCATTTAACCTAAGTATGCATTTTATGGAAATACTACGGAGAACATAATTTCTTTTTCTTTTGCTGAACAAGGGGATTTATTGGAGGTTGCTTCTAAATAGTGCACTTACCTAGGACTTTGAACAAGTGATTTCAGTAATCCAATCTCTGTGTACAGAAACAACATTTCAGGAATATATTCATCAGTAAAGAAGTGATTCTCAAACTCAACCATGAACCACTGTGAGGCTGGGTGCCCAGAAATCACCCTCAAAGGTTCTGTAAAGCTAAAATCTGAGCTACATCCCTAGAAATTCTGATTCAGCGTGTGGTAGTGCTCCAGAAGCAGTACTTCCAGCAAAAAAAATCCTGTTGATTCTGATGAATCACTCAATCCGGGAAGCGCTGGGAAGGTCGGGTTTCCTATTGTTGTCTTTCTTGTTTGTTTTTTAAAATATGTCAATGATTTTTCATTTGCTTCTGAATCAAGTTTAGGCTCCTTACCATGGCTTTCGTGAAAGCTGTCACTGTCACCCACCTTTTCAATCTTATTTGTTATCTTTGTCTTTACTAACCCTAAAATCCCCAGTCTACTTGAATGTTTACTACTTCCCTTTCTGCTTTCATGCCTAGTAACTTTCCTCCTGCTATTGCTTTTGATTCTGTGTCTTTTCTAACTTATCTGCATACCCATCTATGTGCTTTCTGATGGTCTAGCCTGCAGGGTACACAAGGAACACGAGGAGGAGTACTTAAATATTCGAAGTCTTGGCTCTCAATTCTTGGAATTCTAATTCAGTACAAATGAAGTTTTTAAATACCTCAGGGAAACTGATACTGACTCCATGTTCTAAAACACTGAATCTAACTCAAATACTATCTCTTTACCAAATTAGAAAGACAAATGTTGCTTGCATGTTTTGCTCATTTGTGGTTCTTAAATTATTCAGCTATATAATATAATATATATTACATGGGAGTAGAAGGAAGGCTGTATGAGGGAACAAAAAGGAATCAGGGGAAGGGGAGAAGGAAAATGGGAGTGTGGGAAATGAATATGTTCACAATATTTGATATACTTCTATGAAAATGTCTTTATGTAATATATCACTGAAAGTAACAGAAATTCAATATAAAAATACAAGTTTAAAATCGGTGCACAAACAAACAAACAAAGCAAAACAAACCAGAAAAAAAGCCAATAAACGGGAACAAAAAGTTTCTATCAAGGCCTAAGCTCCATGAGAAAAGATACCATAGCCCACTTTTTTTCTCTGAATCATGAGAGTACAGTGTACCCATCATGGGCAAGATAACATTTAAATCTGCTTTCAAGGCATAGGATATGTGCTGCAAACATGAGGAAAATCTGGGCTTGCATATCCAGACCTTACACCTGTAAAATTTTGGATGTGGTGGTACACATCTATAATTCAATGCTAGGAGGTAAGACAAGGGGATCCCTGGGGCTCACTGATCAGCACATCTAGCCAATGTGTTGATTCCACACTTAATGAGAGACCCTTTCTCCAAATATATAGAAAAAGATAGCTAACATTGACCTCTGACCTCCATGTATGGAAGCATGCACCTAAATCCAGATATGCACACACATTCATATGTCATGCACAGAAAGTATTAATAAATAAATTTAAATTATTAGATCTTTCTGCCATAGATGGAAGGGAGAATAAAACATCTTTCCATGAAGCTTTATTTTCCACCTTTTGCTTCTAAAAGGTAAATAACAAATAAACCTCGACTACATACATTTACATACTGCCATTTTTCTTACTTTGTATCAGATTCCTCTGAATAAAATATCATTGCTTTTAGTTTCATTCACTGTTGCCCCATTGCTCTCTAGAAAGTATGTAACACATTCACAGTTCCACTAACAATGCAGGAGTACACTTATTCCACAATATCACCATGACAATCTTATTGCAAGTTCTTTTGGTATTATTATTATGATTTTTTATTTTTGTGTGTGCATGCATTAGTGTATGTGTCTACACCATGTATGGGTACAGACTCACCAATCTCAGAAGAGGTACCTTCCTGGAAACCAGAGGTACAGACAGTTGTGATTTTCTGTGTGGGTGCTGGCAACTGAACCTGGGCCTTCTACATTCTGAAAAGGCAGAAAGCACTTTTTAGTACTAAGCCATCTCTCCACCCCCTGATAATTCTTTGTACATGTTGTTAGTCCTGTGGGTGAAATGATTTACTGTTCCTGGTTTCACTGGCTTCAAATCAGTGTGAGTTCTTTAGGGGAGAAAAAAATGCCCATTTAAATCTATAGCTCTGGGAAGTGGTTCTTCTTCTCCTTCTCTTTTCAGTTTGTGTTTCTTGTATTTTGGTTGTGAGCCCAGCCTTTATAGTATCACAATAAACTCCTCATATATTCCCTAGGTAGAGCTATGTTTCCAATGTTTTTTTTTTATCTATCTATCTATCTATCTATCTATCTATCTATCTATCTATCTACTTGAGACAGGTTTAGCTTTGGGGCTTGTCCTGGAACTTGCTTTGTAGACCAGGCTCAGCTCAAACTCACAGAGATCCCCCTGCCTCTGCCTCCTGAGTGCTGGGATTAAAAGTGTGCTCTACCACCACCTGACTTGTTTCCAAAATCTTGTTAATCTGTATGAATTATGGTGATTTTTGCCCAAATTCTGAAAACTGTATGTTATAAAATGAGGCTCTTCCCATTGCAAGATTATGTATATCATTTCCTAGACTTTCTTTTTTAAATTTAAATTAGAAACAAGCTTGATTCTCATGTCAATACCAGCTCCCTCTCCCTCCCCTCCTACCCTGTCCCCCACCAACCCCCTAGTCCTCTACTCCATCCCCTCTCTGCTCCCCAGGGAGGGTGAGGCCCTCCATGGTGGATTCCCAGTCTGTCATATCATCCAGGGCAGGGCCTAGGTCCTCCCCCATGTGTCCAGGCTGACAGAACATTCCTTCCTAGACTTTCTTGCAGAACTTTTTCTCTTCTTCCATTTGTTTTTACCTGCATATAATATTTATTTTGAGCATAGAGGTCAGATTTGTTTCAAATTAATAGCTATTTGCATTCATACTGCGTTTCCAATCCATCTTTTCCCAACTGAAATGAAACACAAACTTTTATCACGCTTTAAATGTCTTCACTGATTGTACATGTATAATTCTGCATTACTGATTTTTGTTCTTAATCATATTGTCTATTCATTTGATTACTGACTTCAGAGTATATATATGCATATATATATATATATATATATATATATATATATATATACACAGAGGGAGAGAAAGAGACAGTATTCCCCCTTTCCCTCCCTTCTCTCTCTCTCTTTTATTTTTCATGCTTATTTGAGGGCATTTATACTTACATATAAATATTAAAAATTATTATACGAATATCTTGTTTTTCTACTAAATACCACATTGGAGATTTAAATTGGAATTTGAAGATATAATATTGACATTGAGAAAATTGAAGTTTTATATCAACTCTTATGATTCTTTCACTTGTTTTGTCAGGATTTGTTTTATGTCTTTCACACTGGCATTGCAGTTTTTTCATACTGGATTGATGCTTTTCTTATTAAATTTATCTCAGTACTATGTAGGGTATTTTCATTACTGTAAATATAATTTTATTTCACTTTCATTTCCGTCTTTATTGCTTGAATAGAGAAACACTGTATTGTGTGTGCATGTGTGTTAAGCACCTGTACATTCTTTCACCCATCAAATTCTCTGAATAAGTTTCATAGATTTTGTTAAAGTGTTTTCTTTTTCTAGCTCTATGAACATAATATTAACAGTTAAAGATATCATTATATAGTTTCTACTGTTTAACCCTTTTGGTATTTTTTAATTAGCTAGGAAGTCTAAAACAATGATGAATAAGAACAGAGATTTGAAGCATTCTTGTACAGTTCTGAATTTTCTTTGATTGGGACAGTGCTTTGCCAGTTGTGATTATACTTAGCATCCAGTTTTAGTAAACTGTACTATTTCCAGATATTTTCCTCTAATCACATTTAATTTATAAATGTATTAGAACTGCAGCTAAATATTATCAAATGACTTTAAGGTGATATTAATATCATCATTTATATCATTTTCCTCCTTAATTTAGTGATGCCATAAATTATGTTGAGGGATTTGCAGATATTGATACTGAACCTAGTTCACGTTTCCAAATTTAGTAGTATACATTGATTCATAATTTCTGTGAAACAAACCTGTTAATCCCTCATGGTGTTACATGGGTATGCATCATATATAATATACATAATACATATATATTTCCATATAATTTCTTTACTATTTGTGTGTCTTCTTATTAGTCAGGGTCTTCTTGCATTATTCTGGGGTCAGGTAAATGTCTTTGGCTCTGTTGCTCCAGGTCACAGTGGTTAGCACCTTTTTTTCCTAAGAAATCTCATCTTTTTATCAATCAAATCAAGCAGGTCATATACCTAGTCCTAGGGTGACTGCAGGGATCCAAGAAGGAAAGAAAAGGTGGACAAGAGCTCTTAAGGCCACACATTGGGAAGAGTTCCATTTCTACTTCATTTTATTATTCATGTCAACTCACTTGGCATACCCCAAAAGTAAGGCACAGGAAATGACTACCTTGAAAAAATTTCCTGAATGAAGGGAAGGGTGAAATATATCTTAATTGGTCATATTTTTATTGAAAGACTGCTGGATTGTATTTCCTAGTGTTTCATTAAAAATGTCAGCATGTGTATTAAAAAATAGGAGTACCTATAGATTTGTCTGTTTTTATAGCCCTTTGTATGTTTAGAGATTAAATTTAGACTAATGTCATTTTTAAAAAGAATTAAAGGGGCTGCCTACCTTTTTCTTTTATAAATTTATTATTATTATTATTATTATTATTATTATTATTATCATTCTCTCATATATTACATCCAACCACATTTTCCATTCCTCTCAGCTTTTATCTCCCATCTCCTCTTTCCCTCAGATACATGCCCCCTCCATGTCCCCTCAGAAAAGAACAGGTCGCCCATGAACATCAACCAAACATGGCATAATATGCTACAATAAGACTAGGTACATACCATTACATCAAGGCTGGATGGGGCAACCAAGTAGAGGAAAAGGATCTCATAATTAGGCAAAAGAGGCAGCCACCATGCCCACTCTCACGGTTAAGAATCCCACAAGAACACCAAGCTACTCAGCCATAACATTAAATTAATTAAAGGGATTATGTAATTTTTGTGGCTTTAGAGAATTTAAATTCTATTGAAATATTGCTTTCCCCCAAGTATTTACAATTGTATAAAAACCCATGAATTCCCTTGCTGTGGTGTTTTGCTCAATGATGAATACTTATTCATTCTTTCATTCTCTTATTTGATAAATGATGAATTGAAAATTTCTACTTCTTAATCAGTTGATTTAGTTTACTAAAAAAGCATTTCTTTTTAAAATTTTAACTGTACTGCTGAAGAATTTATTGTAGAATTTTTTTATATCTGTCTTTACTTCTGATTTTGTCTCCTTTCACATTTTAACACTTGGGAATATGTATTTTCTTTTTTTCTTAATGTGACTTCCAAGAGGGTTATCTGATCACCAGTTTTTCTCAAAGAACAACCTTTAACTATTTTACTAATTCTGGAGTTTTTGTTATTTCCTCTCCTATTTATTTCTCATTATATTTGTGATTCTTTCCCAACCATCATAAGACAATTTCTCTTCTCATATTTGTTTGTCAGTGCTATAAGTGTGTGTAGTTTTTGTTCTGGGGAAAGTTTTCTCTATGTCATGTATATTTTGGAATAAAATAATTTCATTGCTTTTCAGATTGTTTGAAATTGTACTGTGAATTTGCTGGTATTCTATGAGTACGTTTCTTACGTTCCATGTGCTTACTTTTACATCATTTAAATCATCTCAGTTATATAGCTGTTGTGCTCAGAGAACCTATTTTCCATTTTTTCCCCTGTATCCTCTGTTTTCATCCCTTTCTTAGTATTCTTCGGGATTTGTCATTGAAGTCTCTTATATTTTTCCCCTCACAATTTCCATTTTGATGTTTTTGCTTTATGTTTGTTATTTCCTTTTGTGTGCTATCCTCCTGGCCACTGTTTTGGATCTCAGCCACAGCTGTCTTCTTCTACAGTTCATCTACTAAACTGTTGATTTGGTAAATCATATTTTGAAGTACCAGAAAGTCTATTTTTTGATATGGCCATTCAACCTCTCTCTGTTCCTCTTTTTGTCTTCTTTATTGGCATTGGTGGTAGTTTACAAGTTATCATTATCCGTCCTTCCACAAAAAGTAGACACTACTTTGTTGTTAGCTTGTTGAAGTTGCCTCATGGTAAAGAGGACACCTAATCAAGTGGTAAGAGGCTCCCCATTGGCAGCAAACTAAGTTTTTAGGGGAAGAAGTCTTCTTTCTAGGTTTATAGTATCTCCACCTATTCTTTTCATTCATTTCTTCATATGCTCTTGAAGTCTAACGGCAGCAGGAACATGGTTCTTGTATTTTCTCAAAATCTGGGATCATTTTGCAAGGTCTCTTTAGTGATGGATCAATGATTTCTTTTGCACTTAACAGAGTAAGAAAGACAACAGTTCTTTTTGCCAAGACTTTCACAAGATATAGGTCACAATTCATATTCAGAGGCTTTCTGTAAGTTTCAATAATTCTTTTGCCCAGGAAAGGTGAAGAGCTTGGAGTTTGCAATGAGAAACACTGTAAGCTGAACTTCTCATTTTCCCAGAGTCTTCTCACATGACTGGACTCTAGTTATCGTACTTCACACGGAGCTGTTTTACAATAACACGGGGCTGGTGGTGAGGTTCAGGGTAATTGTAGTAGTTTGGGTACTGTTGTAAAAATAACCACTAAAATATTATGATTTGGGGCCAGCAATTGGTCCAGCAATGAAAATCACTTGCTGCCAACTAGATGACCTACATCTGATCCAGAACCAAGATGGTAGCAGAGAACTGACTCCCACAAATTGTCTTCTTATCTTCATGTGAAGTATCTGGCATGTATATTTGTAAGAATGCACACACACACACACACACACACACACACACAAATGCACACTTGCCTTCACTAAACAAATGTAATAAAATTAAAGTATATTGCAATGCTAAGGAATTTTATTTATTTTAAATATAATTTTAGAAATGGAGACACGAGAATAAAAATACAGAAAATTCATGCTAGGAGATCAGACAAATGTCTCTAATCACTACAACTTGAATCCCTGCAGGAGGCAAGAAAATAAAAATTAGTTAGAATTCTGTAAAGTTGCCAGTTTTAACTCTATAAGGATAATAAGAAGCAGAATTGCTGTTTGTCCTTGCTGTGTGACTATCGCACCATCCTAAGAATAGTGAGTCTGTATTACTCTGACCATCTAAAACTTGAGATTCTCTCAATGACAAAGTCTAACCTATGTGAATAAAAGTTTCCAAAAGGGAATTGTACTTTCAAACTGAAACCTTCTATGAGGATGATTAACTGACTAGAACTTCAGTGCAGTGCTTGTGGAGAGTTTTGAATGTTTTAAGTCCAGAGCCAAATTTCAATTTAGCTTGGACTCTCTTTAGCTACCTAAGGATTCATTCCTTGCCCACCTCTATGTCTAGCCTAACACACTAACATATGAAAACCCTTTGGAATGTATTAACTTAACAAAACCATAGTTTCCAGCAGATAAAATGCTAGGAGTATTGCTAAATAGAGTTTGAGGCCTTTATCAGAGATTTCTCTTCTTTGTGTTGATTTATAATATACTTTGTTCTATTACTCCAAACAAAACAAAACAAAACAAAACAAAAACCTTCATGAAACTGCATCCATATTGGAGCTTGGAATTTGGGGTGACCAAAACATGTCCATATTGGAGCTTGGAATTTGGGGTGACCTAAATATGTGTTCCCCAGGCTATGGTAGGTCAAATTTGTCTCTTTTGAGGTGAGACTTGTGTTTTTACCTCAATACCTAGAATACAACTAAGAGACTTCTGGGAAATGTAATCTCTGTCCTTAACAGGAAGTGCCACGGATAGTAAGTTCACAGTGGAGTGTAATAGTCACTCAGACCACGTTCTAGGCATCCATCCACTGTATCAGCACAGTATCCTAGAAAGAAGGAAAAAAGAAGAGAATAGGGATTCCTCTCTCCTTCAACACGGTGTCATAGCTCTCTTGACTGGCAAGCTTTAATGTGGGACTCAGAAATGCCATTTCCACTAACAGTAAATTCTGAGTATCGCTCACTATTGAATCTTCTTGAAAATATCAGCGTAGGCTTTTGAAACGAAAAAATCTGATGTTAAGTCCTGTTGTTGCTTTCAATGTTGATGATAACATGAGCAGATAAACTGCGCAGTTTCTCTCCTTCTCTCTCTCCTCTCTCTCTCTCTCTCTCTCTCTCTCTCTCTCTCTCTCTCTCTCTCTCTTTTTTTGAGACAGGATCTTTTGATATAGCACTGGCTTGCCTGGAACTTCCTATAAACATCAAGCTGGCCTATACTATATACTGCACATGCCTTAAAGCAAAGAACTAACAGGGACACAAAAACTATTAGTTTAAACAAAGCTTTTCTCTATAAAAGTTGGTTGCCTTGTGTAGGTTCTTACAGTAGTAGAACACTTGCTGGCACAAAACAACGTTACAATTACTTTCAAATGAAAGAAAGTACAGGCATTAGTATCTTATAATTAATGGCCCAGACTTCAATTTTTCATATTTGCTCATGTTTTAATATTTGTTAATCATTGTTCCCCAAAATTTTGTAGCTACATATATCACCACTTGAATATCAGATCTTTGTGACAGACATAAAAGCAAGTCCCTAACCTTAATACTGTTGAAAAGGCTTCAAGGAACTACCTAAGATAAGAGAGAGGTCTCAGCTCAAAGATATGGGAACACTGATCACTTAAACCAGGCATGTACAACTTGTGGCCCTGTGGGCCAAATATATCCCTGATAGGTATAAATATGCCCCCAAAATTTGGTAGATGGCCATATTATATTACAGTGTTGAAAGGCTGGACACCTCTGATAAGCTGTCAAAAGAAAAGAAAGATTCCTAGCAATGTTTGGGCTATGTAAGATAGATTTGAGAAAAGCAGGAAGATATGTCAGAGACTGAATTCCATGAAAGTATGTGAAAAGCAAACATCAAGTTTGTAGTGGAAGGTTTTACTTAGGAATCAAGAACTGGGAAGGGAAAGGTCAGAAGGCATGACTGAGCAGAGTAAGTTAAACTCTGAAGCAGGACAAGCACAACCTTGGCTAAAGCAGACATGAAGCAATGGAGTCACATTTACGCAATGTGAGGAGTCACAGGAAGTCCATGACATCTGATAAAGCAGCTCTGCAACTGAGGCAACCCTGATGGCCGTGACAGCTGGAGGATTCCCACTGACCACAATCTCCATGCCTGTCTAGCAGCCGTTTCCTGGAAGTGGAATGTGGGAAGAACACCTCTGTGTCAATCATATAGGGGCAGAGTCTGGCATTGACAGAGTAAGAATGAAATAGCCAGTAAGTCCTGAGAACTCTATTCTTGTTCTAGTGATTGAATTTCCCTTTGGGAAACTTTCAGAGTTGTTACTTATTCCATAATAACTGCAAAACATGTCAAGTTCTAGAGAGAAAGGAATTTTGAAAGCAAAAAGACTTACTTGAACCCTGGCCCTGGATAAGCCTACTACTGGTTGTATTTGTGTAAGTTGCTTCACTTTTCTGAATTTGTTACCTGATCTGGAAAATGGAGTGGAAAATAGTACCACAGTATTCCTTGGAATACAAAATGGTATAATATATTTAGTATAAGCAAGAAAGTTAGTGATTCTGTAAATGGCATTACGAAGATGAGATCTTTATTATGACTTTTTGTGATGGGTGTTATGTTAGGTCTTGGTTGGAATAAGCATCTGGCCATTTATTATAAAGAGTTACATAGAGTGTACTCATCATCTATGGACATCTTTGTCAAAGAGTTGAAGACTTGGGCAAACACAAATCTGCTAGCAACTAAATATAAACACACAAAATTTTCTCAAGAAAAGAATAAACTTACCATTGTCAGAATGATTGCTAGAGTGAAGGCAATCTGAAAAACCTTGGAAAATTGACCTGGGCCAAAGCATTTTGTAAGTTGTGTGCTGAGAAATGATGGAAAAGTCCATTGTTTGAATGAACTTTTAAAGACTGATTCATCTTTATGTGTATAACTGTTTTGCCTGTATGTGTGTGTGACACCTGTATGCCTGGGATCCACTGAGGTCAAAGGAGAATGTATGATACCTGTAACTGGGATTAGAATGGTTGTGATCTGTCATGTGAGTGCTGGGGATCAAACCCAGGACTTCTGGAAGAACATCCAGTGTCTTTAATCTCTAGGCCTTTGCTCCAGGCCCATCAGAATGTTGAGACAGTTAGTTGAGACAGACTTTAGAATGTAGATTATGCTGTGAGAGAAAGGCCAATATTGATCATTCACTCCTTGCAATAGGCAATTCTGAGTGCTGTGGAATGACTGGCATTCTTGATGGACAGCCTATGCTTCCCAGTGATAACTATTGTTTTGAAATGTGGAATGATAGGAGTTCTTGATGGACAGACCATGTTGCCCAGTAATACCCATTGTTTTGAAGTGTGACTGAATTCTTCAATAAGTTCTATCTCAATATTTCCTCCTTCACTGGACAAGCAAGTGACAAAATATTTAAAGATGTCAGTTTCTCACAAGCATTCTAAATATCACATTATAATGGTGCAAATGCTCAGTTTTATTCAGAGACAGAAAATCACATATCTGAAAATCACATATCTGCTTGCTGTAGGTTATGACGGTCTTAGTGCTAAGCTGCTAATGGATAAATTATTGACATCTCCCTGTCTTACAACTGCCATTCACTTCTAAAATCCACTTTGATCTGTAGCAGACAGACAAACAGGAAACAGAAAGTCATGGGGCCAAAATAGGTCTAGGATTCTCATTTCCTTTATCAAGTGTTTGTGTAACAGAGCACCCAAAAGCTGAATGTGCTAAAACAATAGCCATTTTGACAACAATCACATGGGTTGTGAATCTGGATAGAGTGCAGAAAGAGATGACTTTTTGCCTTATGAAACCTGGTCATTTCTAACAGGAGTGTCTGGCAGCAGGCTGAGATGGTCTGACTTTGGGCATATAGTTAGAATTTTGGTAACTGCCATCACCTATGTTCCTTAGTACTCTTTCACATGACCCCTTACTATGTCCAGCTTTGGTGTCCTAGTTTGCTTTCTGTTGCTGTGACAAAACCTACTTGGGAGAGGGTTCATTTTTTCTTACAAGGCAGGAAATCAAGGCAGATACTGGGTTTCATTCCCTTGCCTTTCTCAACTATCTTTCTCTTCTCTTCTCTTCTCTTCTCTTCTCTTCTCTTCTCTTCTCTTCTCTTCTCTTTTCTCTTCTCTTCTCTTCTCTTCCCTTCCCTTCCCCTCCCTCCCCTCCTCTCTGTTCCCCTTCCCTCCCCTCCCCTTCTCTCTCCCATGTCGCCTCTCTTTTTTTCCAAGACATGGTTTCTCTAAGTAGCCCAGACTGGCCTTGAACTCACAGAGATCCACCTGTCTGCCTCTCTAGTACTTAAGCTACCTTTCTTAAATAACTCCAGCCACTCTGCCTAGAGATGGCACCATCCACACTAGGCCTTCCCACATTAATTAGCAACGAATAAAACGCTTCACAGGCACAAACACAGGCCAATATAATGAATGCAATTCCTCAGTTGAGATGATCTCATCCCAGGTATTGTCTAGGTTTGTGTCATATTGACCAAAAATAACTGTGACAATGGGCTTCTTTGCATCATAGATGCAGGATGTCCAATGTCTTACATGGTAGCTGGAGTTTCACCAAAAGAAAGTTCTTCCAGAACTTTTAAAGGCTCTACCAGGAATGGACATAGCATAACTTCTACCATATTCCATTGCTAAAAGTACAAGGACAGCGTGGATTCAATAGATATTAGCTGTATATTGTGAAATAACATGAACTTACAGGTGTGCAAGAACTGTGGGTTTCTATCACAATTACTGTTGCCACATAGCCTATACCCTAAAACTTAGAACCTGTATCAATTTGATTTCTATTACTACAGTGAAATACCTGAGGCACATAACTTAATAAAGATAAAAGGCTTATTTAGCTCAGTTTGGGAAAGCTGTGAGTTCAAACAGCAAGATACAGACTCTCACTCTGGAAAGGTGTTCCATGGCTGATGAGGAATGACAGTGGCAGGTGTGTGTATTAGAGCAAGCAGTCACATCATGTACACTGTGGGGCAAATGAGAGGTATATGTTGTATGTGACATATAGAAGCCCTTATTTGAATGGACAAGCTGTCTCACAATGCCTTCTGCAGTGGGTCACACACACACTTACAATGACCCTCCGTCTCAATGGCTCTTCACCTTTTGATGATGCTACCCCGAAGACCAAGTCTTTAGTTATAATAGATGCTCAGGGGATACTAAGACTATGTCTAAACCACTGAAGTGGCGAAAAACAACAAAAATAACACTACTTAATTTTGATCACCATTCTTTGGACCAGGAATTTGAACAGGATCCCATTGACTAGTACTCCATTGAAAGCATCTCTCACGAGAATGCAGAGACATGACAGATGAGGCTGATGTCGTCTGGTAATTTGGATTGGTTATCTAAGATGTACTTCTTGCTTGACTTGACAGCAATCTGGATTGTTGTCACAGAGATCAACATAAACTAGCAGCTAGAGAGCCAGTATGCTTTTGTCAGGGAGGGTACACTTTCTACACGATGATGTGTTTTCCCCAGAATATTTATGAAATAGGTCACCAGGTGGGCCAGGCAGCTCTGTCTGATAATTTCCAATTTAGTCTACAAGTATCAAAGCATCATTTCCAGCATATGCTGTAGGTTGAATGGGCTATTAGACCTTCCAGGGTTCTCAACACTTAGGAGGGAGACACAATGGGGTTGGGAATGCAGGGCCAGCCTATGATTCACAGTAAGACCTTGTCTCAAAACAAAACAAGGCAGATCAAATCTCTTGTTGGTGGTTGGGCCACTGTCTACTCATCCTAGCAAGATATAAGAACCTCTTTCAGCAGGCCATTTTGCATATCAGGTATCTTGGGAGCTGGACTCTGGAGCCTGGAGTATGCTTTCATCAGAGCCAATGCTAACGATATTTTCATATTAAACAAATCAGAGGGCTTTAAAGAAGGGACAGACCCATTCTCTATAAAATAGGCTCTCCCCAGCAGAGACTTCAGAGAGTTTATTTAGATAACATTGCTTGGCTGTGCACTTGAATAGGCATAATTCCTAGTATCTGGCATTAAAGCTTTTATGATGACCATGGATTTGTCCCAACATGGGCATACATCTCTGGTGTTTTTGCATGAGTTGTCTATTTTCTTTATGCGCTGATTATTTCTTTTGCAGGATGGTTTACAGTAAGGGAACACCGTTTTACTTTCTTGTGTTCATCGACAGGCACACTTCATTCATTCTCCCAAGCAAACACCTCTCTACATCACCTCAGTGATATTAGCTAAGCTAGGTTTCACCCTGTGTTTACTATTTAACTGTCCCTTAAGGAATGGAGCAATATCTGGCTTCCAACTGGATGCTGACTATAGAGCTGGGGTCAGAGCTTATCTGTAAACACAGAGAACCCTCTAAAATTGTCATGTGGTGAGCCCCTCAGAGCTTACCAGGAAGATATAGACAAAGCAAATGGTAAAGGTACACAGGAGACGTGTGTGTGTGTGTGTGTGTGTGTGTGTGTGTGCGCGTGTGCTTAGGGAGCTTGGCAAAGACAAGTTTGTGACTTAAAGACATGTCCAGTTAAAATGTTTCTCCCCTTTTAAGGAAAGTTCTGTAATATGGAGTGCTAAAGAATAATTTTGGTGTTAGAGAAAGACACACATGGATTCCTACCCAGGCTCTATCAATAACCAACTGTGTGTCCTATATGAAAATGACTTAATGCAAGCCAGTTGGACATGGTGGTTTATGTTGGTAACTTTAGCATCTGAGAGTACAAGGCCAGCCTGAACTCCATAGTGAGATCTGACTTTTTAAAATGTACTTTATCACTCCAAGGCCTGATTACCTCATTTGTAAAATTGAAATAATAATACCAACACTTACTAAGGATGTTGGGAAGAAGAAATAAGATACTGATGTAGTGATTTAGCATCACTGCTTGGCACAGGTTAGGCACTAAAAGCATGGTAACTATTATTGGGTATAGGTTATATAGGAACTTTTCTGTATCACTTTTCTCCTGTCTTCCCTCTAAACACACATAAAGTTCCAACCCTTTTTAATTCCTGTCTTTTGAAGAGAAATTCCTTCTTTATCAAAATACTGATATTAATTAATGGTCTAACCTTGGATTGGATAATTACATTGTGTCATCAAGCTCCAGATTATTAGATATTATTTGCAAGAAAACCAGGCCTACAGTTCCTCCCAGACTGAGCATGGAGGCTGCAAATTGAGTTTAGAGGATTACTGACCTTTAGACCCTGGCTGGCAGCAGGGGCAGCCCACACTCCTGGTCTTGAAAGCCACAGCAGGCTCTTATAATTGAGTTACTGCCTGGGATTCAGTAGGACTAATCCATCTATATGATTTCTTCGCCTGGTTTAATATCATTAAACAAAACCAAATTAAGCAGAGGGTGGGAGTGGAGTGGGATGAGGTGAATGGCTTTTCTGTTTGGGACTCACGAGCACATCTCCAAGGCCAGGATGAAGCCTATGGTTTGATGAATGGGCTGAGGACTCTGTGGACTAAGTCATGCTATCAGTCACCTTACTCCCTAACAGCACACAGTTGTCCTCACTTCCAGACAGGACTGTGGGGGAAAGGTTTCCTAACATCCAGGGACTGATTACTGATCTCCACAGTCCTCTTTGCTTATTCCCTGACTGCCCTTTTCCCTTCTGCCCCATGAACAATGATTTCTGGTTTCCGGGCTGTTTTTCTTCCAGTTCTAACTCTCAGGGATCTTCCATGGATTGTCTCAAATCTAGCTGGGACACAAGCTGATCCTACTTATTCTTCTGCAGCACTAGAGGCTAGCCTCACCTCACTCCACACATAAGGTTGGATAACCTGAGCAGTGGGGACTGTGCATCCAGTTTGTCAACCAGAGCATACAGCCAGGAAGGAGGGGCCAATGTGTGTGTGTGTGGGGGGGGGAGCAGCAACCACCGGGGCAGTTTCACTCTCTGCCCTATTGACACCCAGATCACAGCGCCCTTTTCTCCCTTCTTGGAGAATCAGTCTGTCTCAACGACTCCGACAGCTGGCCAGAGGTAAAGAGCCACAGATTCCAAGACTGAGATTTCGGCGCAGTTGCCAACAGCGGAGTCCCCAAAGTGTAGGTGGCGACCAGCGCAACCGGAAAGGCAGACACTAGAAGTCTAGGGATTCACAAGGGTGGAGGTTGGGGACTCCTGGCTCAAGCAAAGCAGCTGTGAGAGCACAGGAGGGCCCTGACTGTCCGAGGGGATAGGGGACACCCCGCTGACACGCTCGCCCGCACTTCGTTGGGCTGCCAGGCTTTTGCTAGGCGGCAGCTGACGTCGGCGCGCCCCTGCCGAGCTCTGCTTTTACTACAGCCGGCAGGCGGCTTTGTGGGGCCCCGCCCTCGCCGCCCCCCTCCCCGCGTGCCCACACCTTGTGGTTTATATAGAACGCACCCCAGTGCTGATTCTTGCCTCTCTGGGATCGGAGAGTTCTTTGCCGGGAGAGTGGCAGCAAGGGAGCAGGCGAGCTCCCAGGGGGTGTGGGTGTAGGGAGAGAGAACAGGTAAGGGTCATCCGTTCCCGCTTTTCTGCCAGCCAGCAACTCAGGCCCCTCTTTTAGCCAAAAGACAGGAACCTGAAAATGGATTAAATAGAGAGAAGGAGGAGATTCTCCCTTTCCGAATCCCCGCGGGTGAGAAGCTGCGCGGCTCTGCGGTGTAACAGGCTCACACGTTGCTCATCACATGTTCAAACATTTCCCTTTCGGGGAGGCTTGTTATTTTTAAGTGAATATTTTCGTCTTTGTTTTGATTTTTTTTAAACCTTCCTCGGGGGTTTTATTTTGATTGAGTTGGCGGCCCGCAGCAGATTGGGAGAGGCGGGGGAAAGCAGCCGGTCAGAGCTTAGGCAGCCCACCCAGGCTACTCCCTGCGTGGCCGGTTCCCGCGGAGCAAACGACCCGCACAGAGCCCGGGCAGGCCGGCGGCGAAGCCGGGGAGTCCCGGCCGCGCCTCCCGGGTGCCCCGAGGTTCCGGAGCGCGGCTGTCGGCTGACTGGCAGGAGCGGAGCTGCGGCCGCACCGCTTTGTCTCTGCACTTCTGGAGCGAGCGAGCGAGCCAGCGCGGCGAGCGGCTCCTCCTGTGGCCGGTCGCTCACTCGGGCTCGGGCGGCGGCTCCTCCTTCACCCCTCTCTTTTCCTCCCCACTCTCTCGCAGGCGGCAGCAGTGGGGAAGAGCGGATTCCGCCCGCCCGGAACCACACTGAGAGCTCGCGGTCCCGACTTGCCGCCCTAAGCGCTCTCCCAAGTCCAGCCCGCTCGGCGAGGACTTCCTTCTCCTGGACGAATCTTGTCAAGCAAGCTGGGATCTATGAGTGGAAAGGTGACCAAGCCCAAAGAGGAGAAAGATGCTTCTAAGGGTAAGCCCACCGGCCAGTCCGTCTCCTTTCCTTTGCTCGGTTGCCCTCGCCCCCTTGTGTGCGCGCCGCCCAGTGACTCCTAGTCTCCCTGCTAGACCCTAAGCTGCTCATGACCTGTGCGACCCCGGACAAAAACCCGGGAGGTTAGGGCCTCTGGGGGAGTGTGGGTTTGCATCACTTTCCCTTCTTCCTATCGGAATTGTGGCCCCTCCAAGTGCCTCCAGGCTCCTCTACTGCCCCTCCGAACGCATGGTGGCGGCGCTGCGGGCAGGCGAAGCTGCTGCAGCCTGGAGCGCCGGGAACCGTGCTGCCTGCTACATACTGGACGTGTGTGTGTGTGGGGGGTATGTCTCTGTGTGTGAGTGCATGTGTAGGTGCGTACGTGTGTATATGTCTCTGTACGTGTGTGTATGTCTCTGTGTGTAAGTGCATGTGTAGGTGCGTGTGTGTGTAGGTGTGTGTGTGTGTGTGTGTGTGTGTGTGTGTGTGTGTGTGTGTGTGTGTGTGTGTGTGAATGCTACAGAGAGTGTGTGCATATGTGTGCTGTGAGGGTGCAACATGGTGACATACTCAGGAATTTGTCCCACTCTCAGGATCTTAGCTCAGACCCACGTTCAACCCCCCCTCCCTGCCCCCAATGCAAACAAAGAGCCTGGCCCATATGCAGAGCCCCTCCCCCAAGCCTCTTTTCACCTTACACCCCTTACTCCCCAACTTCCTACCCATCCCACTCAAAGGAGAAGGCAGGAACGTGCACCTTCTGACATGCCGCGTGCAAAAGTGAGCAATCTGGATACCCTGGCGCCGCCCGCGTTGCGCCTCAGTAGCGCAGCCTTGCCAAGCCCCAGGAGAACAAAGGCTGTTGTCCCCTTGCCACTAATGCCTAGTGCTAGTGGGCCTCTGCAGGAGGGCACAGTCCCTTTTCTCAACTGCTTGGGATAGAACTACTTGGCCCAAGGCGCCTGGTCCCATGTCCCTTGGAGTGTACTTCTCGGCCTGGGGCCTCCCGCCGGCAGGATGGGGGACATGCAGCAGAGTAGGGCTCAACCTGGGAAGAACTCAAGAAAAGGAAAGGGTGTCTTCTGCTACCACCAGCTCCTATTAGTGGGTGCCTTGCTGAGGAGCCAGCTTAGCTCGAAAATGTAAAGGGGAGCCAGCAGCCTTGTGGACTAGGGCACAGAGACAGACACGGGCAGAAAGTGTGGAAAAACTCAGGTGCACCTGTCTGGAATAGTCACAGTGGACTCTGGGGTGGGCTAGGTCCTATGGACCACTTGCACCCTCAAAGGCAGAGACTGACTCCTGTTGAAGTGGATTTGCAGCAGCGGGGAGTGGGGGGACTTCCAGACTTTGGTGATGGGGATACTCAATTTTTCCCTGAACTCTAGGGCTCCTTTCGCTCCCACTCTTTCTCCACCCCCTTTTCCTCTGCTCACTTCTCTTCTCTCAGAGCTTGCTTTCTCAGGAGATTCTAGGACAGCACCTGTTCTCCCCCTCTGAAAGTTGTCAAAGTCTTCAGCTCAGGCCTTCATCTTTATTTCTAAGTGGAGCTGTTTCTCTTCCCACTGGGCAAAGTGGTGGACTAAAGGCTCTGGAAGTTTGTGGAGGGTTAAGTCTGTTGTCCTAAGGTTTAGAGGTGTCAAGAGTTGGGGACTCCCTCACTTAGACATGGTGGTCCCTTGGGACACACATACTGGCTGTGACCATAAGTTCTGAGAGTAGAACTGCTGTTTACGTATTTCCAGGGCTTTCTTAGTTGTGTAAGGTCTCAAAGATCTCAAAGATACCTTCATATGATGAGGAAAACTGACTTAAGGATCCTCAAAATTTATCTTGACATGCTGGAAATTATATCCGAGGAGCTTAACGTGAGGATAGCATTTTATCACTGAGTTACACCCCTCGAGTGTCATTTTCCTTCTAGAGCTTAGACAGGCGAAGGCAACGAAAGATTTTAGCATCTGATTGCTCCAAGTAACTCGCTCCCATTTGATCCTGGACTATTGAACTTTGTTGCGGGAACTTTGGTCTCTGATTTCCAGCAGGTGGTTACTCAGGGTTTGTTTCAGTCTGCATTTGAAGGATCCTGAGCCAATTTCATTGACAGAAAACAACTTGCTGTTTTAGGTATACAATTTTCAGTTGTTCAGTATGGATTGACACATCTGGAAACAGGAGCATGGGTCTCTGTAACTCAGTGATGAATTTTTCTGTTTTAACCAGGCATATGTCATGACATTTTCTTATGTTGACACAGCACATTGGAAAACACAGCTCTCTGTAGGAATTGTGTAATTAGCCACTAGAATTGTGGTTGGAATTAGAATAAATTAATTTAATAGGGCAACTTTTTAGAAGGGAATTTACTTTCCTGGGGAAATGGGGAGTTTCTCTTAGTTAAAAGCAAGATTGCAATTTCAGCCTTGCTGTTGGTTGACTTTGGAGAATTTTTTAAAAAGTGAATGTCAAGTAATCATTGTTTTTTTCCCTGCTTTCAAGAATCTTATATGACAAAGATAATTTTGGAGATGAACAATACCAGATCTACTCATTATTTTAACCAATACAATTAATTACATAATGAAAATATTTGGTTATTTGCAAATGTCCTATATATAGGTCACATTTGGATTTTCAAATCTCGGGTGTTCATTAGCACAGCCTTTGTAACCTAGCAAGATATGGGATCAAACATTTAATGGATATTTCAAAAATACATTTAATTTTGAATGATGCTGTGACAAATGATTGAATCAAGTCAAACAATTTAGGAACAGCTTGAATGAACTTCATAATGTGTTTTGCAGCCTACTGCTCATTTAAATTCATCCTCCCACCCTATCATTTGGGGCTCATGCCCACAGCCTATCATCACTACATTGAAGATTATTATAGAGTACCACATTTCTTGCTTTTCTAAATCACACATAGTAAGTAATCAGTAACTTATTTTGTACTACTGAATGAAATGTGCTTTGGGCTGGGTGTAGTGATACTCACTTGTAAGCTCAGTATTCCAGAGACTGAAGCAGGTTTAATGCCAGCCTGTCTCATGAACTGAACTGAAACTGTCTCAAAACAAACAAAACACTTTAAAATTCAAAACAAAACCCACCCCCCCCAAAGGCAAAGCCCCATCCCCAAAACAAAGAAAAAGAAACGTGGTATTTAGAGCATATATATTGTAGATTGTCTATTCTTTGTAATGTCCTTCAACTCTTTGAGGCCAGGGCTTGTGATTTTTGATAATTCTTTTTCAAAATGTAACCATGTAGGCTAGACTTTTTTTCTGGAAGAGGGCAAGGTAGGGTGCTTGATTCTGTTTGAAAATTATTAAAAGACCCTCTTGTACAGCTAGTCACCTTTGTGTACTAATTATTATTTGCATATACTTTAAACTTATGTGTGTATATTGTTTAGGACGTGTAGTTCTTGATCAAGGGAAATAAATCACAGGGAAATAAAATCCACGACATTTATTTATCCTAATAAATATTTTCTTAGCTTTTCCTCTTCATATTGCATAAGGTCTACCAGTACTCCCATGTTAGGAGAGTACTCAGTTAGGGCTGTGTCCAATTTATTGCAGCTGTTCCTGTGGCACTGAGCAACTTGTGACAATTGGTACCAAATGGTTTCATGATCAAGTAAAAGTGCTAGCTGATTCTTCATTCCAAGTATCTCATTTGGTTCATTGCAACATGCTTGGGGTTAGATGTGTTGATTTAACCACACTTTCCTTTGTGCTTAGTCCCGTAGCCACAGGCAAGTTTGAAAGCCACATGGGCTTTGAGTTCTCTGGTGACAGCACTTGCATCAGGGTTGAGTTTTGCCTGGTCACTGAGTGATGGAGGCCAATGCCATGCATAGTCCATGAAATAATTCACTTGCACAGTTTTTGCTATAGTAGACTGTGACATGTATGGACAGATCTCATTTTCCTTTCCTTGCTGGGAATTTCTCACAGCCTTTCTACTCTACCCAAGAAGCACAGGACATTGTGGTTAGTTAGTCAGCATAACATGGATTGAATTCTGAATTCCATTACCAAAGGTCATCTTGGCCACTGAGACCTATTGTCAGGCTTACTTTTGGGCCAAGCAGAGCAGGTGTTTAGAACAGGTGCTTACTGGCAAGAAGTCCTGATGTAGCTTACCGCTTATTTAAAAACAATGATCATAATCTGTCTCATGTAGAGACTAGTTTTGTGTCCTCATCATGCCGCCAAAGACCCATAGTTTGTAGACAGTTGTTGTGAGCCATATAGTCTCTTCTGTACTGATTGTAGTGATTACAGCTTCAAGGAGAGGCTATGCTAGAGCTGGTCTCTAATCAAAAGTGTTTGACTGTTTGGAGTACAGGGTAGGAGATGAGCACACACATTTGCCAGATTTTCTTCTTTCTTCTTTCTGGATATACACAGCTTCTTTATTGACATATGCAGAAGCTAGAAGGAGGAGCAGATTAAAGCAGGGGATAATGATGCTGTAACTTCTCTTTGTCTTGCTACCATTTCCATCAAGTCCCCTTAGAATAGAGGTCAAATCATTAAGAGGGACCAGGCTGCATCCAAGGATGAAGTTGGAGTGGGAATGGATGTTGGGTGAAGACTGAAGTGAAGCAGAATGTGGGCTGTGACATGAAAAAAGTGGTTGAGGACCATGTGTATGTCAGGGAGATATACAGGTAGTGGCTGTGAAGACAGGGGCTAGGTTAGGGGGAGGGGACATTGGAATCAGAGTTTGGATGATAAGCCAGAAGACTCATTTTTTGAAGCAGTGAGTAGGAATATGAATCTGTTAGCATTTCAGGTCTCTGCAGCTGTGCTGTTTTATGCCCAAATCAACTCCTCATTCTGGGAATTACAATCAACACAGAACAACCAGAATGTGTTGCAGCACCCTCAAATATAGCCAATAAAAAGGCTTTCTAGTGCCTACTTCATTATGACTTATATTTTTGGAGTTGAGAAATTTGAAAGGAATGAAAAATAATTGCCAAGATTAAACAATTCAAAGCAGAAGAAACATACAAATTAAAGAATGATTGGTAAGGGGAGCCCACATGTCTGTTACTGTGCTCAGCTTAACATTACCTTTGAGATGTGGTGATAAGGCACATAATACACTTTTATCAATTAATGCAGAAGACAGACATCTTTGTAACTCATTTTTCTATAGTCACTGATGTACATTTTCCTATTCAGAAGGCACAGTCAACACTGTGTCTTATCAGTGCAGGTCGAGGAGTGGATTTCAGTAGGTTACATTGTTCTGTGTAGCAACGTTCATGTTTAACCTGAAATATAGGTTACTTATTTATGGTATATGAGGCAAGGAAATTTGGTTATGTCTTATATTTATCATTTTTCCTTCTCTTTTCTTCTTTTTGAGAGAAGTCTGGAAGCTAATCTTGAATATTCTGTGACGCTTAGGCTGGCCTAAAATTTATAATGCTCCTGTCTCTGCCTTCTAAGCTTTGTGATTGTATGGATACAGCACCACACCTGGCTGGATGTCATATCTTGATGAAACAATTTTAGGGTCACTTTACAGTCAAATTCACTTCTTTTCTAATTATAGTAGTCATTTTGACTACCATTTCAGTGCTTACTTTCAATTTCTTTTTGAATGGATGACCATTTATTTTCTCCAGAGAAATGTTTTCTAGGGTATTAACCTTCAAAATAAAGGAGTTACATAATTTTAAAGGGATATATTCCTGACCTTGAGGTATGGTCAAAAATAAAGAACTATTTTCTCAAGAGATCTGAGTTTTGATAAACATTAACCATAAATTATAATTACTGTATGTTGAGATTACTGTAAAGGAGGTCTCATGCCTTACCCTTGACTCCACTGCTGATAAATTCATTTAAGCTTTCAATTTCAAATGGAAATGATATTAGTGTCCCTGACTAATGACCTTCCTCACAAGCTAAGGACAAAGGGTAGTACTTGTTCTTATTGGTTCTCTTCAGTTTGGCAGTACCCTTGGATTTTGCTTTATTGATAGTCTAGAGAGCACAATAGGTCTTGTTTGAATTGGGTTACTTGCTTGGCCTGTCTGCAGAGACATCAGATTTGGTCTGGATGCGATTTAAAGAAATTTCCAGTTATGAATTTTTGTTCTTTCTGCATCCTGTCAGTAGAACCTGGGAAGAAAGAAATAATCCAGTGAAAGTGATATCTTATCATAAAATAGTCAATTGAAAATAGTATGGACCCAACATCCTTTTTGGTACCTCAAGTTTAGCTGTAATAACATGCACATCTCTGAAGGACATGTGTTTATGAAGTCTGAGAAAGCCTTGCATCCATATAATCAACACTAGAGTGATATCTTGAGCCTACACTATTCTTTCATGACCCTCTCAAGTCATCATCACACCAAAGGAAAATGACTGTTTTGATTTCTATTACTAATAATACATGTTTGTCAGATACCAAAATATGTTGTAGTCGTTGGTATATGACAACCCACCACCTTGCCTTTCAGCATACTTCCTTTCCTTACTGATACTTCTCCTTGTCTTGTTCTCTCATTTCTTTGAAGACCTCTACTCTCTCTCACCCTAGGGCACTTAATAGTTTTATACTTGGTTAGATAGTAAGAAGTCGTTATTGACTGATGTAGACAAGGCAGAGAACTCCTTTGGGCAGCAGCATGTTCTAGTTCAATCAATGAAAAACATTAAACATCACTATCATTATTTTTGTGGCACCTATATTATTCAATACTTACTACTTATTAAGCATATATAATTTTTATTTGGCTCATTCCATCTTTTTCTACAGTGTGGCACTGATAACTGTATATCAATATATCTAAAATTATTTATATGTATGTAGGTGTTAAGTGTGCATATAAGCATGTGAGTACATTGCCCACATGATCAGAAGAGGATGTCAGATTCCCTGGAACTAGAATTATAGGCAATTGTGAGCTGCCCGACTTGGAATCAAACTCCAGTCTTGTGGAGTAACAGCAAGTTCTCTTAACCTCTAAGCCAGTGGTTCTCAACATGTTGATTGTGACCCCTTGAACATCAAATGACCCTTTTATAAGGTTTGCATATCAGATATCCTGCATATGAGATATTTACTTAAATTTCATGACAGTAGGAAAATTACAGTTATGAAATTACAACCAAAATCATTTTATGGTTGGGGTTGCAGCATTAGAAAGTTTGAGAACCATTGCTCTAAGTCATCTATCCAGCTCATTTTTAGCTTTTATGACAGCCAAATAAATAGTGATTGGTGTGCACTATATGAACTGTAGAGACGGTAGAAGCCCAGACAGATTGTATAGATTGTGCAAGGTTATACAGCTAGCATATTGTAAATCCCTAGCTCATAATTGGTTTTATAGTAATAAATAAATGACTGTTGAATGGTCATTGGTTCTGCCATGTGTAGTCCTACATCCTTGTGATCCTAGCACTTTGGACCTAGAGTCAGAGTGTAAACTCCTCAAGCCATACCTTTCCATCCCAGCTGTAATGCTTACACAGAGGATCAGGGATTTAATGCTAATTGAGGTAATATAGTGAGGCCATGTTTCAAGCAAACCAAATGGTAAAACAAAAGCATCATTATCTTATGCTGTGTTATTTTATATTATATTATCTTATGTCAGATTCTTGTTTTGTTGTCATGTCAGAAGGCAATACACTAGAGAAAAGCTCTGTCATTGCCTCTTGGTGGTATAATCTGATACACATCTGAACATATTTATGTTGTAATTAAGGATCACCTGAGCCAAAGCTTCAACCTAAATGAACCAGTTATCAGTGCTTAGCTTTTAATACCTAGGTAAGTAGGAGATATAATTTTCATTGATCATCCTAAGAATATATGTCAGAGTTTTGACATGAAATGCCTCACGAAACCTTATAATAATGGGAGCTGAATGTACACACTTCCTTCACTTTTGCAAGGTGAAAGAACTGAGTCTCTGAGATGGAAGCAATCTTGTGTAATGTCACTTAACAAGATATGAGAATGATAGTCCAAAGATTGGGGACAGTTACTAAAGGGGTTCTTACTCTATACCATTCATGTTGTATAATGCTTAGCAGTAATAATGACTATGGTGTTGTCAGGCTAGTCTGATGTCTTTGTCAGCTTGTACTGACTCTGTGGTTCTACTCTTGGTTTGCACTGACGTGGACTGAGCCGGGACACAGGTCTTTCAGGAAACCCATTCTGACTTTTGTGATGTCCACACACATTAATTTAAATGTATTTGTAACTGGTTAATTACTACAAAGTAAGTCCACCTTCCACTTCATTAAATGTTTTATGTATATAGAATAAAAAGAAAACAAAATGAGGATTTGATCCAGGTTTGTTTGAGGACACATTTACTTCCTAACCACTATATTATACTTTGCATCCTTAGACAGTGCATTAACATCCTTTCAAATCCTGGTCTGCACAATGTAAGTTTAGTTCTGTCCATCAAACACAGATGCAATTAGGGAAAATGTGTTCATGCATGCACGGTTGTTATAGTGTTGTGGTGTTTTCAATGAAACATGCCTGATTTGTTGCTGTTGCCACTGCTATGTTATGTACTATGGTTGGCCTTGGAAGAACCAGTTCCTACGATAAAAGCTGGGCTTTCTTTCCCAGCTGGCCTTGGATATTCTAACTTCTTACTTTGCAAAGTACCTTTCATATCGCTTGTCCATTTCCTTGAGTGCTTGTGGTAGGGAATTGGCTATCTGACTATGGTTATTAACATTTAAGCAGTTGTTAGCTTGAATACGCTAGTACACTTTTCCAGCTCTGTGTCTGGGAATTTTTCACCAATGTCCTCGAGCACATACTTCCTCTTAACTCACTGTTGAGTAAACTCCACTTGTTTATTTTCTTTTTCATTACATGCTATATGATTTCAGTCTGCTTCTCATCAGAATCATATGTTTCATTTCCCTACTCAGCCTTCAATTCTCCTTCCATCTCCTATTTTTCCCCCTTTCTTTTCTTGTCAACAGATGTCAGTGGATTTATTACCTGAATGTGTTTCCTTTGGGTGCGCTAGGCTAATTGGAGGAGTTTCATTTCTGGCTTTTCTCACTTGATAGCTATATTAATGGCAGTGAGTGAAATCGCCCCTACTTCCTTGAAATGTAGTTGTAAGGAAAAAACTTTTCACTATAATAAAAATGGAAAAATTAAAAATTGTGAGCTTTAGTTTTCATACTATTTATGCTGCATTCCGTTAGATAATAATTCCAAAAATATATCTTGTTAACAGAGACATCCGCCTTGAACAAGCATATTAATTATAGTTCTCAAAGTTGGGAATCATGTAATGTTTTCCTCTACGCTGCAGCAACCTATGTTTAACAGCCATAATTAACAGTGACAGGTCTATTGAGTGGTTATAGGTAAGTTTAATAACAAACATGAGACCCAGCTCTTTAAAAATCCCTCCAGATAATGTACGCAGCATTTCAGCTTCTCTGAAACTGGGGGTTAGTAAACAGCTCGAGTTCTTAAAATATTTATCCTGCTGATAAAAGTAGAAGTAAACAACCCAAAGAAGGCAGGCTGAATGCAGTTCTTGAATATGCCCATAGATATTTTCAGAATCTTTTTTTTCAAGCCAGACTTTGAAAGCATTGAGAATTGACCTGCTTATTTCGCTTTTGATTCTCTTTGTGTATGCTTGCCTCTCCCCTTAGGGGGGTTTATCAAATGTTAAGTCTTCCTAGAGCTCTAGGATTTGCACTGATTTTTGGAGCTCCCAGAACAATGCGATCCATTCTCCTGGAAACAGGGCAAGACGCTCCTTCCAGGGTGCACTTGTTTTCCAAGTAGCTGGGAACTGGGCGGCCAGGCAGTCCTGTTGTAAGGTTTGGTCAACCAATGTCCCTCAGTTGCCATGTAACTGGCAGGCAGTTTTATTACAAACCTCAGTGTACTCATTAACCTCGTGATGTGGCAGCTGCCTAAAAAAGAAACACGGAAAAGTTGTGTCACCAAAGGTGAAACTTGGAGAGGAGCTGCGTAGTGCCCGGCATGACAAAGCTCCTTCCAGGCAGCAGCGACAGCAAGGGCAGCAGAGGGTTTTGCCCCTTGCTCTTCATGCCTATGATGTGACCGGGAGGACTGGAAGCTTCACAAAGAGCTGCAGCTATAGGCTCAGTCCAGAACGCCTGTGCTTTGGTCACAGAAAGCTGTGCCTGTAGCAGCGAATGCCCTGGTTCCAGTGCTCCAGCTGGTGGGAGACCTGGGACAGGCATTAAGATTTGCATCCTCAGTCGGGTGTGACTGGTGGAATTGCTTTCCTCCCTATCTCCACTCCAGGATCTAGCTCTGGGACACACCTGCTGGGCACCTCAAAGACTAGGTATACAAAAGGCCAGGATTTCAGTGGGAGCCTGAAGTCATGGCTTGACCAACACAAGAGCTTTTGAATTCTGTAGTCTGGCTAATGCTAATTCAGTTTTAGCTCTTCCAAAACTAAGCATGCGTCTTGAGAAAAATGCTCCCAGCTCTTCTGAATTTGTGACTTTCTGTTGCTTATGTTTCATTGCTTTGCATTTTTGAGATTACAAAATAATGCATGTTTGCTGAGGACAATTTGGAATATCATAAATGTACAAAGAAAATATCAATCAAGGTTTCATTGGAAGAGTAATTTTTAAAGATATTTTCCTTCTAGTATTTCCTCTGTGCATGTTTGAACACACTCATGACTTGAATAATTTTAAATATGTGTGTGGAATCACACAGAATCAACTATTAACCTACTAGTTTTTCTTCCATAGTATGTTAGTGTCATTAAACAGTATGTGCCCTCATTCTTAATAAGCCAATTAAAAGACTCAAATAGTGGAAAGCAGAAAAAGGAGATTGATTATTCAGTATGACCACATTGTGAAAAGGGACAGAAAGATCTAGTGAACTCCCAAAATCTGCCTAGAGATTAAAGTTTAAATAGAAGGTCAACAATTTACACATCTAAGCAGTTCTGACTACCATTGACCGATCCTTGTCTGGGCCTCAATCTCATTATATAGACTACCTTAGTCTAACAAGTTGTTAGAAATGTGTGAAGTGTTTCTGAGAGCCAAGTTCCTGCTGTGGCTGGTGTCTTTTCCTTCTGCTGGCATGAGATTCTTGGGACAATGTCCATTTCTTTGGGGTTAATTGTTTCAATAGTCTGTTAGTCAGATTGAGAGACACAAGTATTTCTTTAGGATATTTTCATTTCTGCCAGGCACCTTACATTAGCATGATCTTTTATCTTGAACCTGTAATCATTTGTTGTGTGTGTACTGGGTGTGGACTTGGGTATGACAAAAGAGACAGATGGTGATTTTGTGTCTGTGAATTAAAGTGTTTTTCTACACCTCCTTGGGATACTTCCCATGGAACTGAATATAAGTTATATACTGCATAAATGGCCGTACACATATTCACACATAAAACTGCAAGTTCAAGATTAAAGACATGTGGACACCTAGTCATACATCTAAATACACAGCAGATATAATACTAGAACAATTCTCTAAGAATATATACAAAGGGCTGGAAAAATATCTCAGTGCTTGAGTGCTTGTCTGGCATATGCTATGTTCTGGATTCCATTCCTATCAGCCCCTTCTCTCAAAGGAGCCTTTAGGTAGTGGTTCTCAATCTGTGAGTTGCAAGCCTTTTGGTGGGGGGTTGAATGACCCTTTAACATGGGTTGCCTGAGACCATTGGAAACACAAGTATTTGCATTATGATCCATACCAGTAGCACAATTACAGTTATGAAGTAGCAAAGAAAATAATTTTATGGTTGGGGTTCACTACAACATGAGCAACTGTATTAAAGGGTCACAGCATAAAGAAGACTGAGAACCACTGTTTTAGGTAGTTCATTTAGGTATTTATACTTTTACTCATAATCTCAAATTTTACTAGATGTATACATGCATATATAATTAATGTTATAGCATAACATGAATAAAATATTGCTATTGATTACCTTTAAATTGACATTTCTGCTTCAGTTCCTGCAATCCCTTGCTCTGTATTGTCTGTGTTCTTTCTATAGTTTATGGCTTTTCAAATGTAAGCTTAACTTTTCTCCTTCAGGAAGTCTTCCATTCTGCAGAATGTCTTTTGTCCCATGGAACAGTAGCTGCTTGCTCCCTGAAGTAGGCTGTAGATCACCCATTTGGCAGTAGGCAACTCTAGATAGCTCACAGTTCTATATTTTTGACCCTATTATGTTGTGATCTCTTCACAAAGCAGGTATTCAACAAATGTTTCACCAGTGACAATGTTCAACATCCTTCCTAGATTGCTTTTAATGGCATTAAAACTATACATTCAGTACCGGAGAGATGACTCAGCTGTTAAGAGCACTAGCTATTCTTCCAAAAGAGCTGGGTTCAATTCCTAGCACCCACATGGTAGCCCATACCTGTCTGTAACTCCAGTTTCAGGGCTTCTGACACCCTGACACAGACATATATGCAGGCAAAACGCCAATGAACATAAAATAAAAATAAGTTACACATTTAAAAATATACACCAAAGCCATTAGAATGTCAGCAAGTGCCTGAATTAAATATTACTAACATTTTTTGTGACAACTGCTTTCTTTACAATAGGCCATCTTCTATATAAAAAATAGATGCATCATTGAAAACATGGAGTTTAGAGACTTGAGTTCATATTTAAGTTTCTTAATTATTTATTTTTAAACAGCAATTACTATAGGCTGGAAGCAGTTATAGTTGTCTTACACAATTATTTTAAGTATCTGTTATCAGAGACCCTTGCTCTAAGGCCTGGATTTATGTTCACCTATTCACTGGAATAAAAATAAAATGATAGAAAATATAAAAAAAAACCACCATAGATTTACATAGAATTTGGGCCCAAGCTGGGGTGACAGCCATTCTATGTGTCTCTTCCTTCCCTATCTTAGTAATAAAGCCATCTAATATGTATAAATATATTTAACTCCATGACCCAGGGATTTTAACTAGGAGATGAGTTACAAAAAATGCAAGTTTTGTGTTTATAGTTCTTATTACACCCTTTTGGATTCAGAGGTCAGGATTTCTAGTATGGCAAGGCTGTCTCTACTGTTACCATATAATTTTTTTTTAAAAAATCCTAATTTTAAGGAATTCCTGCTACACATTGAATGAACTGACACATGGAAAGGATCAAAGAGAAAAGTTGTATGTAGAATTTGGTCATTAGTGGTATTGGTAAAATATTACTAAAATAATAGTGACTTTCATATTAGTCAAGTTATATGATTCTGATTAAAGGGCTTGTGGGCAATAGAAAGGAATTTGTAGATTTGTGTCTGACAGTCAACTACCAAGTAAAGGGTTTCCAATTCACTAATTTGTGTTTTAATTTGACTAATGTATTTAATAATTATTTATAGAATTTCAGATGCTTCTTTTGACACTGGGAAGACAACAGTAATGCAATACATAATGGTCTTTTGTCTTCATAGAATGTATAATTTACATATAATGGTCCCTTGCCTTCTTAGAAAGCATAATTTACAAGTTTAAGTTTGGGACTCAGGTTATCCTTACAGGAGACACTTTGTTCCCTTTTGGTGGCATGTGTCCAGGAGATTTTGTTATTGTTGGTTTTTGAGACACTGTCTTACTGTGTAACCCTGACTTGCCTGGAACTTTCTCTATAGACTGGTCTGGCCTTGAACTCACAGAGGTCTGCCTGGCTCTGCCTGATTTTTTCTGTAAATGTTGGGATTAAAGGTGTGTGCCACAACACTCAGCATCACCAAGGAATTCTCTTGGTGCTTTATATACTCGCTGGGGCTCTGGCTAGGGCAAAATATCAAGGATGTAAGATGATACGTACGCCAGACACAGATTGTTGATTTGAAGCTCAGAAACCACTAAAGCTGTGGTTCCGGAACCTCTTTGGACTTTAGCATGATCTCTCATCACATATATGCCCCACCATGAGAATCTAATTCAGCAGACCTGAGTGGGAGACTTACAAAGCTATGTATACATAGACATGTAAATGTTATAAATGACATCTATTTCTCTGGTGGAATTGGTAGTTCAAGCTACATAGGATGACCTGGTTTTAATCACATGAGCCTTTGGGACTTTGATAGATTTCACAATCTAATAAAATACCTAGCTTCCTCCTTCTACCTCACTGGACATAAAAGGGACTTTTGACTTTATGACACAAAGAGCATACTTTGAAAGGACATAATGCACAAAAAAGGAGGAAAAAGAAATAAGGATGTTCATCTCCTCTTCTCTGGCCATTGTCTCCAGACAAGTGTCAAAGTAATACATTGGAAAATATTATATTGATTTTAGTGCAGCTGTATCTCCCTAGGATCTATAAACCTTAGTGAAGGACAATAAACTTGTCCCCTGCCTTTGGGTCACAGGTGCTTAGTTTACCTGGATGGAAGAAATGACTGTAGCTGCTCTGCTAGAGTATGACTTGGTCTAGGACATATTTTTCTGAAGAAGCAAATTATGTAACATCAGATTTTAGTTTATGAAAACTGTACCGGGGATTGGATATCAGTTATATTATTGGAAGAGTTTGAGGAAGTTTTTCTTTCAATAGCATTATCTCTAGTATACCAAGATATTTCTTTGGGGGACCAAGAGCAGCTTGACTAAAAAGAAAGAAAAGCCAACCTTAGTGGTCTCTTGTTGAAGATTTTAGTAATTCTAGCTATGGACTGTTACTCAAAGTGACTATTTTTACAATTGCTTCTGAGAGCTTTAAACATTTTTATTGCTTTTAACTTTGACCTCTCTATCCTGCTCCCCCACCTCATGTGTGACTGAGTCTTAGTATGTAGTTAAAGTTGAGGCTGAGCTCAATCATCATACTCCTGATTCAGACAGTGCTGGGATTACAAGAATCTACTTGCATGTCTGCCTCTCCAGATTTGCAGTCAGAGATTCAATGGCTAGAAGGAACACTATACTTCATTCAGTACAACCTCATTTTAGAGAATAATCAGGCTCCAGAGAGGCAGTGACATATCCAAGGTTAGGAAACAAGCTAGTGGCCAAAGCTTAGTTGGACCATTTCCACATTAACACACTGACAGTTTGAAGTCTGTGGTCCCCTTTCTTGATGACAGCAACACCCAGGTTTGAACTAAATATTTAGGATGTTTTTCTTGTTATATTATCAAACAAAAATATTATTTAGAGCCGGAAAACCTTTCAGATATTGTTAAACCTGAATTCCTTATTTAAGCCACTGTCTGATTTTGCTATTTCTAAATTAAAAGAGGTTGCTTATATTCTGATTTCTATGATCCAGGAGATTTCTCTCTCAACCTTTCTTCCATTGACTGTGTGACATGCCATGGTTAAAACCAGAACCTTTGAGGGTAGCTGTTATTAAAAAGCTTTCCTTGGAATGTTTACAGTAACTTCTGTGACCTAAATAGGAAGGCTTGCATTGTTTTCTGGCATAAAAGCAAGAACAGTTTCTAAAAGTATGTTCATCTCTTTTCATACTATTGCATTTACTGATGACTAATGAGCCAAAACATTTCTTTTTTCTTATTTATGTGTTACGTGAGTATGCCCTATTTCTATACAATTTACACATTTGGGACTTTTGTGTCCCACAACCATGTTTTCTTGGAATAGAGCTTCACAACACTTCCACCAAGTGACATTGTCCCAGACTATCTCTTTAAAATTTCATTTTATTTTTAATTGAGATAAAATATACCTTAAAATTTACCATCTTAAGTGTGTGAAGATTGGAAGCATTGAATTTATAATCAATGTCTATAGCTTTATTGTGTGAATTTGAAACCCTTTCTCCATTAAACAACTTCCATTTCTCTTTTCCCATTCTCTGACAACAGTCACTAATTTCCACTTTTATGAGTTTAACTTTGTTAGATACCTCATATAACTAGATCCATATAGTGTTTTCTGTTTAGTGACAGGGTGATTTTACAAGCATAATGCCCTTAAGGGTCATGCCTGTTGTGGCATGTGCCAAGATCTCTATTCTTTTGAAAGTTTAATAAAAATTCTTTGATCACATTTTGTTTATATTCTCATCCATGGATGTACATTTAGTTCATGCCCACTTTTTGGCTATTATGAACGATACAGTTACAAAAAATCAGTCAGGGCTATACAATGAGATCTTGTCTTGAACAAAGCAAAACAAAAGCTACTTTGATTTCTGCACTTACATGTGTGTACATAAAACACAGATACACTTAAAATAAAAATAAATAAAATCTCAAGAAAATGAGAGTAGATGTTTTTTCTCTTAATTGATGGGGAAAATTATTTTAACATACTTGGTTTGTATTGTTACCCTTTAGCCTTAGGTAGTTAAAGTAACATGATAAAATAGTTACTTTCCCTGTGGTAGTTGTTACCCTATATCTAACAAAAGCAAGATAAGAAAGGAAAACGTTACTTTGGCTCATGGTTTTAAGAGATACAGTTCATTATGATGGAAAAAGCATGATAGTAGGAGTCTGAAGTGAATGGTCACGTGTGTCCGCAGTCAGGAAACAGGGGATAAGTGTTGGCAGTTAGCCTATTTTCTGCTTTATAATCGTACTGAGATTGACTTTATTCATGCTAGATTTTTCTCACCCTCGTCATCTCCCTGGAAACACTTTTTGCTTTCATGGCTATACTTGTATCTTCTAGGTAATCCTGAATCTAGTCAAGTTGACAATGAAGATCACCACACATTATGAATAAAATGAATCTAGATCCCCAAATGTCCTGGAGTATTGCAATGTCAATTCAAATGACTTACAGCTTTGAGAATTTGAGAGTAGAGACTGGTACTATTCTGGGTCCCTTAAGAAGTCGTTGTGTTTGTTTTGAATTTGTACTTCCTGTATGGTTACTTCTGTTACCCTCCATGCCTGCATTTGGGTTGGCCATACCTTTGCACTACAGTATAAAATTGTTGGATATGGAGCCTTTGTTATTATTCTCATGATTCCTAATACCCAAGACTGAACCTTGCACACAAAGAAAAGAAAAGAATGCTTGTATGAATAGGAATTTGACTCCTCTTGTCATTTAGGAAAAAAAACTTCCTCCCAAGCCTTGGCTTATATTCAGGAGCACAAATCAGATTTAAGTACAGGGCAAAATTTCTCCTTAAATATTTGTGGGGAGTGGCAGAAACATTTGTTGGATACTTGGCATCAATGGAGGAATGATCCAAGCCTATGGTTTTGTTTGGGAAGGCTCCTCTAATGGTTTCTTCAGGCCTTTTGCTTTCCTTCCAGCTACTATTGAGGATAGTGTGCAAAGGTATTTCATATGACTTTGTGGTGTGCAACTAGAACTGTGAGTGCCATGTATTACGGCAAAGATTTCCTTCTCCATATTGGCTCCTAACCCTTGTTTTTATTCCCCCTGCTGACTTTTGAGCCTACTCCAGCATCTTTATAACTTTCCAGAAATAGAAATCTCCCAAAGTAGAATCTGGTTTCTAATAAAAGTTCTAGCAATATGTACTTGGAACACAGAGATAATTTATTTTCAGGTGAAAGACAACAATTTAAAGACATATGCCTGCGAATCTTGCCTCCATTCACTCAGAGCATTAATCACGTGGAAAGCTCAGGGCCATGCACTAAGCAAACAGCACATGCAGGCGAGTTCTTCTCATGTGATTTGTAAACTGCCAGGAGGATAAATGACAAGGTAGCGCTACCCTAGAGAGGAGCTGGAGCAGAATGCTGTGGACATTCCAGGAATACTAGTAAAAGAAGCTTAGTGTCATTGATGGTGGTAACAGTAGGATCAGAAATCTGTCAAAGGTTTCTCAGTTAATGAGGAGGTAGAAGCATGTTCTGAAAAGTGGGAACATTGCTCATAATGACTGAAGGATGAGCAAGAACATGGCTGACTTAGGAAATGGAAGCAAGTCCCTTATTCCTGGAGAGAGAGTCATGTCACCTACATGGACAGTCCTTGCAAATGTTGAATTATAGCATTACATCTCCAAGAGACAGTGATATTGATGACACATTCTTCAAGAAGGATGTATAAAATACCATTTCCCATGCATTAACAGGGAGGTTTATAGAAAGGAAAAAAAAGCATATGAAGACACACGTAGACTAATACACTTGTTTAAATACTGATTTCAACCCAAAACTCAGGAGGGCGCCTTTTAAAAAATATGAACAAAACTCATTAGAAACCAATCAGAAGTGTTGATGTAAACATTTAATCATGGCACTCAGGACAGAGGCAGGCCGATCCCTGTGAGTTTGAGGTCAGTCAGTCTGATCTATATAACAAGTTCCAGGCTAGTCAAAGCTGCATTAGACAGCCTATCTCAAAATATCAAACAAAAAAACAATCAAATTTCATTAGATCTCAAGTAGAAGTCCTTTTTTTTTGTTAGGGAAAGGTTTGAGCCTTCAAGGTTTTGTCAGTTCTATGCTCCATGATCAGAAGGCCATAGATGTGTTATAGCTGTGCCTTTTTCTTGATTGGAATCGGAATCAAAGTTAAGGTGCTTAGAATATGAACTGTTTGGCAGCATGTAAGGCTCAAGAGACCAGAAGGCATCCTAATCAGCATTATTCACACAAAATGTAGTTAGATGGCTGCTATTAGTAGGTCATAAATTTTTATGAAGTCAAAAAGACCATTGATATTTAGCATGCAACATTATTCTTGACACCTTGTGGGTAGTCATTAGGCAGAACACACCTCATTTCTGACTTCAAGCTAATCACTCATATTGCCTCTGAGTTTTGGCTTCAGTATCTACATGCGAGGCAGTACACTAACATCGTACTTCCTCACAAATTTTCCAGATAGTTCAGCTCACGTCATTTATTCTTCAAAATCCATGTTTATTTTTAAGGTTTGATTATATCATGTGTGTGGATGTTTTGCCTGCATGTGTGTATGGTGCTCACAAAGGCCAGAAGAGAACACCAAATCCCCTGAAACTGGAGTTGCGTGGTGAACTATTATATGGGTGCTGGCAACTAGACCTAGGTCCCCAACAAGAGCATCTGATTTCTCAGCTCTGAATCTTCTCTCCAGGACCCTCATGCCATTTATTTCTGAGTATGCACCGAGTTTCAGATGTGTGTAAGACTTGATTGTAGGGGATTGTGCTATGTATGATGCCTGCCCTCTAGGGGTTCCCACTCTAGTGAAATGGCAGACAAGAAGTCATCATAGCAGAGCTCCTGGGAGCTTTGCAGGCTCAGAGACTAACACTTGATTCAGTTTTGAAGAGTCAGAGAAAATTCTCTGAGGAAGTGATCTACTAGGATCTGAAAAGTATTAAATTGGACTGACAAAGAGGAGGCAAACATAATTCATAATTAGAGGACATAGCACATCCAAAGATAAAGGAGACAGAAGAAGGGACCAAAGGAAAGCAAATGAAGAAGGGTTGCAAGTGGAAATAGAAGCATATATAACCCTGGGGCATTCATTACAGATGAAGAGGCATGAAGCTCTCCAGGCCGAATAGGTACACAAAGATCTGAGACCTTGTCTATGAGGGCAAGGAGTTACATTTTATTTTAAATTTTCTGGAAAGGCCTTTGGATGATTTTATAATGAGAAGCCTCGTGGTATGAAACAAATTGATGAAAAATTGCATAATTTTAAAAGATTTCTTTATTGTATATGTGAGTGGATTTGCACACATGTTTGCACCCTGTGTATGTATGTGTGTAGCACACGTGTGCCATGACATGAATGTGGAGATAGGAAGACAACTTGTGTGGAATCGCTTCTCTCCTTCCACCTTCTACCATGTGGGTTTGAGAGATTTAACTTAGGTCATCAGGTATGACTGTAAGCATCTTTACCCACTGAGCTCTCTTTCTCAGGATTTAAAATATTATGAAATTATGTGTATATGCCTGTGTATGTGTGTATGCACCTAGGTGCTGTTGTCCTAGGATTCAGAGTAATCTGATTTCTTGGAGCTGGATTCACAGGTAGTTATGAGCCAACGTGGGTTCTGGGAAGCAAACTTGGATCCTTTGTAAAAGTAGCATATGTGTTTAACCACTGAGCAATTTTTCCAGCCCTACTGAGCCATCTCATAAATGCTTTAGACCAATAGTCCCATTTGTAAAGTGTGGATGATAATGACAGATCTTGGATTAAGGTTTAAGGTTGTCATTATTAGAAAGATAATAAACTTTTAAGCATTTCATACCTTTCCGTTCAAGAACTCAAGGGACTAGGTGTGTTATTTCGGAGAAAAGCCTCTTAAGAGCTTTTGAGAAAAATCTGTATTCTGACTTTACTGCAATTTAACTTTGGCGAGAATGGAGGCTAGGATTCCCCAATAGGCCATCAGAGTCCAGAGGCTACCTTGGCTCACAGAAAGAACCTCCTGTGCGTGGTGATATATTATTTATGATTTATTAAAGCTTGCCTGAAGATTCTGAAGGCAAAGTCAGCCACAATCCATAGAAGCCAGGCACACACCTTTGATCCCAGCAGCCAGAAGCTAGAAGGTGGTGATACACACCTTTAATCCTAGGACTCAGGATTAAGAGATAGACAGATCCGTTTGAGTCCAAGGACACCCAGATCTACACAAGACTGATCCAGTCCTAAAGAGAAACAGCTCACATAGAGATGATCTTGGGACCTGGGATCACACCCCTTGAATCCCAACATTAGGGAAGTATATAAGACAGGAGCAAGGTCTCAGTACCAGGCACTCATTCAACAGCCACACTGAGGATAGGAAGACACTGAAGTCTCAGGATTCTCCAGCCACGCTGAGGAGAGGTTACAGTCGAAGGTTTGGTGGAACCAGGATTGCCTTTCATTCTGAGGTAGAGTAAGAGCTAGTGACCAGCTGCTTTGCTTTTATGATCTTCAGCTTGAAGCTTGAACCCCAATATCAGTATTAGTCCTTTTATTTTTTGTGCTATACCTGTGCACTGGTTTGTATAGCTCATTCTTTTATTTTTTTTTAAGCACCAAATTCAAAAGTGAAAAACAACAGTTGAAAAGAAACCACTCATGGTAAAGGGGAGCTGGACATGGATTGGATTTGCCATCAATGAAGATGAGATTTACACACCAGCACTAGAAGTAAAGGCACAGTAATTTGGAAGCTTTCCATCAGAGGATATATGTCTACAAAGTTGTCTGGAACACCAGTGTTGTGCTATGACTTAAAAAGAGATAGCTACTTTTGTCATGTACAAGAACATAAAAGAACCAAAGTTTCTAACTAACAAATTTTGTGAACTTAAGCATTTGCCATAGTGAAGAAATGTAAGCCTTAATGTTTTTTTTTCTGCTTGCTTTTGAAGGTATTTTTTGTAGCAAAAATTTTGAGGAAGTGTTATGAAATAACATACCTTTCCCTAATAAATAGCTAAAGGTTGTGACCCTGTGGTATTTATGATTTCCTTATTATTGGGTCTGATTTAATGAGTTTTACTCCAGTACAAGACAAAGTTAATAAAGGTATTGCCTGGGGCTGATTTCAACTGTGCATGTGCGACAACCAAATGGCTTCCATTTGAGGTAATCATCATGAGTGTCCTCCGAATAAAGTGTCCTAGAGTATGCATTAATGCTTTTCCCTCGAGAACACTGTCATATAAACCAGGAATGTGTTATCAAGTGAAGAAATGAAAAGGGTTGTTCACTCTGAAATAATGCTTATAATTTATATAATGGGGTATTTAATTTTAACTTTGAAAAATAGACTTTCTCACTCAACATTCTTTCAGCAACTGCTCATTGTATAATGCCTCAGTTAAGGTTTCTGTTGCTGTGATGAAACACTATGACCAAATTCACTTGAGGAGGAAAGGGTTCATTTCATTTTATGGCTGTGTAGTCCATCGTCTGTGGAAGTTGGAGCAGGAACTCAAGGCAGTAAGCTTGAAGCAGAAACTGTTGTACTGGTCGTGGAAGTATGCTGCTTCCTGGCTTGTTCTCTTGCTTAGCCTGATTTCTTACATGCTCCAATACCGATAGCCCATGGGTGAGACCACCTACAATTGTCTGGGTCCTCCCACATTAGCCACTAATTAAGAAAATGTAGGTTTGTCCACAGGACAATTTTGTGGATGACTTTTCTCAGTTGAGGTTCCTTCTTCCCAAATTGCTCTAGTTCAAGTCACATGGACATAAAACTATCTAGCACACATGCCTTTTCTGTGGCAGTTATTCTTCTAGATGTATTGATATAGTTGTAGGTACAATAAAGGGTCTTCACTTTTGGCTTTAATTTGTGTATATGTCTCCATTTCCACAGAAGCACACTAAAAAATGCTTGCAGTTTTGATTTTGTTGACCAGGGATGGATTCACTTGGAAGATAACATATGAGTAAAACCCTAAGAGGCAGCTATGGAGTTATGTGTGAGAAGTGGGTTGCCATATTTTTCATGTTGCCTGGGGAAAGGAAAAAAAAGGTATCACCCAGAAGTCAGACGTTTAGAGTTGTTTGTATTGAAGAAGAGTGAAATCCTTCTAAATACATTTCTGTAGAATTTTCACAAGACAGAATTTCAAATGTAGTCTCCACTACATTAGTTACTATATTAGCACTCTTAAAAGTGAACTAACAGCTTTTTTTTTGCATTGCAGCCTTGGAAATTTCTGTATATGCACACAGATAACATTTACATGCACTAAATTGCTATGCACCCATGTCTATACCTGCATTCACAATGAGACTACTTGATGTTTTGCAAATGTAAGCTTCCTGTATTTTCATTTCTAGGAAGGAAGGCATGAAATATTCTGACCTCTTTGAAGAATAGCATTTCTCTAGTGCTTGGTTTAGCTTGAACTGTTGCGAACCATTTGACTCCTGGAACTAGGAGGAATTATCTGCTAGATCAGTCAGTCTCTCCCAAGTGCCTGCAACATACAGGTGATAACAGTGTTTCCATTTGCATTGTGTATGGTGTGAGTCACAGTGATAGAGAAGAGTGACTCTTGTTCAGTATTTGGTGAGAGATAAGGGTACTAGATACTTCCTATCTCCTTTGACAATGTTCTGCTTAACCCCTGTCTCTCCCAGATAGGCAAATGGGGTAATACCCATTGCTTGAGAGGAGTAGAGTTGATCCTGTAGTGGAAATATAACAAATCCATAGTGAAACATGATTGCCCCAATCTCCTTTGGAAAGGGTCTGAGCATGTGATACTTAAATCTCTGTGCTTATCTACAAACAACAAGGTCTACTGAGCGAGTTCCAGGACGGGCTCCAAAACAATACAGAGAAACCCTGTCACAGAAAACCAAAAAAAAAAAAACTATTTAAAAATTATGTGTATGGGGTATTTTTGCTCATGTTTGTGCAAGTTTGCCATGTGCATGCATTGCTCTTGGAGGTCAGAAGGTGTGGGATCCCTTGGAACTGGAGTTACAGACCATTGTGAGCTTCCATGTGGGTGCTGGAAACTGAAACAAGGTCCTCTGGAAGAGCAGATAGTGAGTACCCTTAACTTCTGAGCCATCACTCCTAGCCCTGGGATAACTGTCTTTCTGAGTCAGATTTATATGCAGGTGATATATAAATACATCTATTTTCCTGTAATAACATGTTTTTTCTTCTTTTGTTTGTTTTTTGTTTGGAGACAAGGTTTCTTGGTGTAGCTTTGGAGCCTGTCCTAGAATTCACTCTGTAGACCAGCAGGCTGGCCTCGAACTCACAGCAATTCGCCTGCCTCTGCCTCCTGAGTGCTGGCGTTAAAGGTGTGTGCCACCACTGCCTGCCTGGCATGTTTGTATTTCTAATAGAGTGTCTCAGGCAGTCCAAGCTACTCTCACATTCACTATATAACTAGCCAAGGATGACTTTGAACTCCTGATTCTCCCACTACTTATACATTCAAAATGCCAGGGTTATAAAGTGTGCACCACAGTGGTCTGCTTCACATAATTTTATTCTTTTTTAAATTGATTATTTTTTATCTATATGCACATGTGTCTTACATGTATGTATCTATTGTTCCATGTGTATAACTAGTACCTACAGAAGCCAGAAGAAGGCATCAAATCCCCTGGGAATTATTGTAAATGTGAGATAGCGTGTAGATGTTGGGAAATGAAGCTGAGTTCTCTCCAAGAGCAGAAGTGCTTTTTACTACTGAGCCGCTTCTCCTGTGCCATTCTGTCATTCTTAGTAGGCAAATAATGCTCCAATGTATATATTACCATGTTTACCTTATCCCTTCATCTATTAATAGTTCTACATTTTCTTTTTCAAGTTACTTCCATACAGTTTTCCATACTGGCTATATTTACATTCCATCCACAGTGTTTAAGAATATAGCTGTATATTTTCCTCTGTCCCACTCCTCTCTCTCTCTCTCTCTCTCTATATATATATATTCATCTTTTAGAACTGCTTTCACTATATGCCATATGTTCTGACAAAGTATGTTTTCATTTACTTCTAGGTTTTCTTTTTAATTCATCTTAATTTCTTGGATGACACACTGATTGTTCAAATGTGTACATTTTAATCTTCATTTAAAAATCTGTATTTTCTCTTGCTGTTTTTTCTTTTTTATTCACCATAATCTGATAAATATAAGATATAATCACAACTTTCTTATATTAATTATGGCTTGCTTCATGCCATATTTTAATTTTTCATTTCTTTGTGTGTGTGTGTGTGTGTGTGTGTGTGTGTGTGTGTGTGTGTGTGTGTGTGTGTATAACATAGATGATGATGAGATGGCATAATGAAGTCAAGTCACGCACTATTAGTGTTGTTGATTTGCCTTTTGGTGGTATTGTTTATTTTATAACATTAGGAATGCTGATATTTAGTGTACATATGTTTTATACTTTTGATAGATTATTCCATTAATAATATCATGTCATATCTTAGTATTTTCTGATAAACTTTAGTTTGAAATTCTTTGATGCAGATATAGCTATTATATGTTCTTTCTGTATTAAAGGTCTGCTTGCTTGGATACCTTTTTCCATCCTTTTACTATCAGACTGTGTTTGCTTTGACAGGGAGAGTATTTCTTTTACCCAGTAAATAGTTGACTCTTTTTAAAAATTTAACCTATTATTCTGTATCTTTTAGGTGTAAAATTGAGACCCTTAGCATTCAGAATTATTGTGTGAAATGTATTAATTCCTGTCATTTTGTTTGTTTGTGATGCTTGAGTCTTTTCTATTCATCATTTGCATCATTGTCACTCTTCTAGTGACATTTCGTCTTTCTCATGTTCTCATTTTTATGCTTATCTTTCTTTTCATTTATAAGATTAATTATCTTGTGCAGTACTGGTCATGAATTAATGACCATGAATCCTTCTTGTTCATGTTTATCTTGGATGCTCTTTATTTTCCCCTTGATTTTGAAGGATACCTTCACTTGATACAGCAATCTAGGGTAGCAGTTCCTTTCATTAAGGCTCCCCTGGCTCTTAGACTGTGTGTGTGTGTGTGTGTGTGTGTGTGTGTGTGTGTGTGTGTGTGTGTGTGTGTGTGTGTGTGTAATTTGTTGTTATTCTTATAGGTTTGCTTTTCTGTGTGAACTGGTACTTCCTTCTTCTGCCTTCCCATGTTTTCTCATTGATTTTCTGTATTTTTAAGGTATCATGTAATATGGAAGAGTTCCTTTCTGTTCAAATCTGCACTCTAAAAGTCTCCTAGTCTCTTTCCCAAGATTTAAGAAAAAATTTGACATTATTTCATTAAGCATTTTCTTAGGCCATTTGTTTATCCCTGGTCTTCTATGTTCATGCCTTATAACCTTGGCCCTTTTGTGGTATCCTAAAGGTTTTGATAGTCTGTTGTTAATATCTTAGTTTTCATTATCACATGATTGTTCAATTTTTTGCCTCATTCTACATCCTTGACTATTCTGTCTTCCACTCAATCCTGTTTATTGATAAAGTTTTCAGTTGACTTTTGGCGCTTTGTATTTCTAAAGCTTCAATTTGATTCTTTTTGAATTTTTGGTTCATTATTGAATTCTTTTTTCATATCCTTCATTGTCTTCCTGTTATATTCAGCTGTTTATTTGTTCTATTTGAATTCATCATCTAGAAGTTTTTATCTTTCATATTCTTTCAGTTAATATTGTCACCGAGATTCAGGTTGGAAAGGTTGTGACAGAGTGAGATGCAGTTTCTCATGGGTGTAGTTCAGTAGGTAAATACTGATCAACACGTTCAAGCCATGAGATCTGACCCTCAGAACCTCTCAGAGATGAACACCAATCTATAGACAAAAGCTTGTGAAGTACAATAATAGCCAAATAAAACAATTACTCCTACAATAATATTAGAGGTAAAATGATCAAGGAGGTTACTGCTTGAAATAGTAATAATATGAATGGAAAAATAATAAACACAGTACTAAAGAATAATATTAGAAAAAAAGAGGAAAACTAGATGAAAAAGTAAATAGAAGGGAATAATGAGAAGAGATGAGACAAAGAAATCTAGATAATAAAAGGATCAAAAGGAAATACATAAGCTAACAAGCAAACACTACACCAACAACATGTAAAATAAAAATTATTTGAAAGAGAATGGTTATGTGAAAGAAGAAACATAAAACAAATTTCATTGAAGACAAAGATAATTTTAAAATAGAAGGAGAAGGTAGAAAAGAGGGTTAAAATTCAATTATTAAAATCTGGATCTGGCGGCTGATGCCTACCATCTCAGCATTCTGGCGACTGAGTCTGGACAGCAGCAAGCCTGAGGCTGGCCTGATTTCTATGCCAAGAGCCCATTTTGAAAAAAAAATAGGACAAGACAAATGTAGTGAAAGACACTAGATATATATTGAAAGAAGAGGTGAAAGAACAATAAGAGACAGAAAATGATGGATAAAAGAAATAAAATTTATAAATACTTATTTAAAACAATCTATCTGAATAAAAATATTCATATAGAAATTTAAGAAACAATGCAAAATATAGCACTAGAAGACAAAAAAAAAAACCAAAGAACGCAAAAGGAGAAACTAACATAATAGAGTTTTAGAAAATAAACAAGGGGACAGGTTTCTAGTCCTCTAAGGAGGTCAGTGATGTGTGTAGCAGTGAGAAATTTGGACTGGTTCTCCTTTCCATGCCCACTTAGGCTTGACACCACCTGGTGAGAACAGAGTCGACATGCTATTTGGCTTCTTGCCCCCCTGTGTTTGCCTAGCAACCAGAAAGTATGGTTTGTGGGCCCAGCCTGTTATGATGCCTCTGGGATGACCCACTCCTCTTAATGAGTGAGATAGTAGTCAATGAGATTTCTGCATAGTGCCCTCAACTGTCTGATTGTGGATGGGGAAGTCCCATGCAGCAATCTGACTGTTTTTCATCTTATGTGCTTCGCTCTTGGGGTCTCCAAAGTTTTAGAGCTTATCTCCTTCACATTATCACCAGAGACCAATGGATGCACCTACACAGAACTCTGGTGGTTAGCTTTCCTAATTGGCAGCTTCTGTGTGAAGAATCTCCTCTATTCTTCCATGGGGGTTAATAAAAGTCTGTCACATCCTTTGGGGAAGGGTCTATGCCCTCTTTCATGTATCTGGGCTGCAATAGTATCCTTCCATTGGGAATGGGCTCCCAAAGTCCATTTGTGCAATAGGGATAAATACTGGTTCCACTGTTAGAGGTCCCATAGACTGCCCAGGCCTCTGACCTGGCACCCACATTCAGAGGGCTTGGTTTGGTGCAATACTGGGTACCCAGCTTTACAATTAGGGTCTCTGTGACTTCACTATGTCAGGTCAACTGTTTCTGTGGGATTCTCCAGCATGGTCTTCTTTGTTCATCCCCCCCCCTCTAGAACTAGATTCCAGGAGTATGGCTCAGTGTTTAGCTGTAGGTGCCTCATTCTTCTTCAATCAGCTACTGGAAGGTGGCTCTAGGATGGCAACCAAGGTAGTCATCAATCTCATTATAGGGTAAGGACATAAAAGGAAGCCTCTCCACTATTTCCTAGATTCTTAGTTGGGGTCATCTCTGTGAATCCCTGAACATTTCCCTAGTGTCAGACCTTACTCTAAACCTATACTGGCTCCCTCCATCAAGGTATCTCCTTTCTTGCTCTCCTCTATTCCTTCCCTGTCTCAGTCTTCCTGATCCCTCTTGTTCTCCGCCTTCTGCTTCTCCCAATCTCTTTTTCCTACCTCCTTCCTCTCCTCCTCCACATGCTCCCAATTTGCCCAGGGGTTCTTGTACCTTTCCCCCATCTTCAGGAGACCATGCATTCTTCTCTTGGGGTCCTCCTTGTTTCCTAGTTTCTCTGGTGGTGTGGATTGTTGGCTGGTAGTCCATTGCTATAGGTCTAAAATCCATAAATGAGTGAGTAAAACCCATGCTTGTCATTCTGTGATTGGGTTACCTCACTCAGGATGTTTTCTTCCAGTTTCTTCCATTTGCTGGCGAATATCAAAATTTCATTGTTTTGTTGTTTCTTTTCCTTCTGAGTGATACTCCATTGTGTAAATGTACCACATTTTCTCCATCTATTCTTTGGTTGAGGGGCATCTAGGTTGCTTCCAGGTTCTGACTATTACAAATAATGCTGCTATGAATATGGTTGAACAGATGTCCTTGTTGTATGAATGTGCTTCTTTTGGGTATATGCCTAAGAGTGGAATTGCTGGATCTTGAGGTAGACTGATTCACATTTTCCTGAGAAACTGCCATACTGATTTCCAAAGTGGACATACAAGTTAGCACTCCCACCAGCAACGGAGGAGAGTTCTTCTTTCTCCACATGCTCTCTAGTATAGACTATATTGGTGTTTTTGGTTTTACCAATCTGACCGGTATAAGACGGTATCCTTTTTTTCTCGCCATGTTTTATTTAAATTAGAAACAATATTCTTTTAGATGTCCATCCCAGTTTCCTCTCCCTCCCCGCCTCCCCTGACCCCCAACTAACACCCTACCTATTCTATACCCTTTCTGCTCCCTAGAGAGGTTGAAGCCTTCCATAGGGGGGTCTTCTGAGTCTTTCATGTCTTTTGGGATAGGGCCTAGGCACACCCCCTTGCGTCTAGGCTTAGGAACTATCCCTCCATGTGGAATGAGCTCCCAAAGTCTATTCCTATGCTAGGGATAAGTACTGACCTACTACAAAAGGCCCCATAGATTTCTGAGGTATCTTCACTGACACCCACGTTCATGGTGTCTGAATCAGTCCCATGCTGGTTTCCCCGCTATCAGTCTAGGAACCAAGAGTTCCCTGTTGTTCAGGTCAGTTGTTTCTGTGAGTTTCATCAGCCTGGTCTTGACCCCTTTGCTCATCAGTCCTCCTTCTCTGCAACTGGATTCCAGTTCAGTTCAGTGATTAGCTGTGGGTGTCTGCTTCCACTTCCACCAGCTGCTGGGTGAAGGCTATAGGATGGCATATAAGCCAGTCATTAATCTCATTATCAGAGGAGGGCATTTAAGGTAGCTTCACCTCTGTTGCTTAGATTGTAACTTGGTGTCATCGTTGTAGATCTACAGACATTTTTCCTATGGTCTGATTTTCCCCTAAACCTATAATGGCTCCCTGTATTATGATATCTCTTTTCTTGCTCTCTTCTATTCTTCCTCCAATTCAAACTTCCTGCTCCCTCATGTCCTCCTCTTCTCCCCATAAGATGGTATCTTAACATTGTTTTGAGTTGCATTTCCCTGATGGCTAAGGGTGTTGAGCACTTTTTTAAGTGTCTTTCATCCATTTTAGGTTCAACTATTGAGAATTATCTATTTAGGTCTGTACCCCACTTTTTAATTGGATTATTTAGTGTTTTGGCGGCTAGCTTCTAGAGTTCATTGTATATTTTGGAAATCAGCCCTCTGTTTGTTATGGGGTTAGTGAAGATCTTTTCCCATTCTGTGGGGTGCTGTTTTTGTCTTTTTGACAGTATCCTTTGCCTTACAGAAGCTTCTCAGTTTCAGGAGGTCCCATTTATTAATTGTAGATATCAGTGTCTGTGCTACTGGTGTTATGTTCAGGAAGCAATCTCCTGTACCAGTTGGTTCAAGGGTACTTCACACTTTCTCTTCTAAGAGGTTCAGTGTGGCTGGATTTAAGTTGAGGTCTTTGATCTAATTGGACTTAAGTTTTGTGCATGGTGAGAGATATGGATCAATCTGCAGTCTTCTAAATGTCAGCATCCAGCCATGCCAGAACCATTTGTTGAAGGTGTTTTCTTTTTTCCATTGTATAACTTTAGCTTCCTTGTCAAAAATCAGGTGTGTGTAGGTGTGTGGATTCATATCAGAATTTTCATTTCAATTTCCTTGGTCTACCTGTCTGTTTTTGTGCCAATACCAAGATGTTTTCAGGACTACAGCTCTAAATAGAGCTTGAAGTTAGGGATGGTAACTCCTCTGGAAGTTCCTTTATTGTACAGGGTTGTTTTGGATATCCTGGGTTTTGTGTTTTTCCATATAAAGTTGAGAAATGTTCTTTCAAGGTCTGTGAAGAATTGTGTTGGGATTTTTATGGGGATTGCATTAATTCTGTAAATTGTTTTTGGCAAGATTGCCATTTTTACTATGTTGATCCTACCTAACCAATAATAACATGGGAGATTTTTCCATTTTCTGTTATCTACTTTAATTTCTTTCTTTAAAGATTCAAAGTTTTTGCTATACAGGTCTTTCGCTTGTTTGGTTATCATGATCCCAAGATATTTTATGTTGTTTGTGGCTAATGTAAAGGGTGATGTTTCTCTGATTTCTTTCTCAGCCCATTTATCATCTATATATAGTAGGGCTAGTGATTATTTTGTATCCTGCCACTTTGCTGAAGGTGTTTATCAGCTGTAGGAGTTCCCTGGTCACTTATGTAAACTACCATATTGTCTGCAAATATTGAAAGATTGACTTCTTTCTTTCTAATTTGTATCCCCTTGATCTCCTATTGTTTTCTTATTGCTGTAGCTAGAAATTGAAGGACAATATTGAAGAAATATGGAGAGAGTGGGCAGGCTTGTCTTCTTCCTGATTTTAGAGGAATCACATTGAGTTTCTCTCCATTTAATTTGATGTTGGCTGTTGGTTTGCTGTATATTGCTTTTATTATGTTTAGGTGTGCTCCTGTTATTCCTGATCTTACCAGGACTTTTATTATGAAGGGGTATTAGATTTTGTCAAACGCTTTTTCAGCATCTAGTAAGATAATCATGTGGTTTTTCTTTTTTAGTTTGTTTATATGGTGGATTACATTGCTGGATTTTCATATATTGAACCATCCCTGCATCCCTGGGATGAAGCCTACTTGATCATATTGGATGATTTTTCTGATGTGATTTTTGGATTTGATTTGCCAGTATTTTCTTGAGTATTTTTGCATCATTGTTCATGAGGTAGATTTGTCTGTAGTTCCCTTTGTTAGTTGTATCTTTATGTGGCTTGGGTACTAAGGTAATTATAGCCTTGTAAATATAGTTTGGAAATGTACTTTCTGATTGTATTGTGTGGAACAGTTTGAGGAGTACTGGTATTAACTCTCTGAATTTCTGGTAGAATTCTGCACTGAAGCCATTTGGCCAGGGGCTTTTTTTGGTCGGGAGACTTTTGATGACTGTTTCTCTCTCATTAGGGGTTATAGGTCTATTTAAATTGATTATCTGTTCTTGATTTAAATTTGGTGATATCTATCCAGAAAATTATCCATTTCCTTTAGATTTTCTAATTTTGTGGAGTACAGGTTTTCAAATTATGACCTGATGATTCTCTGGATTTTTTCAGTGTCTGTTATTTTGCCCCCTATTCATTTCTGATTTTGTTAATTAGCATGCTCTCTCTGCCTTTTAATTAGTTTGGATAAAGGTTTGTCTACCTTGTTGATTTTCCCAAAGAATCAACTCTTTGTTTCATTGATTCTTTGAATTGCTTTCTTTGTTTATACTTTATTGATTTCAGCCCTCAGTTTGATTATTTCCTGGCATCTACTCAGGGTGAGTTTGCTTCTTTTTATTCTAGAGCTTCCAGTTGTGCTGTTAATTCTCTAGTGTGACTATTTTCCTGATTCTTCATGTGGGCAATTAGTGCTATGAACTTTTCTCTTAGCACTGCTTTCAAAGTGTTCTATAAGTTTGGGTACGTTGGGCATTCACTTTAATTGTATTCTAGCAGTCTTGTTTGTTTGTTTGTTTGTTTTTTAGGTTGTTTGAGGCAAGTTTTCTCTATGGCCTTGGAGGCTGTCCTGGAATTAGCTCTTGTAGACCAGGCTGGTCTCGAATTCACAGAGATCTGCCTGCCTCTGCCTCCCGAGTGCTGGGATTAAAGGTGTGGACCACCACAGACTGTCTCTAGGAAGTCTTTAATTTCTTTTTTTTATTTCTTCCTTGACCCAGAAGTGGTACAATTGTGCATTGTTCATTTTCCATGAGTTTGTAGGGTTTATGCAGTTTGTGTTGTTGTTGAATTCTAAATTTAAGCCATGGTGATCCGATAGGATACAGGGGGTTATTCCATTTTTTTTTGTATGTGTTGTGGTTTGCTATGATGCTGAATATGTGGTCGATTTTAGAGAAGGTTCCATGTGGCGCTGAGAAGAAGGTATATTCTTTTTTGTTTGAATGGAATGTTCTATAGATGTCTGTTAATCCCAATTGGGGCATAACTTCTGTGAGTTCCTTTGTTTCTTTGTTAAGTTTTTGTCTGGTCCTGTCTAGTGGTGAGAGTGGGGTGTTGAAGTCTTCCACTATGAGTGTGTGAGGTTTTATGTTTGATTTGAGCTTTAGTAATGTTTCCTTTACTAATGTGCGTGTCTTTGTATTTTGGGCATAGATGTTTAGAACAGAGACTTTATCTTGATGAATTTTTCCTGTGATGAATATGAAATGACCTTCTTCATCTCTTTTGATTGATTTTTAGTTTGAAATCTAATTTGTTATATGTTTAGATTGCTATACCAGCTTGTTTCTTGGGTACATTTGAGTGGAAAATCTTTTCCCAACCCTTTACCTTGAGGTAACATCTGTATTTGACATTGTTTCTTAGTAGCAGAAGGGTAGATTCTGTCTTTGTATCCATTCTGTTAGACTGTGTCTTTTTATAGGCAAGTTCAGACCATTGACATTGAGAGATATTAATGACCATTAATTGTTGATTCTTGTTTGTTTTGGATTTGTTGTTGTTGTTGGTATTGTGTGTGGATTTCCCCCATTTTTCTTTTGGCTGTTGGTAAAGAGGGTTATCTATTGCCTATGTTTTTCTGGTTGTAGTTAACTTCCTTGGGTTGGAGTTTTCCTTCCAGAACTTTCTGTAGGGCTGGATTAGTGGATATGTATTGTTTAAATCTGGTTTTGTCATGGTATATCTCATTTTCTCCATCTATAGTTATTGAAAGATTTGCTGGATATAGCAGTTTGGGCTGGCATCCATGTTCCTTTAGTGTTTGTAGAATATCTATCCAGGACCTTCTGGCTTTCAGAGTTTCCATGGAGAAGTCAGGTGTAATTCTGACAGGTCTGCCTTTATGGGTTATTTGACCTTTTTGTTGCTCTTAATATTTTTCTTTATACTTTAAGTTTAGTGTTTTGATTATTATGTGGTGATGGGACTTCTCTTTGTGGTCCATTCTATTTGTTGTTTTGTAAGCTTCTTGTACTTTCATAGGCATATCCTTCTGTAGGTCAGGGAATTTTTCTTCTATGATTCTTTTGGATATGTTTTCTGTACCTTTGAGCTGTATTTCTTCACCTTCTTCTACACCCATTATTATTTGGTTTGGCTTTTTCACAGTGTCCCATATTTCCTGGATATTTTGTGTTTGGGATTTGTTGGCCTTGAGATCTTATTTGGTCGATGACTGTATTTCCTGTAGTGAGTCTTCAACACCTTAGATTCTCTCTTCTGTCTCTTGTGTTCTATTGGTCATACTTACATCTGTACTTCCTGATTGTTTACCCAGCCTTTCTATTTCCAGCATCCCCTCATTCTGTGTTTTCTTTATTGTTTCTATTTCAGCTTTCAAACCTTGAACTGTTTGAATTGTTTCATTCACTTTTTTAGTGAATGGCCTTTTTTTCTCTTGGCCTTCTTTGCATTCTTTAAGGGATTTGTTTATTTCTTGATTTTTTTTTAGTTTGTCTTTTCCTCCATTTCCTGTAATTTTTGTTTGTTTTTTTCTTCTATTTCTTTATAAGATTTTCTCATTTCCCCTTTTGTGGTCTCTATCATCTTCATGAAGTTGTTTTTAGGGTCGTTCTCTTCTGCTTCAGCTGCATTGGGATGTTCGTGTCTTGCTGGTGTAGAGTCACTAGATTCTGGTGGTGACATTCTGGTATTTCTGTTGTTGAGTGTGTTCTTATACTGTTATCTTCCCATCCCTTCTTTGAGTGGGTGCAGGTGGGGTCTCTCCATCTCCTTTTGTGTCCTGGTGGTGTAGGTGGCCCAAGATTTCAGTGTCTGCAACTCTTGATGTTTTGGCCTTTCCTGGTGTTCTCCTGACTCAAGATCAAGCAGAGGGTGTAGAGTGGTAGAGGAGAGAAAGTAAAGTTCAAATGGGGTCAAGAGAGAGACATGAATGGGATTAATAATGGACATAGAGTATCAAGGATGGACCTATCCTGGCAAATAATACAACATTTAAATTTATTTGTAAATTACTTTAGGCTTGTCCATATGATAAATAGTAGGGGCAAGGAGACACATGGGAACATATAGAAAATATAATGTTTTATTCATCAGTTATTTATGCCTTATCAAATATATATTATGTATCTAGTTCATGTTTACACAACATCTGGGGTACTTCTAAAATAGAAATATATAGACATTTCCAAAACATATCCTACTTATGAGCACATGCTAATATTAACATATAAAGTCAGCCATTTTCTATTCATAAAATACTTTCCATATGCCATCACAGAAAACCTGTGAGATCACCTTTTGGTTTGTCTTCATAATATAATTGGTGAGTTAAGAAATAATATGGGATTATGAACTGAGATTATAAAATGCCTAGCAGCTAAGTAATTTGCCTATTACCACACTGTGAAGCAGTAACTGAGCTGAGACCTTAACTCATGGTTGTCAATTCCTACAGAGTTAGTTGAAAGCCACCTCTTGGTGTGCCTGCATGGGTTTTCCCAGGGTCTATTGAAACACAAGAACTTTGACCAAATGAATGGATTGGTCCATTGATGTATATGATGGCAGTTTTGGAATGTGGTAAAAAAAAAGATAGATGAGGCCTAGTTGGAGGAAGTAGGTTGTTAAGAGAATTCTCTTGCAGTTATATCATGTCCTGTGTTCTTTGTGTATTTTCCTTTTGTCTGCATCCTGGCTGCCCTGATATTAAGTGCTGTGCTTTGCCATGCCCTTCCTGCAATGACAGACTGACAGTACTGATAGCCTGAGCCAAAATAAATCTTCATTCTCCTTTCAGAGATGAGATTGTTTTATGTCCTACAGTAGCAAACTTCTTGATTCAATAATATATGAGCAAAAATAAAAATTGAAAACTGATTTTCTGTGGAAGGATATGTGTCTTTTTATAATTTCTCTTAACATAAAGATTAGGAAAAATTACAAAAGGACCTTGACATGCAATGGAAGAGTGGACAAAATATTAAAATTAAGGACTATGTTGCTTCTGTAGTCTGCCATGAGACATCTGACTTTGCTGTATATTTTGTGTTATTCTTGCCTTAATGTTCCGATGGACTTGTAGAATCTTTCCCCATTAACTCCTTATCATCAAGGCAGTCTTAATATTGGAGAAGTTGTTAAATTAAATGAAACCTTGTCAGAGAAAATCTTTCCCTTCAGTAGTTCTTTATGAAATAACTGGTTTATGTATCATGTACATACCATAGAATAATAGCATTGAATGTTCTATACAATAAAATTATTGTTAAAATTACTTGAATATGATCCACAACTTTTGATCTCACACATAGTCCTTTTACTTTTGGAACTGTGGAACAAATACAAAGCCAACAGACCAGCCAAAAACCCACAAATAATATAAGTGGTAGATAAGTGAACAAATCTACTTCCAGACATGTTAGAGGTTTGGGGATGAAGTGGTTTTATATGTATACAAAGTGAAGAGAAGAGATAGGGTTGTAAAAGGAAAGCATATTCATATATTTTGAGGGAATGAGTAGAGATTTTCTGGAAATTAATGTTCTGTTCTTTTTTGTTTCCTTTTGTCTCTTTCTAATCATCATGACATTATCAACTGTCATAAAATTGGTACCATTTGGCATGAATATGAAATTGTAATGAAGTTGGATGTTTGTTGACTGTTACTCTAGTACCTATCAAAGATAAAACCAGTTTGGGATACCCTACCTTAAGAGGGAGGGACCTGTGGCCTCCAGTGTCCTGGCCTCAAGAATAACCAAGATTAGTGCAACATAGATATCTAGTTAGATACAGGAGGAAACACAGACGTAGAGAAGTATAAAATCATTGGTGTGGAATTTATAAATTATTTTTAAAAAGGGTTTGTTAGCTAGTTTGGATACTTGATTTCATTTCATTGAATTAAATTATTTATGGAAAGTGATGTACAAATTATCTAGAACAGAGATGTATAATCTAATCCATTATTCTTTCATGAAATCAGAGGATAAATCAGGAGGTAACTAGAATGAAACCATGACAAAGAATAAAGTAAATTGGCTGTGATTATAGACTTCACACCCAAATTATGATTATAGCCATGACAGCATATAATATACATGGGGATCTGCATGGAACACACTGTAATGGTTTTATAGACACAATTCACATGAATGTTGTTTTAAAAGCCCTCTTGTCTTTTGGGGCTATTCTATCTCTGGTAGTTACATTCTGGATCTATTCTTTCTCATCCTCTAAGTTTTTCTTGGGAATGTTCAAACTTCATAGTGATGTAAAAGTTCCTTACCTGATGTGGTTTTCAGTGTGGGCTTTAGTTCTAAATTCATAATTGGAAATCTTAAGTTAGTGTGATAAAACCCACAGACTTACCAGCATTGTTTTTGGTTCTATAAACATCAACATTTGGAAGTTTCTTCTGACAGCATATAATTAGTAATAGATTTCATATCTCTACTTCTACTTTCATCATTTTCTACTTGAGTATCTTGGAGATGAGACCATCATTGTATTTACAGTTGAAGATACCATAATGAGTAAGCTTTTTATATGAATTTCCCTGGGCAGAGTTTGCCAAGCTCTTATTGCTACCTAATCCTTGAAGATATTAAGTATTAAATAATCTCCCTTTACATCTGTAGAGCCAGGAACTTCTGTTATTTCCAATGTCCCTCCTTAGATTTTAGTTTTTTGAATATGTATTGAATAAGAACAATAGGAACTAAGAAGAAAAAAGCAGACATACTTTAGATGAGAAAGAACCTGTTATTTTCCTGTCTGTTATCTCCTTATCTTTTCTCTCCCACTTTGGAAAATCTGTTGGCGACCTAAAGTTCTCCCAAATGAATTTTTCAGGCAGCAGCTCTTCCTGTCATATCAAGACTTCAGGCCCTTGACTGCATCTGATTACTTTCTATGAACTTTCCACTTCCCCAAGTTGGCCTTCAAACAACAGGCAATCTGGACCTTTAATTCTGGTAACCGAACTGAAGCCTGAAGAGAACAAAGGACTTGTCCAAAGATTTGAGGATAGCAAAGTTCAGATTCTGGAAATTGCTTTTTACCCAACACATTTCATAACTGGGGCAAGTTGTTTTTGTTTCAATGTATCAAAGAGATAGGTGAGAACCAAGGACATGAAACTACTGGTTCAGGGCCCACAAAATATCTGGGTTTAAAGGCTAGGTCCATGGTAGGGCATCATAATGTTCTGGTGTCATGGAATCCCAATAAACATGGCTTGGTCTCCAGTCCTGGAAAGGCAGAGTCATTGAGTGGTAAAGGCAGAAATGGAAATTGATTATTAACATGAGCACACTGGGAGGTACAAAGGCTTAATGATCTGAAAAATCTGTCTTTGAAGAGCTCACAGTACTGTCAACATTTGAAGGGAAGACAAACAAAGGTAACGATTGGGGGTTTCCATGGTAGCAGACAAGCAGACTGTCTGTAGTCTGGTTGAGCATTACATCACACCATTATCTCAGGATCTGTCATGCAGAGCTATGCAAGGAGGGTCTTTCTTGCTTAGGATATAGTTTTGGCCCTTTCAATTTTTCATTGATTATACCTGTTGATACTGATATTTGAGGTGACTATAGGAGAGTAAAACTATAGAGAAATCAGAAGAAAGGAAAATAAACCAGATGGAATCAAAGAAAATGAAGTTTAGGTAGGTCAGTGACTGGGCCTTTTTTCAAATACTCACTGTCGGATATCATCCATTTCTATGGGAACAGGCAGAATGTAGGGCTCTGCTGCATTGAGTAACACAAAAAGTACCTCCTGTATCATTTTTTCAATCGTCATTCATTGACACTGAAAACTGCCTTTTGGTGATGAAATTTTAAAATCTGTAGCTATTTTGTTCTTCTATGTTATGATCTGTCTAAGGATTTGGGCAAGCCAAAATTGATACTGTTTTTGAATCTCCAATTATATTTAGCCTAAAATATATTTAGCTTAGATATATGCTTGGTGAATATTTTTTGATTATCTGGTTTTGGAAGTCACCTAAGTAAGGGCTAGAATATTTCTGATATAAATTTGGAAGTTTTGGTGTCTTTTAGTTCTTGACTCCAGGTTAAAAAAAAGTATCATGGGTGACAAAAATTTGCAAATCTCCTAGTCTAATCAGGTATGATGTGAAATTTGTAAAATTCTGAAAAAAAATGTGTCTATCAGAACATTCTCACTGGTGTAACACAAACATGAAGATTAATGTGAGGTTTCAGAGTTCTGGCATAGGGTTTGTGGAATGCTATCTAAATTTTCTCCAGAACTTTGTGGTACATGCCAATCATGAAAAACTTGGTCTTATATTTTCTTTGAAGATTCTAGTCTTTAGAACTTTGTATAGAGTTTCTTTGGGTAAGATTGCACTGATGAAAGCAGGCCCTTGGAAACCAAGGATGGATCAAATACCAAGTTTGTTCAGAGAGCCACGGAAACGGAAGTCAGATCAGGCAAGGGTGGAAAATGGAGAAAGGGTGAGAGGAAGGAAGAAATAGAAAGTGTAAGCAATGTGAGAAGGAGTTTGGACACAAGCCTGATGCTTGAACCAGGAAATGAGCCTTCTGTTGGCTTGGCTGATTGTCATCTACCCAGATGACATACTGTCCAGAAAGAGTTAATGTGTCCCTCCATGGAGGCGAGACTCCTACACTGCTGCAGCATTAGCCTGAGATCCATCAGGTTCATTTCAGACATTTTGTTCAACTTGAATTTCACTCATATTAAGGAGATAACAATCATTTGAAACTTTCCAAGTGTTTGTAAAAACATAAAAGACTGTCATGGGGACAGCAGGAAATTTAATATAAATAAAACAGAAATATAGCCATATTTGAGCTTTAGTATTTGAGTCATATATTGAGGAAGTTAATCTAAAACAACTACATTTATTGAGGACCCACTGGGGGAAAATATTCTAGGTAAGGTTAGATTTGTAATTTTTTCATAAAGGAAGAGGCAAATATTTGCATTAGAGTGACTTGAGAGTTTATCAAAGAATAGTCTGGAACAAACTACAGTTTTCACTTGTGAAAAGTTTGAATCAGCTATGTGTCAAAGCAATGTCATAGTCACACTTTGGTTATGATAATCCAATGATTTTCTGTGGGAACTTTATTTCTCTACCCTCTGTTAAGTACCTGCTTTATTATCTTTCAAACATAAATCAAACTTGTGCCTCCGTCAGTGGGCTTGTGTGAAGATTAAAGAAGATAATTTATATAAAGTGCTCAACATAGTGCCTGTCATATGGTAAGTGCTTGATACATTTTGGCTATTAATATTCTTTATTTGTAATCAGAATGCTGTCTACTTGTCTGTTTAATTATAGCGTTGGCTTCAACCTTCATATTTTGATAAATTTTCATTACTAAGAGCACCTCCACATTAACAAAGTAAGCATCCTTTTACTGTTAGCTGTATCTTCTGAATGTAAGGAATTGATCACAACATTGACTTTTAAAGTTGCTGCACAATATTCCAACTATGAAAATAACATAAATAGTGATCCAATAAGAACTCATGGACCACCCTACCACTTAGAATACCAAACATTTACTGAGGCAGGCCCTTATTTATGGTTTAATGCCTTCATGTCTGGGAGGTTAGCAGGATTCTGAATTTGGTGCAAGTCACAACCATGTTTCGTTGTTGCTGTTACATTTGCAACTATCCAGAAAGCATATAATCCTCCCTGAATTTCAGGAAGAAATTCCTTCCTGGATCCGTGTACTGATACCCAACACCAAGGATTCCCAAGTCATTTACACAAAATAGTCCATTTGCCTGTAACCTATACACATCCTAGTCCATACTTTAAATAATGTCTGAATTCCTTTTCCCATCCAAGTAGTTGTTACAGCACACTGTTTAGGGAATAATGACAGGGAAAACTTTGTGCTTAGTATAGATTCAGTTTTTATACTTTTAAACATTTTTTGTTTGTGTTTGGTTGAAACTGTAGCTATAGAAGCTATGGTTATGAAGAAGTGACTGACAGCCACCTAATATATATGATAATATATACTTGTATAATATGGAAGTAAAATTATTGTTTATGAAGAAGACAGTTTGTGTCTTATTGTAAAAGTAAAATGAATTATATTTCAAATAGTAGATTTAAAACTAGATTTTGGTAACAAAACAATTTTGAAGTTTTTACCTATAATTACAGACTAGTCACAAATATTGTGTACTTTTCTGTGATGGTCTCCATTTGCTATAAAGAGAGCCTTCTTTGATGAGCTACACTTATCTATAATGATAAGACTTAGACTGTGGTAAGGAATTATGCTGGTCTAGCAACATAGTAACAATAGATTCTTTTTTAAGGTTTGTGACCTTACTGGACCTGGGAAGCTCGCTAAGGTTTGAGTACCAGGCATGATTTCCCTCCTGTTGAGTGGACTTTAAGTCCAATTAGACAGCTGTTGATTGCATATCTTGCCATGCTAGTAATTGTCATGGTTTATATATACTTTATATGTACTGCAGCTAGGCAGGACTGTTTGTCCCACCCCTGCTGACAGCTTGCATAGTATTTTCTGGTATAGAGATCAACAGGTTGTAGGGAGCCCTGTCCCAACATATACATCTATATTACTGCTTCAGCATCAGGCATTAGGGAACTTTGTGGAAGAAAAAGTTGACTGTTAAAAGCCAGAACACCCGGAAGTCTGCAACTGTCTTACCTAGAAATGGGGACACAAGCAATACCAGAATAATGGTGATAACAATGGCCAGTTAGCATGGACAGTGGTAAACTTCACAGTACCCCCTACAAGACAAAGAACTAATGACTGCTGGGAGAAGGAGAATTAATCTCTTCCAGGGATAACCTTTAATGGTTATCCAATGAAGAATGATCAGCCCTGAAATCACATACACGTGAACACAAAAGCAAACAAAGCAGGGTATACACACACACACACACACACACACACACACACACACACACACACGTATACACATATATGGTAAAATAATAATCAAAGAAGAAGTATATCAACTTGAAACTGAGGGACATTGCAGGGATTGGAAGGAGGGCAACTGAAAGGGACTAAAGGGAAGAAAAGAATGGGGGAAAGTGATGTAATTCTACTTCAATTAAACAAAAACATACTAAAAATTGAAAATAAAAAAAACATTGTGAATGAAACCTGAAACTTACTAAACTTTGGTTGGGTGATTTTATTGTTAGAATTTCCAAAATTCAGTGTAAGTAACAGTTGCTTGGATTAAGAAACTTGGCATCCTGCCCATCAAGTATGAAACTGTCATGAAAAATAGTTTATTTCAAAGAAGGCATCAAATGAAGCATCTGTGAACTGTGCTTTTCTTTTTAAGTAAATTTTTTATTTAAATTAGAAACAAGCTTGTTTTACATGTCAATCCCAGGTCCCTCTCCCTCCCCTTCTCCCCTGCCCCCCACCGAACCCCCTATTCCATCCGCTTTCTACTCCCCTGGAAGGGTGAGCCTTTCCTTGGGGGAATCTTCAAAAGTCTGTCATATCATTTGCAGCAGGGCATAGATCCTCTCCCATGTGTCTAGGCTGAGAGAGCATCCCTGTATGGGAGTGGGCTCCCAAAGTCCATTCGTGTACTAGGGGTAAATACTGACCCACTACCAGAGGCCCCATTGATTAACCAGACCTCCTGTTTCAGGGGATCTGGAACAACAGTCCTATGCTGGTTTCCCAGCTATCATTCTGGGGTCCATGAGCTCCCCCTTGTTCAGGTCAGCTGTTTCTGTGGGTTTCTCCAGCCTGGTCTTGACCACTTTGCTCATCATACCTCCCTCTCTGAAACTGGATTCTAGAGTTCAGCTCAGTGTTTATCTGTGGGTGTCTGCTTCTGCTTCCATCAGATACTGGATGAAGGCTCTGGGATTTCATATATGGTAGTCATCAATCTGATTATCAGGGAAGGGCGTTTAAGGTATCCTCTTGACTATTGCTTACATTGTTATTTGGGGTCAACCTTGTAGATCTCTGGACATTTCCCTAGTGCTAGAATTTTCTTTAAACCTATAACGGCTTCCTCTTTTATGGTATCTCTTTTCCTGCTCTCCTCTATTCTTCCTCCGACTCAAACTTCTTGCTCTCTCATGTCCTCCTCTACTCCTACTCTTATTCCCTTCTCTTTCTCCTAACTCCCTCTCTCCTCCCACCATGCTCCCAAATTAGCTCAGGAGATCTTCTCTCTTTACCCTTCTCCAGTGGATGATGTATGTCTCTCTTAGGATCCTCCTTGTCTCCTAGCTCCTCTGGAGATGTGGATTGTAGGTTGGTACCTTTAATCTAGGTCTAAAATCCATATATGAGTGAGTGCATACCATGTTTGTCTTTTTATAAGTGGGTTACCTCGCTCAGAATGGTTTCTTCTAGTTCCATCCATTTGCCTGTGAATTTCAAGGTTCCCTTGTTTTTTCCCCGGCTGAATAGTACTCCATTGTGTAAATGTACCACATTTTTCTCTATCCATTCTTCAGTTGAGGGGCATCTAGGTTGCTTCCAGGTTCTGGCTATTATGAATAATGCTGCTATGAACATAGTTGAACAGATGTCCTTGTTGTATTAATGTGCATCTTTTGGGTGGATGCCTAACAGTGGAATTTCAGGATCTTGTGGTAGAATGATTCCCTTTTTCCTGAGTAACCACCATACTTATTTCCAAAGTGGCTTTACGAGTTGGCACTCCCACCAGCAGTGGAGTAGTGTTCCTCTTTCTCCACATCCTCTCCAGCATAAACTGTCATTGGTGTTTTTGAATTTAGGCATTCTGATAGGAGTAAGATGATATCTCAGAATTGTTTTATTTTCACTTTCCTGATGGCTATGTTGAGCACTTTCTTATATGTCTTTCAGGCATTTTAGATTCCTCTATTGAGAATTCTCTATTTAGGTCTATACCCCACTTTTTAAAATGTGTATATTTTTATTTTATTTTATTTAAATTCTTTAATTACTATTCATATTTACATATCCATCTCCCCCATTACCTTGCCCTTCCACCCTCCCATGTTCCCCACCAACCCCCACAATCCATCCCCCAACTCCTCCCCAGGGAGTGTGAGGCCCTCCACAGGGGACCTTCAAAGTCCATCATATCATTAGGGAGGGTCTAGGCCCTCCTTGCTGTATCTGGGCTGCAATAGTATGCCTCCATAGGTAATGGGCTCCCAAAGTCCATTTGTTCTCTAGGGTTAAAGACTAGGTCTACTGTTAGAGGTCCCATAGACTGTCTTGGCCTCCTAGCTGGCACCCACATTCAGAGTGCCTGGTTTGGTCCAATGCTGTTTCCCCAGCTTTATGACTAGAGTCTCCACTTTTTAATTTTTAAATTAGAAACAAGCTTGTTTTACATGTCAATCACTTTTTAATTGGATTATTTTGTGTTTTGGTGACTAGCTTCTTGAATTCTATGTGTATTTTGGAAATCAGCCCTCTGTCAGATGTGGTGTTGGTGAAGTCTATGGGCTGCCATTTTGTCTTGTTGACTGTGTCTTTTGCCTTACAGAAACTTCTCTGTTTCAGGAGGTCCTATTTATTAATTGTCGATCTCAGTGTCTGTACTACTGGTGTTATGTTCAGGAAGCAGTCTCTTGTACCAATTTGTTTGAGAGTACTACCTACTTTCTCTTTTTTAATTTTTTAAAAAGATATTTTATTTATTTATTATGTATACAACATTCTGTTTCCATGTCTATCTGCACACCAGAAGAGGGCACCAGATCTCATAATGAATGGTTGTGAGCCATCATGTGGTTGCTGGGAATTGAACTCAAGACCTCTGGAAGAGCAGTCAGTGTTCTAAACCTCTGAGCCATCTCTCCAGCCCCCTACTTTCTCATGTAAGAGATTCCTTGTGGCTGGATCTATATTGAGGTCTTTGATCCATTTGGACTTAAGTTTTGTGCATAGCTATAGATATGGATCTATCTGCAGTCTTCTACATGACAGCATCCAGTTATGCCAACACCATTTGTTGAAGATGCTTTCTTGTTTCAATTGTACAATTTTAGCTTTTTTGTCAAAAATCAAGTGTTTGTAGGTGTGTGGGTCCATATCAGGATTTTCACTTCAATTCCATTGATCTACGTGTCTATTTTTGTGTCAATATCAAGTTGTTTTCAGGACTATCGCTGTATAATAGAGCTTGAGGTCAGGGATGGTGAGGCCTCCGGACATTTTGGCTATCCTGGGTCTTTTGTTTTTCCATATAAAGTTGATTATTGTTCTTTCAAGGTCTGTGAAGAAGTGTACTGGGATTTTGACGGGGATTGCATTGAATCTGTAGATTGCTTTTGGCAAGATTGCCATTTTTACTATTTTGATCTACCTGTCCAAGAGCATGGGAGATCTTTCCATTTTCTGCTATCTTCTTAATTTCCTTCTTTAATGTCTCAAACGTCTTGTCATACAGGTCTTTCACCTCTTTGGTTAGAGTTACCCCAAGATATTTATGCTGTTTGTGGCTATTGTAAAGGATGATGTTCTCTGATTTCTTTTTCAGTCCATTTATTTTTTTGTAAATAGTAGGGCAACTGAAATTTTGATTTAATCTTGTATCCTGCCACTTTGATGAAGGTGTTTATCAGCTGTAGGAGTTCCCTGGTAGGGTTTTTCAGGTCACTAATGTAGACTATCATATCATCTGCAAATAGTGAGAGTTTGACTTCTTCCTTTCTGATTTGTATTCCCTTTATCTCCTTTTGTTGTCTTATTACTCTAGCTAGAACTTCAAGTACAATTATGTGTATGAATTTAAGTGTTTAATAATATTCTAATCTTTCACTTTCAAATCCTCTCTCTCTCTCTCTCTCTCTCTCTCTCTCTCTCTCTCTCGTTTTTTATTTTATATGTTTAAAATTCAAATTCACATTTTCACTTCCCTCTAATCTTCCTCCCTCCACCGCCTCCAGATCCATTCCTCTTCCATTTTCGCTTTTGAAAGGAGCAGGCCTCCAAGTGTTACCAGCCGAACATGGCATAACAAGAGGCAATAAGACTAGGCACAAGTTGGAAGAGGCAACTCAGTTTGAGGAAAAGGGTCCCACAGGCAAAAGAGTCAGAAACAGACCCTCTCCCACTGTTCGGAGTCCCACAAGTACTCCTAGCTAAGAAACCAAAACATATATGTAGAGGACCTCATATAGATACATCCAGGCTCTTTGGTTGCTGACTCAGTCTCTGTGAGTCCTTATGAGCCTTGCTTCATTGATTGTGTGGGCTGTGTTCTCCTCTTAAGGAAAATTACAGGACACTGGAAAGGACAGGTTTTATAGATTGTGTTTTCATAAAGCTACATTGTTACAACTTGTCAAAGATTATTCCAAGTATTCACCCTTCAGTGTTTGAGAAGACTCCTGTAACTTTTTCTTAAAATCCATTTCTAAAATGTTCATTATAACACTCTCCCAGATTTGTTGTTGTTTTGAAATTTTACTGTCATTTGTTACAATTATTTATTATTATTATTATTATTATTATTATTATTATTATTATTACATGTGTGTGGGGGCAACTTGTAGGAATTGGTTCTTTCCATTATGTTGGTTCCCAGGATTGAAGTGAAGTAAGTGAAGTAATCAAGTTTAGCAGCAAGCTCCTTTGCCCAATGTAGCTCCAGGAAATTTGGAAGAGTTCTGTGCTTCTCTTTTGGAACTAGTTTATGGATTATCGGCTCAGATATAATGTACTTGTTCTTAGATATCCAGCTTGCTTTCCAGAGACAATGGCCATCAGAATCATTTACAGTAGAAGTATGTCAGTGAGGGACTGAGGTCAGTTGAGGTTTTGACACCTGTCCAGGTATTTGATATGTTGTTTTTGTTGGGTATAATTCATCTGGCATGTTATTATTACCATATTTCTAAGTGAGATGTCTTAATTTTCAGGTGTTGACATCATGTGTACCCCAGATGCTAGTAATAGAAAGTTATTCAGGGAGAATTTAGAAGATTGACATCAACTGAACTTCTATGTTGCTATGACTAATGCAATGTTGACGTGTGTGTGTGTGTGTGTGTGTGTGTGTGTGTGTGTGTGTGTGCAGACATGTCATTTATGAGGTGACTTACATCTATCTCTGTAAGTAGAATGCGTTTGAATTGATGTTTGCCTGTTATCTCCTCATAAACATTTATTAAATATTAGTATATGTTAGCTAATAATGGCTAGTGCAATACATGTAGAAATTATATCATCTTTGAAGAATTTACACTCTTGTAAAGGAGATAGAACTGTTCGGAAGTGCTTCAGTTGACTTTCTATATTGTGTATTAGAGGAATATAATAGAAATTATCATTTTATGTAGGATAATTGCTCGAGGGACACATTTCAGAGCATTTGAGTCTTGGTGGGTGAATCAGATTTTGCCACATTGAAATGTAAAAGTATATCATTTGTAAATGTTCAGGAGCAGAAAAAGAATGGTGAGCATGTGTAGGGGTAAGAGGGAGGCTGGGAATATTCAAAGAGTCTGGGTGTACTGATTACTTTCGTGTCGGCATATCCAGATTACCTATGAAAAACAAATTCAGGAAGGAAAAGTTTCTTTTGGACCATGGTATCAGAGGGTTTTAGTCCAACATTATGGCAGGGAAGGCATAGAGTAGCTGCTAGGTCCACACTGACAGGAACATACCGGTGGATGGAGGCTGCTCACATAATAGTGAAGCCAGAAGCTCAGAATGAGACATGAAATAAGGCAGTTAGTGTCTAAAAGGCTCACCCTAGTTACTCACTCTGATGACTGAGCCCCACCTCCTAAGGTTTCCAAAGCTTCCTAAAGAATGCCACCAGCTGGGGACCAAACATTCAAAGCATAATTCTGGGTGAGATCATGAAGGATTGCAAATCTCATGGTAAGAAGCTGGGACATTATTTCTTAGGTAATGGCAATAGGTTGAGAGATTTACATAGGAGGAGTTGAAAATAAATCGAATAGGTTTTATGAAGAACTCCCCTTCCTAAAATAGTGAGCTGATAGTAGCGGATAGGGTTCTCTTATGATCTGGTGTAGTCCCCTTAACCTGTTGAAGGAAAGCATAATGGCTCAGGCCTATGATCCCATTGGTTATAACCCATTTGATCAAATGATAGAAGGAGTCAAGAAGAGAGAGTTCAATGCCCGCATGTCTACAAATGGAGAATTTGTCTAAATCCAAAACATTTCTGGGACTGAATTAGGAAGTTTAAAAGGTGTGGATTGAGCCCTTGCTCTACTATCTAGTAGCTATGTGAGCTTGAGAATGTTGTAATTTTTCTGAGCTTCAATTTGTTATCCATGAGATGGGAATGACAATGGGCTACTGTGAGGACTAAATAATAATAGTAACCTCAAGCACAGTGTTATAGCTGTCCCAATGTGCATAGGGTAGGCCGTCAACAAATGTATGCTCCTTCCCATTGTTCTCAAATTGGCAATCCTGTCCTTCAAATTGTATCTGGAATTGTGTACTTTGCTCTTGGATTTTCCCAGTAGCCTCTATCTATGCTTTCAAATGCCTTTGTGTTTACTGGTTCCTTTATCTTTAGATTCGTTTTAGTTTGATAAAAGCCATAATTTTATATACTAGAACATTTTTTCTTACTCTAATTTATTGTATGCTATAAATCTCAGGTGTGTTTACCTGTAAATTCTAGTTTTCCTTCTCTGACCTATGATAAGATATTGCAATATCCTCACTTGGAAAATATTGATATTTTCCATGCTGAATTCCATGCTGAATTAATTTAGTAGTTTATGTCCCGTTGGATCAAATGATAGTGGCTTTCCAAAAGATGCCATAATTTGTTTTGTATATCTATGCTGTATGTTTTGTTTCATTTTAATATTTCTTTTATTAAGAGTGATTGTTAAGCCTTTGGGTTGAGTGAGGCTCTAAGAACTATTCAGCCACTGTGTCTGCCTAGGCAGTGCTTGCTTTGTGACAGGGCAGAAAGGGTTGTCAGTTACCATTTGAATGGATATGAAGGTTTATGGGGAATAAACAAATGAATAAATAACTAGCAAATAGCTTATTGTAGGGGAGCATAAAAGGGAGACTTTCTTCATGAAGGGATAAGAGAAAATTTTGGAGGAGGTGGTTTTTGGCATGGACCTTGAAAGATGAACAAGAAATCTGTTTGTGGTAGTGGTCAAACAAAGGGCATCTTTCCAGGCTGACTTCCCCATGATAAGGGATATGATATAGGTGAGGAAGAACAAGTTTTCCACTGTGGCCATAGGTTAGGTATATTTGGTGATGATTCTGAGCCAAGTAACAAGAATCCCGTCCTTTCAGGACTCCAGGTTTAGCAGAACGAACCTGATTGAGAATGGCTATACATTTTTTTACATAGTATGTTACTGTAGCTCTTTAGTATATGCTTATTATACAAAATCTAGGAATTACAGATATACAAAAAGGGTAGCATAATTGACCCAAGGGGGATAAGACAGTCATGTCTTGGGGAATATGTTTTAGTGTTTAGGAGGTAGTGGATCTCCAAGGCAAGTGCTTGATGTGCTGTTCTCTGGCCACTAGATGTCCATCAGGAATACATTTATCCTTCATAAATGTATCACAAGGACCACCGGAGACAGACTTTTGGGTTTTGGTCAGTATGAGCATTTGAACGTTTTGGACTTTCTTTTTTGTCTGCAGCATATTATAAATTCCTACCCTACCACAGTGAGTCAGGGAGTCCACAGCTGCAGACTGCTGATGACAACTCATGGGGCCACCTTAAAAGGAAAAATGTTAAGCAAGTACTCAGCATGAGAATCCCAAGTTCAGAGATAGCCTAGACTACATGCTAAGACCCTGTCCCAAATCATAAAATGAAAAATTAGATCACTTTGCCATCTCCCACCTGAGTATTAGAAGATTTCTTGTCTGTGGGAGCTTGAGGGATTTTCCTTCTGGTAGTGACTTACCAGTTCTGACACAGGAGAGCTCTCTATAGGAAGATAGCTGGACTAGAGTATAGAATTTGCTCCTAACTTAAGACCTAAGCACGTGATGCATGGGTACCCTTGATGCTCCACACACTGAACATTTACTAGGTATAAACTCTAGCATTTAAGCTCTGTGATGTGTGACGGTGCTGTGTTCCTCTGAGCCCCCATTTCCTAATCTGGAAGATGAATGCCATAAGGATATTTACCTCACAGTGTTTCAGGCTTACATTTGATATTTCATAACAAGAATGCTTTCAAGAGTACTTAGTACAATGTAAGGGCTATTGGATTAATGCTAGTTATTACTATCTTGCAAATGAAAAGAGTAGTGCATAGTGATTCTTGGTGGTTCAGGGTTTTCTAAATCAAATGACTGTTTTTCATTTTCCTGACCAAGTACAGATCTGGGGGCTGAGCCATGGTTGCCTGGCTGCCCTTTTCTTATCATTTTTGTTTTCATAGACTGTACTTTTTGTCTCTTGAAGCCTTTGCTTGATGAAAGGCAATTGAGCCTTTTGTTATTGCTGGTGTTCAGTGCCATTGTCATTTTGGTATTGGGGACATCTGAAATTAAAGCACAGTGGGTGGTTGGGCCCACTCCTTTCAATTGGTATTTCCAGAAGAGCCCTTGTTCATAATTGTTTGGTTTGGGAATCATGTCTATTCCTTTTAGATAACTGATATGTTGTCTGGGATACCACTAGATTGCTCATTTCTGCTTGGAAAATACATCACTTCATTGGTGATCTTTAAATGATGAGTTATGGTCTGCTTTGTGTTCAGCACAAAATGTTCTCAGTAGAACAGTCTCATAGTGACTCTAAGCAGGGTTATTTTTTGTTCCCTTTTCTGGCTCTTGACCATTTGCTTGGTTTCTATGTAGCCAGAGCTCCAACTTTCTAGCTGACCTAAGACTACCAGAACATAGGAAGTTGCTTATAAGGAACAGTCAGGTATGTTAGATCTTATATGGAATGAGATGATCACTTCCTGTGTTTGGTATTTTCTCAGTATGGCATCTGTGCTAGTTTCCTAGGACTGTAATATCAAATGTTCACAAATTTGGTTTCTTGGAACAAAAGAAATGTATTCTCTGTACTTCTAGGGTCTAGAGTCTGCACTAAAGATACTTGTAGAGTCAGGTTGCTTCTTTTAGATTCTGCTAGTGGGTAGCAGTCTTGATGTTTTGTCTGTTTCAAAGAAGGTACCATTACCAGGTACTGAGGGAGAGGATTTGAAACTTTCTTCTCTTTTTAAATTTTTTTTTATTTTAGAGGCACTCATATTTACATATCGATACCCCCATTCCCTCACCCTCTCATCCTTCCATGTCCCCCACCAACCTCCACCAAAACCACCCCCACCTCCTCCCCAGGGATAGTGACACCCTCCACGGGGGACTGTCAAAGTCTGTCATATCATTTGGGGGAGGGCATAGGCCCTCCTTGCTGTATCTGGGCTGCAATAGTATCCCTCCATAGGGAATGGGCTCCCAAAGACCATTTGTGCTCTAGAGATAAACACTGGCTTCACTGTTAGAGGGCCCATAGACTGTCTTGGCCTCCTAGCTGGCATCCACATTCAGAGGGCTTGGTTAGGTCCAATGCTGGTTCTCCAGCTTTACGACTAGGGTCTCCTTGCTCTCATTAGGTCAGGTAAACTGTTTCTGTGAGTTTTTCTCGCACCATCTTGGCTCCTTTGCAACTGGATTCCAGGAGTATGGATCAGTGCTTAGCTGTGGGTGCCTGTTTATGATTCGATCAGCTACTGAATGAAGACACTAGGGATGGTAACCAAGGTAGTCATCAGTTTCATTCTAGGGGAAAGGCATCAATGGCATCCTCTCTACCACTGCCTAGAATCTTGGGGTCATCCCTGTGGATCCCCTAATATTTCCCCTGTGCCAGACCTCTCTCCAAACCTGTAATGTCTCCCTCTATCAAGGCATCTCCTTTCTTGCCCTCCTCTATTCCTCCCCTGTCTCAGTCTCTTGTTCTCCTCCCCCCTCCCCTTCTTCCCTTCCCACCTCCTTCCTCTCCCAATTTGCTCAGGGGTTCTTGTTCCCATCCCCTTCTTTGAGGGACTATGCAATCTTCTCTTGGGGTCCTCCTTGTTTCCTAGCTCCTCTGGAGGTGTGGATTGTAGGCTGATAATCCTTTGCTCTATGTCTCAAAATCATATAGGAGTGAGTGCATACTATATTTGTCTTTTTGTGACTGAGTTACCTCACTCAGGATGGTTTCTTCTAGTTCCATGCATTTGCCTGCGAATTTCAAGATTCCATTGCTTTTTTCTGCTGAGTAGTACTCCATTGTATAAATGTATCACATTTTCTCTATCCATTCTTCAGTTGAGGGGCATCTAGGTTGCTTCCAGGTTCTGGCTATTAAAAATAATGATACTATGAATAGAGTTGAACATATGTCCTTATTGCATGAATGTGCATTCTTTGGGTATATACCCTGCCCAGGAGAGGAAATGCTGGATCGTGTGGTAGACTGATTCCCATTTTTCTGAGAAACCGCCATACTGATTTCCAAAGTGGTTATACAAGTTTTCACTCCCACCAGCAATGGAGGAGTGTTCATTCCTCTTTCACCACATCCTCTCCAGCATAGACTGTCATTGGTGTTTTGAATTCAGCCATTCTGACAGGAATAAGATGGTGTCTCAGAGTTGTTTTGAGTTGTATTTCCCTGATGGCTAGGATATTAAGCACTTTCTTAAGTGTCTTTCAGCCATTTTGGATTCCTCTGTTGAGAAATCTCTATTTAGTTCTGTGCTCCACTTTTTAATTGCATTGATTGGTGTTTTGGAGGCTAGCTTCTTGAGTTCATTGTAAATTTTGAAAATCAACCCTCTGTCAGATGTAGGGTTGGTGAAGATCTTTTCCCATTCTGTGGGCTGTTGTTTTGTCTTACTGAGTGTGTCCTTTGCCTTACAAAAACTTTTCAGTTTCAGGAGGTCCCATTTGTTAATTGTCGATCTCAATGTCTGTGCTACTGGTGTTATGTTCAGGAATCGGTCACCTGTACCAATGCATTTGAAGGTACCACCTACATTCTCTGAACCTTTCTTCTCTTGGGGGACACAATTTAATCCACGTAGTAGATGTTTTCCTTTATGTTTTCCCTACTTCTGATAGAGGAAAATTAACTCCATCCTTTTTATGCAGTAGAATAGGAATAATTTGACTTCTGCGGGTTAAGAACCGTACAACATAAGAACCTGAAAAAGGAAGCTAAAAGAAATCATGTCCTATTCTTAATTTCATGCATTGAAGCAAGGTACTATGAAAAGTCAGAAGTCTGATAAGGAAAGGTCAGAAGTCTGGTAAGGAATGGAACAAGGTGTCAAGATACTCAGATTTCTTCACTGTAAGTTGAGGACCTTTAAAATGTCTTCAGAAGCATGTTGGAAGTTGTGGCTGAAGAATTTCTTGTAGCAACAAACACTGAGAAAACTCCTATAAAAACAAAAATAGCTGGAAAATTTGATCCCAGGTTGGAACTGCCTATAATTGACATTCTTGGCTGTCTAGAGAGGGAGAATTAACAGTCCAAAACCTTGCCAGGTGCTAAATCTCTCTTCCATACATTTCAGTTGAATTTGATCAATATTTGAATGAGCTGTTATCCTGGAGTAGGCCCTGGGGATTCACTGATTAAAAGGGTAAGGGCTAACCCTGCCCCTACTGAGCTCCCAGTCCAGTAAGCCCTTAAATACTCCTGGATTCATTTATCAGAAGTCTGAGACTGAAGAAAACAGTAGGAAGACCCAGTTCAATATTAGTACAGAGTAAACATGGGGTGAAGTTCAAGGACTGAGACTTAGAAATTTGAAGGAAGGAGTCATACAGCAAAGAAAGAGCATGAAAGGTCGGCAGCACAAGTACATTGCCCCACAAGAGGAAGGCCGCGTGTGAGACCCTGCAGGCAAGCGAGTGCCAGAGCATGGAAATGTATTCAATTTTGTTATAAGCGGGATCAAAAATATCAAAGCCATCTTTCAGAGATTTAATTCCCCCTCCCAAGGAAGTCATTTCAGCATGTCTAGGCCAGGAATGATTGATCATTCAAGTTGGGGACCCCCAATTCCCAAATGAGAATAAGCAGGAACTAATGGTGTCTATTCTGGGTCAAGTCATTATTCCAGAGTTGTCTTCCCACCCTGGACATTCCTTTCACAATTAGCCCCAGTATGGAGCCAATGCCCCAGAGGTAGACTGTTCCCATTGGTACATCAGTTTTCAGGTTTTAGCGTATGGTTAAAGACTTCTGTGTGTGTGGCCTGTGTGCTAGTCCCCACAGGAACTCACACAGCTCAGTACACACTGACCTTGTTTTTTTTTTTTTTTAATTTAATAACCCTGTAATTGTCCCAGTGCTTCCTCCATCTTTTGTGTTTGTTCATTCTGAACTTGCTATTTCTCTGGATCTGTTTTTACCTTGATGCCCTTGATTTAAGGGATGGTTTCCTCTTGCTGAAGTGATCCTAGTACACAGAGCACTTTTGAACTCACACTCTGTCTATGGTCCAATTTGATCTTGTTTGGACAATGGAGGAGTTTATCTCCATTTTTCTCCGGATTTTAAAATTTTTTCAATACTGTTCTCCAAAAAAGAGTATTTTTAGTGCTCATGCCCACCCATAAAATTTTAATAAAAGACATATTGAATGTTTATTTATTATGTATATTTTTGTGCTTTATAAGAAGTAGAAATATAAAGCTTCTTTTTTCCAATTATATACAATATATTTTGCATTTACTGCTGTGCAATCTATCACGTAAAATCACAGACAACCATTTTCAAACAGAGAAAAAATAAACTGTAAAGTTTGCATGAAATGAAATTAATTATTATAAAATGCATGGTTCAATAAAGTATACAGTTCAGTGGCTTTTACCATATTTACAAAACTAAAGCTTCTTTTTATATCATACAATGTTATATATAATTTACATTTTTAAGTGAAAAATAAAATTACAATTTAATTAAAAAGTTTAAACTTGTTAAGAATGAACTTTTGCATTTATGGATTAACTAATTTACTTACAAAGTATAAAGTAATTATACAGATTACTAATTTATAAAAATGTGCCATTTTAGTGACAATGTGGACCATTTTTTCTATGACTCAGTTTGGTATTCGACTTTCAACTAGTTCAGGCTGGCTATAGACTCCTGATCCTCCTGTCTCATCCACACCATGTCCAGGATTAACACTCTAATTAAAGTTTGGTTTTAAAAACTATTTGTTGTGTGAGTATGTGTGTGCTTGAGAATATGTGTGTGCACCATGTGCATGCGTGATCCCTAAGAAGTCAGAAGACAGTGGTAGTGGCTGGAAGTTGAGTGGCAGGCATTCACTGTCATGTGGGTGCTGGGAACCACTTAGGACCTCTGCAAGAGCAGCAAATGCTCTGAAGCCCTGAACAATCCCTTTTGTCCCATGATCAAATTTCGAAATGTAATTTAAAACTGCTATTTTTACAAAAAAAATAATCTTGCAGATGCTGTCTTTAAACTATTTTAACTTGTTCAATATGGAGTAATGACTTCAAATTTAACCACTGGTAGATTTTATGAGAATTTCTCTTATCATTTGAAAAAATTATGCTGTGTTGAATAATAGTTTTAGAATTAAATAATAAAATAAATCAAGGCTCAAATGTCAACAGCACTCAAAAGATAACCAATGACTGTGAGTAGATCAGCAGTCGCTGCTTTGTTATATATCTTCTAGATAAATGAAGTATTCATGAAGGAATTGGCCCACTGCACAGGCTAGATGAGAGAGGTATCTAAAAGGGAAAGAAAAATTACATGATTAGGAGCCACCACATCCAAACAAAGCCTCTTTAACCCAAATTTCTTGAAGTCAGTATGCATAGCTAAGACTGACCACTGGCCACTTAAACAACAGAACATTTGAGAAGTTTGAGTGGCTCTTCTCTAAAATGTACTAGTTACTACTTGGCTTTTCTGAAACAAATACTGTTGTGGAATATAGCTCATCTTTTTAAGGAAGACTCAAAAATTTTCCTAATTCCTATCAGTTTGTAGGTTTGAGGATCACTTCACCATGTGTCGATAGTGATAGTGTGACATCAATCTCTTAAATTCCTTGACTGGCATTTCAGAGTTTTTATGACCCCTTCTTTAGTACCTATCATTTTGGATTGTTGTTAGGGACCTGCTGGTACTAATTCTTTCTCCCCAGATTATCGTTATAGGATGTTCAAATGTATCTGGGGTCAGGAGAGATGGCTTAATGGTTAAGAACACTGGCTAATCTTGCAGTGGATCAGAATTCAATTCCCAGCACTCACATAGCAACTAACAACCATCTGTTCCAGGGTATCTGATACCCTCTTTTAGCCTCTGTTCGTACTGCATGCAACAAATACGACCAGCCCAACTCATATACAAAAACTTTGTGTAAAGTAAGATAAAGCAAGTTCTCAATAAAGATCCAAAGTCCTCTCCTATAGCTTTCAGTGTGTGTGCTGCACATGTATGTACCTTCTGGAGACTTGTTTTGTTCCTCTTTCCATTATCACCTGGTTTTGGGATGGGTGAGCTACTTAGAGGGGATTTTTACTGGATAAGTCAGTGGCTGATTAGTTGTAAAGACTTTATAAAAATATACACATGAAGTTTGTTTCTCTTAATGAGCTGTTAATGGTTAGTGGAGACTCACCTTTGAATAAGGGAAAACAGATTTTTCAACTCATAGAAAAATTAACCTATGAGTGTGCCTGTGCTGCTTTCGGTACTGTGGATATGCATCTGGTCAAATAATCTTATCAAGTAGCCCTATCACACCGTGTTTTAAATAGTGCTAATTAGCATTTGGTTGGGAAAATGTAATTACTTGAATGGGAATTTTGACCCAGATACTCAGCTGTTATTCTTAGCACATTTTAAACTTAAACACAGTTTTCTTTCATCACACACCCTAGACAAATACAATGAGTGGGAATCCCTTACAAATGGGAGACTTTTCACTTCTCAGCATTTGTGAAGACTGAGTCCCTGTGTCTGTTACACAAACTATTCTTAATATAACATGGCATGCACTTTTCTATATTCCTTCCAATTCCATATGTCTATTGTAATTTTACATCCTCAATCTCATGTATTCCAGTAGTCTGTATTATGTAGACATGTCTAGAAATGGCAAAGCCTTTAAATGGTGCAAATGAATGGTGTGTTAAGTATTACAATTTTCACAAAGGTGGTAGGAGCATTCTGAAAGATAGGAGGGAGATGAAAAGTTGAGAAAAAGCAGAGAAAAAGAATATTAAAGGGAAATAATAGGGTTTTGTAAATACATTACCAGATCATCCAGATTGACAGCAGAAAAGGTCAAGGCCATTTTAACATTGCAGGGGACCAAGTCCAAGTTGCATTTGAAAAGTGATGATGTTTTAAGTGGCTCAAAATTATACTTAAGATTTTGTACTGGTGACAAAAATGAATCAACTGAGGCCTCTGTGCCGCCTACCTGACTATATGACAGATCACTTCATCATGGGAAGGAAGTTCAGTACCCTACTAGACATTCCCATGATTATCCTCAGAAGTCCCATATCCAGTCTTCTGGGACTACAGGGCCTGGTATAAATAGGAACCTCCCATATTTGAAGCATATCCAATAAAGTGAATAATAGCTAAAATGCATATTTATAAATGTGTGCTGTTGAATTTTACTGACCTTTGAATGCTGAAGATAGACACACAGTAGTTACTTATTTGTAGTTTTAAACAAAGCCTTTTGGAGATTTACTATAATATTTAATATGTTTATAAACCAGAGGCCACTGACATTATTTTTAATAAATTTTTATTTCAATTAGAAACAATTTTATTTTACATATCAATCCCAGTTCCCTCTCCCTCCCATCCTCCCATGTCCCCCACCATTTCTCCATCCCACGCCCATTCATTCCCCAGGGAGGGTGAGGCCTTCCATGGATGATTATCAAAGACTGTCACATCATTTGGGGCAGGACCCCTAGGTCTTCCTCCGTATATCTGGGCTGAGAGAGTATCTCTCCATGGGGAATGGGCTCCCAAAGTCCATTTGAGCACTAGGGGAAAATACTGGTTCCACTGTCAGAGGCCCCCCCAGTCCTCCTGTCACTCACCTTTCAGGGGGCCTAGTTCAGTCTAATTCTGGTTCCGCAGCTTTACGACTGGGGTCCATGAGCTTCCACTTGGTCAGGTTAGCTGTTCCTATAGGTTTCCCAAGGATGTTCTTGACACATTTGAAGAAAGTTCACTTATACTGCAGCCTTCTGGCTCTACAACTTTGGAATGTATCTTTAGAGTAGTTAGTTTCAGAGTTGTTCTTTCATTTGCTTCATTTGAAAAACTATACATTGTGATTTACTAAATGGAATGCACATAGAAAACATATCCTCTTATTGGGGAAATATTATCCTTGTTACTGAGAATTTTAGCATGAATTATAGTGCCTAAATATAAGGATAATGTCTGGGTAGCATATGAATTTCTAGTCTAAATAACTAGCTGTATATTCTGGATGGGACTGGCCATGTGGGTGTGGGTGAGAAAAGAAGAAAAAGCACAATAAACCTACACCATGCCAAACATCATAAAAAGACAAAATCAGAAACCATAATATACAAGCAAAAGGACAGGAAGATGAAAAATGGCCAAGCAAAGCAATATGAGGCAAAAAGTTTACAAAATACCACTAATTTCATTTTATGTTGACCATCTACTGCTAGGCATGAGACCCACTTGTAAGTGTGGTTAATATACCCAATGAGACTCAATGGAAAAAACTATATTTACTTTACAAGTAGGTACCCTTGTTTACAGGTAACTTTGTGTTTGTGGGTGGTAGCCTATGTACACTTCCCCTTCTCAATGTTGTTACCTAGCTGGCTTGAACCTGGGAAGTCCTTATGTGTGCTGCAACAGTCTCTGTGAGATCATATGTGCATCAGTCCTATTGTGTTTGGGAGACACTGTTTCCAGGGAGTCATCCATCACCTCTGACTCTTATTTATAATTTGATGTTTGGCATTTGAATGTACCATGAAACTGTCACCATGATTAATATAACAATGATGCTTTCCTTCTCTTGCCAATGTCTCCTTTGGAATCCTTCTTCCTCCCCCATTCTCATGAGCAAACACCTATTTCAGGGAAGCTGCCAATACTTATTTGATGGAGACTGAACTATCTTAACTTTTCTGAGCACAATGTATATATAATATTGAAATGTCTTCATGGATCTCAACAAAGTCAATCTTTTGCCGGTTGAATGTGGAAGCAAACGTGAGACTCTAGCTGTTTCCCATTAAGTTAGGCATGAAAGAGATTTGCACAAAATATACAATTTGTTCTTATTTGTACTTTTGTTGTTTTTAAACTATGGTATTTTTTCATAAAATACAATTATTTTGCAAAAAAATCTTGCTTTATTCATATGAATATGTTCTAGGTATATGATTGCCAATTTTAAATTAAAATAACCTCTATAGCTCTTCAAATTCATTCCTATTTTGATGTTTTACTTATTGATATTTTGTTTTAAGGAAAGGTCTTGCTATGTAGCTTGGGATGGCCTTGAATCCCTGTACCTCCTTCCTTTTCCTATAGAGTGCTGCAATGACAAATGCACTCCCCCATGCTTGGCTCAGGTTTTACCTTCATACAATGAATAGTGACAAACATAACCCACATCAATGAAAGCCTGCTGTAGTACTCAGAATTTTTCTATGGAAATCTGTCTTTTGTTCTACCACTTCTCACTTATTTTGAAGATCCTGAATTCAAAATATTGAGTGTATTGCCATGGAGGCTTCATACCGCTCTACCATTGGTGGAATTCTCCCTCTACATGGTTGCTCCTTATTGAAGTTCTTGACAGTAAGAAAGAAAATGTCAAGATTTTACAGGACTTGAGAAGGAAGCTCACTATGTAGATTTGACTGACCCCAAACTCAACAATCTTACTGCCTTTGCCTTCTGAGAGCTGGAGTTCTAGGCATGTACTACCATGCTTGGCTTGGAACTAGATATTGAAGGTAGTACCGATCAGAGATGCCCTTCAAGAAAACAAGTTCTTACTTCCTCTATACCTGGCTAGGCTATGGTAGAACTTCTTCCAGATAAAAGTCAAGACTGTCCAGAACAGGTCTGGATTGCAGTCAGTCCCTTAGATACAGGCCAGGGTTGATCCAGGCTTTCTTAGCTAATATGCTTCCAGTAGAAATAGTTTGATTGTGGTGATGAGGATAGTGGTACCCAGTGAGAGCAGAAAGGGAAAGATGAGAGGGAGCACTTTATTCTGCATGGCCCATCCATTGACAGAATGGCTGAATAGTTTTCAACTTGGGAGTAGATGGTTTCTAAAGCTCCTCATAGGGAAAGAAAGTATGGAGGTAAGTGGGAACTAACAGATTTGGGGCTTGTAGTTATGTAACTGAAAGCAAACTAAGACTGGTCTTTGAACCTGATGCTGCGATAGAAAGTTGGGTATATTTATAAAGTTATCCAGTCTTAAGAGACATTGTACATGGAAGTTTCTTTGGACCCATATTTTTGTATGTGTGTGTTGAGACTAGCTCTCACTATATAGCTTAGGCTGGCCTCTAACTCACAAGAATCCTACTGCCTTAGCCTTCTGAGAGCTGGAATTCTAAGCACAAACCACCATGTTTGTCTTGGAACCAGGTATGTAATGTCATACCTATCAGAGCTCACTGTCTGCAGTCCTTACCTAGAAGAGTTTTGGGATTATATTCACCTTGGATAGAAACAGGATCCAGCACCTAGAAGCTCTTCAATAGCTTAGTTTGCCTTCAAGTGTAGAAAACCTTTGGTTTAAGTATGTGCGAATTGGAGAGAAAGAGGATTATTCTTCCTTAGCTAAGCATTCACATCTTCTGCTGAGAATTCATCTTGTTGAAAAGTCTCCTCCAGCCTCATCAAGCCTGTTGGACTGGAGTATATACCCCTTTGCCCTGTGTTAAACTTCTATTCATTTGAATATCTCTAATCAAAAATTAGTGCCCATTCCAATGGAAACAGGGATGTGGTGGCTATTTTTACAACTGTTATTATTTTGTAAACATTTCACTTTTGGCCAGGCACATGTCATAGCTGATGTGTAGAAACATGTCTATTAGCACAAAACATGGCACACTTGGAAATATGTTAGGTACCCTGCAGATTGTCATTGGGGATTTTCCAAACTACTGGGTCTATTAATAGAGACAAGAGTCATATGGAATCAATAACCCAGATAATCAAATAAATACCAACATTTAAATGAGTTTAAAGTCCTTGGGTTCCGTTTTGAAAATCACTGTAGCTTGATTCAAGGAAAGACATTTCCCATAGGCACTATGATCCCATGGGTTCTTTATATTGTTGATTTGGTTTATCAAGCTTGAAGACAATATTTACATTGCTAAGCCCTAGGGCTGGGTGGCAAGCTCAGTGTTAGAGTGCTTGCTTAACTTATGTAAGGCTCTATGTTCATTTTATCCAAGGGAACAAAAAATACACTGCTAAACCCTGTCTTTGACACTGTATTGTTATATTTTGCTGTGAATGGTCTTGGATGATTCTCTAAGTACCCATTTTTCTTTTCATTTAAAAATCTATCAAAACTTCCACTTGCCTGTTTTTCTTCAGCCTTCAGCTCATGTTATATGTGGATAATGCAACCACAGATATAATGGAAGTAAGTCATATTTGGTGAGTGTTCATTCTGCTCTTTTTCTATACAAATGCATTTAACCTTTATAGCAACCATTGAGACAAGCATTATCTCTGCTGTTTCAAAGATGGGGAGGAAACTGAGGCTCAAAAAGGTAACACCAGTCACAGGACTTGAAACTGTATAGGTGGTCCTTGTTCCTATACACCTGAAAGCCTAAAGCTATTTATTCCCTTAAATTATTAAGAAATAATGATATGCTATTTAGTAGCAAGTTTTGAGGAACTGTGTACTTGAGGTATTCTTGGAAAATATTTTGTTACTCTCTGAAATTTTACACTTCGTCTATTTGATTGTCTGTGATGCCATTTATGGTTTTATATGGTGATATTTTTATCATTTCTCCCTCTCAGTTGTCATTTTTATCCACAGAAACTATAACTGATTATCCGTGCTATTTTTTCACTTGACAACTTAAATATTGACAATGAACATCTCAGTCACTGCTTGCAGCTTAGAAAAAATGTGATGAAACACATCTATCGTAACTGGGTTTTGGAAACAGATGAACTTGAAAAGAACCAGTGTTTATAGCACCAGTTTAGTTCTCACAGAAGGCACAGGGTTGCCTCACTTTGCCTCAAGGCTCCTCTGTCAGAGCATTTACTTTGAGCCTTGAAATGTCTCTGGTCAACCTTGAACTCCAGGGACCTCTTTTTTTCTGGTCCTGAGACTATTTCTGGTAAGTGTATCAAAACCTTTTGTGTGTGTGTGTTTACAGACCATAATGTTAACTGAATTGCATTCCTCTACTCCTGCTTTGAGATGGTTACTGTTGTTCCTATTTGCCTTCTAGGAACCCTAAAACGGTGTAGGATAGATTTGATATTAATCTTCATGGTTGTGGTGGTTAGTCTTTATGGTAAACTCAAGTAGACTGAGAAAGGCCTCTGGAGTTATTAAAATCTATCTCTGGATATGTTTTTGTGGATATTTCCAGACAACAAATTATTAAATCTCTGGCCCAATCAATGAAGTAATTCATTGTTGGAGTCATAATATGACAGGATTATTGGCACATTGTAATAACAGCAGATTGAGCCCAGTTGAAGGAAGTGGTTTACTAAGGACATTCCTTAGAGTGTGTGTCTTGACCTGGCCTCATTCTGTATTCCCTTTCTCTGCTTCACATCTGCTCTGTGGTTAACAGCATAGGGACAAGTATGATGAACTGAACCATCTAAATCCATGAGCCCAAATAAATCCATCTTTTCTAAGTTCTTTCTGTCAGCAAGTTTGTCACAGTAATACAAAAGTAACATGTAAAATTGTTTATTAGGAAAATAGGACAATGAAGAGTTAGAGATGAAAAAGTCAATGAGAGAAGGCAGAAAGACTATAAAGAAGATACACAAGTCACTGGGTACTTGCCTTAGTCTAGAGATTCCACGGTTTCCCCAAGAAATGTGACTTTTCTGCTGGGAAGGAAGGGTGTGGAGAGGTTGGTCTATGGTAAGAAGAGAGGCAGCCATTTTGGGGAGAAGGGCCAATATGCTTGAGGGTCTATAAGTGTGAGAAGCAATAGCATTGCTGTAGTGGAACAGAGAGTCAAGCTAACCTAAAGCAAAGGAACAAAGGTGTTGCCACAAAATATTGCTGGATTTGAATCCTTTTCTAAGAGGAAAAGGAAGTCATTAAAGGTCTGAAGTCTGGTATAACATGATCCAACTTACACGCTTATTTTGTGAAGGTCAATGTAGATACAACTCATTGGATGGATAATTATTGAACGTTTTCTACATTCTAGATATTGTCTTAGGCTCTGAGAGTAAGCCATGGACTAATTGACAACAAATGACTTGTCCTCATGCAATTTATGTTTAGTGAGATGTAGAGACAGTAAAGTAAGCTGGGTGTGACTCTGGTGCACATGAGAAGTAAGGAATGTCATGACAAGCAGCACAGGTCCAGGTGTACATTCAGGTAAAGGGCGCTAATTTATAGGGAGTGAGGACTATCAGGAGCTGGCATTTTCGCATATGCCAGATAGAAGTGGAAGAGGGAACCATGCAGGAATAGATTATTTTAGACAGAGACAAGAGCAGGTTCAAAAACCCCAAAGAAGGAGGTCATTGATATACTTAAGGCTCAATAAAAAAGACAAGTATCTGGGGGTAGTGTGAGTATCAGATAGCGATGGGAAATGAATTCCTGAGATAGTAGGAATGAGAGTAGGAAAAGCTTTGGCAGTCAATACAAAAATTTTAGGTTTCATGCTGAGTTAAACGAGAAGCCACTAGAGATGAGGTAGTATGCCTGATTTTTTAATTAAAGTATTCTGATTACTACTCTTCCCACACACTCAAGCATATACGTGCTTCCAGGCTATGTGTTGAAGTAGACCAGAAGACCAATGCAAACACAAAAGGATGACAAGTGCCAGGCAATTGTGTGCACTGTGCATAAAAATGATTTAGTGCAGATCACGTTTGAAGGAGGGTAGAAGCAAGGAGACCCATCAATTAGCTATTGTACTAGACCTTTTTAAAATTACCTCTGTGAGGGAAAATAATGAAGGTAAGACTTACCTTGTCTCATGATTTCAGTGGGTTCATTCAGTTCATGGATGCTGGGTCCCATGCACTTGGGCAGAACATGGTGGCAGGTGGCTGAAGAGAGCTGTTTACTTCATGAGTAATATGGAAGCTGGGCTAGCATGGTAGAGGGAGACAAGGATAAATAGGAGGGAGCAAGAGAGGAAAAGAAGGAGGAAGGAGTGGAGTCCATGTCATGATGTACTCATCTCCAGTTTATGCCTCACCTTCCAAAGTATACAGATGTGACTAACAGAGTAAGATACACAGTTCTATCTTCAGTCTGTGTTATACATATAAATGTCAGATTTAAGTAAGAATCTTTTCTTTTTGTCCCCTTTCAAGCTTTCTAAATCAATCTTAGTTCAAACCAAAGACATTTTGTCTACCACATCATAATCTATCCTTTATCTTGTGTTCCTGGTAAATCATACTACCAGGAATCACACCACCACCCATGTTGCTCTATACAGACAAGGGAGAGTCATCTTTTACTCCTTCTTTGTCCTCAAAGAAAAATTCTACACTTGGTCTACAGTTTGCCTATCAGCAAGTTCTTCGGGTGAGCTTGTTGTCTTTGCTAAGCTATTTGGGGAGCAAAGTGTTTGTTTCATGCATACTTCTGAATCATCAAAGGAAGTCAAGACAGGAACTCAAGCAGGGCAAGAACCTGGAGGCAGGAGATGATTCAGAGGTCATGGAGAGTGCTGCTTATTGGCTTGATCCCATGCCTTGCTCAGTCTGGTTTCTTATAGAAGCAAGCACACCACAAGCCCAGGAATGCCACTACCAAACATGGGCTGGGCCCTCCTCCATTTTTCACTAATTGAGAAAATGCTATACAGCCTGATTTCATGGAGGCCTTCTCTTAGTTGAGGCTTTGTCCTCTCCTATGACTCTAGCATGTGTGAAGTTGATATACAACTAGCCAATGCACCTGTGTTCTATCAGCTCTGCAACCTCAAACCAGCATTCATGTACCAAGCCATGAACGCCTTTTGAGAACTTTTGGAAATCTATTTGGTGTGTATCTAAAAGTGCTTTGGGGTTCTTCTGCTCCCTAACAGCACAATTTCTGCTACTCTATTCTAATTGTTTGCTGCTGTTCTGTTCTTCACAAATAGCCACTTGTGGTTCTATGAAAAAAAAAGTGGCATGGTATGTGTATTAGGCATCCAGGAAATCAAAGTCTAGCCTTGTTGCTGGAACACTGAATATGCTGTCTAACCTCCTGGAGCCAGTTTCTGTCTGTTAACCATTATAATGAGGATGTTTTGGTTACTGGATTATTGTGAAAGTCATGGGATAACATAAGTGATTGGTCTGTCTCATTGTCTGCCACTCATTCTTCATGCATTGGTGAATGAATGAATATTCTGTATCAGGATCAGCCTGGGAATTATGGATTGTGAAGACAAGAGTTGACATAAAAGGCCTGCTGGCTGTCTTTTGAAAGGCTAGCTTACATGATTGTTCATTGGCTGGCACCTGAGAATTTGAATCAGAAGCTTCTCCACAGTTTTCAAAATGCCAAAGTGTCTAAATTGTCTGAACAATGTGGCTCATGCAGAACACTTTCTTTCATTTGGGGTGTCTGGAATGTTGTTATATGTTTCTCAGAAACTGTTCATATCACCAACTTCTGCCTGCCAAATCCTTGAGCTTAAGTATAATGAGCGTTCCTGGTAGATGAAGTTTGCCATGTGTCATTGCAGTTTGCTATAGGAATTAAGTGTCTTTTGCGTGGTTTCACTGAGAGACGATCCTTGGAAGCCTCACCTAGTTTCTTCCAGAATTTGTTTTATGTGCACTTTCCCATTTTCTGATTTTGCTTTGTGTGTTTCTGTTGGGATAAATTGTATACGTGATTGTGAGAATTTCAAGAGTTCTGGGAATCCTAGTGAATTCCCAAAACCAGAACTATTTCCCAAAGTGTAACTCATAAAAAAAAATGCCAGTTCTTCAACATGTTGAACAACGAAGGGTTACATGGCCAAACACTGGGAGCCAATAACTATCTTAAAGGTTTGTAATCTCTATCAGTCTCTAAGAAATCCAAGACCATTTTCAGTGAAAATGCCTTTGTATAAGCTGGCATTATGAATATGTATTTGTCCACAGGCATATTTCTTTCCTACCAAAGTGTGTATGGCTTTTTCTCTTATGAACAATTGCCATTTACTTAGAAATAGACGCAAATTGTAATTGCTGTACTTTTACTCTGCTAATAGATATTATTGTGTTAGTCACATTAAATATCATGGATTCCTGCATTTGATTAAAATTAACACATTGAAATATTTTGCTTAAACTGTCATTCTTATGTTAAGTAGCAACATTAGGGAATTAAGTAAAAGCATTTTCATTTTCCTCTGGAAAAATTCCCACAAATGAGATTAGAATCTGAAAAGAAAAACATATATTTGTAGAGTCCTCTAGCTTTTATTTTAATTTAAAAAGGAATGCATAAATTTCAAACTAATCACATTATTTACTCAGAAGTTATTGGTAAAATTTGTTCAAAATATATACAGTTCATTCATAAAAATTAGTAATATACTAATTTAACTGCTTCCTTTGTAAATTTGAAAAGATAAAATTACTAAGAAAACATTTGGTGAAGCTATACTAAGAAGTAAATAGCAAATTAACAGCATATTCATAAAAAACAAAACAAAACATAAACAGTTACCACCATGATTCTGAGAGAAGTGTGGAACCAGTCACTCATATTTTTCAGTAAGGCAAACAATGTTTTGAATTTTTATGATTTGAGTAAAGCAATATAATATGGGGAATTGCTCACATGATGCCTAGAGGAAGATGAGTTTCATTAAATGTTTATGTTTCTCAGCAAAAAAGTTAATACATAATGAATTGTACTTGCACCTCCTGTCTTCAAGTAGGAGCAATGCCAGAATGCAAAAATAGTGGGTGGATGAGTAATAAGTCTAAAATCCAAAATGAAATCCTGGAGAAAAGGCTGATAAAGTCTATAGATGATTTTTAAAAGTAAAATGTGCAATTTTGTGTCTAACTTTAAAAAAGGAGGGGAAACAGATTCATTAAATTAGGGATGAGATGGAAAGTCGGACAACAAATATAAAAGCCTGAGAAATCTGATGAATACCACGACTTTCCACTGAATGCTAATAAATCAGATAAATCAGAATGAGAATGAATGACTCCATGCAAAATTACAAAATATAAAAACTTGTGCAAGATTAGGCAGGAAACATGAATAAATCGGTAACAAAGGAAAAATGTAACAAGTCATTGAATTATTACCAGGTAGCCAACACAATCCATGGATCTTTAGCCCTACTAGATTAATATAGAAGAATGAAGGCCAGAGTGGGGCTAGTAATGATTTTATACTGTGTACTATTTTATACTGTGTACTATTATTGACTATTTGGCTGTCTCTGCTGCCACTGTTGCCTCCTCTCCCACCTTTTCATCAGCTTCCAGCTGCTCCTCATCCTTTTCCATCCTCTCCTTCTCTCTCGCCTGCTCTTACACACACATACACACACACACACACACACACACACACACACACACACACACACACACACACTCACACACTCACTCACACACTCTCACACATACACACACAAACACACATACTCTCAGACATACACACACACTCTTGCACACATACACACACACACACACACACACACACACACACACACACACACACATACACATGCTCTAATCCATCTACAAATTATATAGGGGACCATAATCTATTAGTAAAATTAACATAATAGCTGATGTGTAGGCTCAAGAAAGTTCAGTAATGTGTCTGAATTACACAACAAACAAATGAAGGATCTGGGATTTGAGCTCAGAGTTCTCTGAGTACAATGTTCAGTTTATTCCTAGTCTATATTTTCTATGAGAATAAAAATTTTCCCCCTAAACTATTACAGATGTTTAATGGATACTAGTTTATCTAATTCCTAATTTACACTTTGAGGAGATATGTCAATATTCAGATTGAAAAAAAAGATAAAGAATAAAATTTACAGGCTAATATTACTCCTGGATATTCATTATTTATTGAACAATTATGAATAAAAACAGTACCACTTAAAATTTTATCTGTATTGGACATGGTGGTACATGGTATTTAGTTTAAGGTCTTGAGAGGATCATGAGTTTAGGACCTGTCTGGTCTATATAGTGTGCTAGCCTGGGGATGTGCTGTTATAAAAGTAAAAAAAAAAAAGCCCCCAAGTGAATTTAACTCAGGTATACAAGATAGGATGCTAAAATGAAAATAAATATTCTAGTAATAATATGAAAATACAGTCAAAACAAAATTTGTGGGCAGTAAAAATAGCTACAAACATTTGAGGATCTGAATCCAGTAACCAAGATCCACATAAAAGTTAGTGGTGATTGAAATAGTACTTGGCAAATACATTAACTATTATGGGTAAATTTTCTGAAAACAAGTGAAAGAATATGAACTTCAGTTATTTAAATATGAAATCCAATAGTCTATTTCATAGAATAGAGAGCATCCTCATAAAAATAGAAAACATTGAATTGATGAAGACAGGACTAAAATGCTATCACTGTAAAAGTAATTTTAGGAACACAAGCAGTTGCCATTAGTAAGGAAAAATAAATTAGATGGATGCTAACTGCAAACAAAGCCAAACCAATCTTCAGTAGACTTAGCACCTATTGTATAACAGGCACTGTGTGTATCAGGTACTGGGTCTCCACCTCAGAAAGACTGTGTATATCTGAGGCATACAAACTCATCATAAGATAGGTATAAATGAGCTTAGCAACATTATGAAATCCAAGAGAAATTAACACATGATTTTAATTGCAAACAACTGATAAATATAATGAGGAAAATTCATTCACACTGAAGACAGAATACATTAAGTACTTGGATATTAATTTAATTGGGGACATGAGATTTATTTGAATGAAATACAGTCTGTATGGGAGGAATAAAAGACAAATAAATGGAGAAATACCTTGTTTCAACTGCAAAGACAAAATATGGGAACAATTGTATTTGCTGAACTGATGTACAGAATCAGTACATGCCAACTAAAGGCCCTGTACAATACTTACGAAATGTAACATATTGCTAAAAAATTTCATCATGAAAAATAGAGAGGCAGAGATGCTAGTTTTCAAAGTGATTACTGGAACTCGCACTGTCATATATTTGTTCCACCTTGGGTAGTCTCTTTTTTCTGTATCCATCCCATTGCTAGCACTGTGCCCACATGGGGAAAGGCACTCACAAATATTTGGTTGAAAGAGATCCTTATTGCAGGTTTTTAAAATGTTCTAGGAACAAACTAGTAGCTTTCTGAAAAGTCTTAGATAATTTATGAGATAGAATTTCAGAGACTGACCCTCATTTTTAAGTAAATAAGGCAAGCATGATCATAGCTTGAAGAGGAGGGTGAACCGTGATCTAGAAGTCTACCTATATATGGAATCTTTTAAGGGAAAGAATATTCTTTCTGGATGTCTCAATGCGGGGAAGACTTGGAGAGTGTCACCATGACAATTGCATTCTTTAATCACTATCTTCTTAAAGAAGTATGAGAAGCTTTAAGTGAGTGTAACAGTCAGTGGTCTCCTTACTTTCTGCCACTGGTTTGGGTATGGTCCCTCTCACTTTTTAGAATAAAGAATTCTTTCATCTTTTGGGACCATCTCTGGGATGAAATCTTTATTAGATGCTCATGTCAAAAGCACCTTTCTTTACTATTCACTTATATAATAGTTTACTTAGTCTATGTGGCTTGCCTACAACCAGATCCAATAAATCTGGATGTATAATTAATGATAAATATACTGTATGATACTACAAATCTTACATATTTCATTATATCACTATATATATATATATATATATATATGTCATAAAACTTACATAGGAGGGAGTGGGGAAGATGGATTCGGTTAATTACATATACATATATGTGTATAGTATATTTGATTATAGTAGATACTTATACATATTCTATATCAGACATACATTTTCTCCTGATTATTTTACTGAAGGATCAGTTTTGGGAAGTATGACTATATAACATTAAACAGAGTGCCTTCCCAAAGGAGCTCCTATTTACTTATTTTCTAGCACCTATTTACTTATTTTCTAGAGACTAAAAACAGGGTCTTCTACTTCTGAGATGAGTGTTCTAACACTGAGCTAAATTTTCAACCAGATTATTGGTTGATTAGAATGTTGCTTTGCCCAAACAGCTAATGCACATGCCAGGATGTATTGTTGAGTATCTAAACACTTGAAATGAAATGTTCTCTGGCCATTGTTGTCATTGTTATAAGTAGCAGTTAAAAAACATTTACTAATTTCCATGTTTGTTAGCTGCACTGGGAATCTCTCTATTCCCTGGTGACTTTAATAGAACACCTCACAAAAGGAAATAAGTAGTCGTTTATTAATGAATGCAATAGTTTGATTTTCATTATAACCCTATTTCCTCTTCCTCAATCTTTCTTTCCCTCCTACCATTCTTCTTTATGTCTATCTCATTTTGTTCGAAATAGGTACTTACTATATAGCCCAGGCTTGTCTTGGACTTGTCATTCTCCAGCCTTCTAATTGCTGGGATTATAGTATGCACCACCATATTCAGCAGACAAGACAGGCACCCTTCTTATCTGCCTCCAGGTTCTTTCCCTGACTTCTTTAGTGACGAACTGTGATATGGAAGTGTAAGCCTAATAAACCCTTTCCTCCTCAGTTTGCGTTTGGTAATGGTGTTTCATTACAGCAATAGTAACCTTAACTAAGACAGATGTGTTTGGCATCTTGATCCTCCAGCCTTCATGACTTCTGGAAGGGTTGATACCGAGTTTCCCACAGCTAGCAGCCTTGGCTCTTTGTTCTCAGCATACCTTGGGAGACTGACATTCTGTGATAACTGCCAAAAATGTGTGGAAAGTTGAAGGACAACATTTGAACCCCATTCCGTCTGAGCCTGTTCTCCAGCACTTTACAATGAATGCCCTCCTCCATTTGTACAACACAGACATTTGGGTTTGCATATCCCAGACCTTTGAGAGATAAGAGCTGCTATCATGGGCACAGGTATTTAACCTACTTCTCTAAAAATCTTTTATTTTGTATACATGGGTGTTTTGCCTGCAGGTATAACTGTGTAGATATGCATGCCTGTTGAGCACAGAGGTTAGAAGATGGTGTAAGATCCCCTGGAACTATGTTTCTAATGAGTTGTGATCCACCACGTGGGTTCTGGCAATTGAACCATTGTCCTCTGGAAGAACCACTGAGCTATTTTTCAAGCCCCCTAACCTAGTTTGGATTTTCAGGACAGGAAGGGTGGACTCCAGATCTTCCCAGGGTAGCATATGGTGCTGAGGGCACTCTTAAACTGCCCACTTAGGGAGTAGACATTCTCCTATGTCTTGTAGTTAGGAAAGCATAGATAAGATGGCAGTGCCACTTACAAATTATACAAAAAGAAGCTGAGGTCTGTGACATTCCAGGTCCTCACAGTCAAAGAGTGCAGGAGCCAGTACTAACACCTGAGTCTTCTGACTCCACGTCCAGTGCTATATTTGTGGCACTGTGTCCCATCTGCTATTGAGATTAAACAAAAGAAATAGCCAGGTTGAAAGTCAGGCACACGAACATGCTTATATATGGTGAGGGAGGCAGGACTCAAAACACTGTGGGTGTGTGGTATGGTGGCCATATGCTTGGCTGGAGCTGATTATGGGAAGTTAGAATAAAGGAGGTGGGAACCCAACAGCCTGGGCTATGGCTCCACCAGCAGACCCTGGTTCAGTTGTGCTTAAGAGCTGGTAACTTAGTGGAGAAGGATTTGGGAATAGCTTTTAGGTCTCAAGGCCTTGTAGAAGAGCTTTCCTAGTAAGTGGTAGAGTAAGTTGTACTTTCCTGCTCACTGTCCTTGAACTTCACCTATCTAGTGGAGAAAAGCTCCCTCAAGTGGTCAGTATACTCACCGAAGGGCTTTGCCTGTGACCTGAAATAAGTATACTGGGAAATAACTGTTGAGGGCCTACTGGCATATCCTTGTTTGGCATAAAAATTAGTACTTTTCAAGGCCACACCCTGTGTTTATGGTAATAGGACCATAGATAAATGAGCATGGGTCCAAAGAATCTGTTGTCTTGGGTTTCATTTAAATAATTCTAAGCCAGCATGATTAATGCTTTGATAAGGCCATAAATTGAGTACAAATTGGGGAGGGGTATATATAAGAAGGTACAAATTATCCCGGCTTACTCCTGTGGAAGGGCAAAAGATCTTGGACAGTTTCCCAGAGGAGAGATTCTTAGCTGAACATTTATCCAAGAAGTAGAGAAGCAGGAAGACATTCCAAGACAATTTTATTAGATAGTCACAGTTGGTAAATATTGTGCATTTTATGTGTTACTGCTAGTCTTGTTTCCAGTGGCTTAAATCTATGTCATAGTGCAATAGGCACACCACAGGCTATATCTAAATAACCTTTATTTTTTTCCAGTCATGACTGATTGCTTACATATAAATATACCCTGTTGTTGAAGATAAAAGCATGCTTCCCTTTCCCACTCAACTATGAAGAAACAGTCTCACAGGAGTGAGGTAACTTGTCTGAGGCCAACCAGTTGTCAAATCACCTCATGTGAACAGATGAATTCTAGGGAGATACAAACAATTGTAGCAGGGACCTGGGGTATGCATGCCATCTGACATGTAGCTAATTTGGAGTAAGTACACATGGGTTGTGCCATGAGAACCAGGACTTATCCTAGCACCCTGCACTTATCACCTGCAATTCATTCCTTACACACTACACATTTCCAAGGTATCGGTCCCATAGCAGTCTCTGTGCCTGTCAGCCATGCATCTTTATTCATATAGTCTCTCCTAAGCCCTGGCCTAGCACAGAGCAGGTACCCAGACCACATTTGCTTAATCAGTTTACCTAGCATTCAGTTAAGGGTCAGGGAATCACACTGTAAACAAAGGAACTCTTCCAGAATGAATTGGCATTTCCTCAAAGGCAAAAATTTGTTCTCATTCTTCACTAATTATTTTTTAAGTGAATGGAAAATGGAATGCTACAAAATCCATAATTTTTCAAGTGGAAAGAAATCACAGAACATCATTTTATTGCCAAAAAATGCTGGTGCTAGGGAAAACAATTTTTCTTTCTTTTTTTTAAATCAGTTTGAAGACATTTGTGAAATTATCAGTCCTAACTATCCCCGCAGGGAGGCTGTTTCTAGGGAGACTTAAAAATACTCCTGAAGTCATATATGTGGCATTTTCTATTTTTATGGCATCTCCTCTTGATTCCAGTATGGATTTTAACGGATGGACCCTTTTTCTATGCCATGACTATTTTGTTCTTATAATGGACAAACGACCTTCTTTTTTGCCTTGTAGATAACAGCATAAAGCATGCACCATGTGCTTTGAGTAACTGGATTCCTGTTTTGGATTTTGATAAAATGTTTGCTGTCCATGCAGCTTGGATGGGGGTTTGCAAAAGCATCCCCTACTAGAGGAAGTATGCCAAAGAGCTCACAATTGGAAGCTTGGACTGGCTTTGCGCAACTGTGGCCTGTACTTAGCCTGCCTTCAATCTCTGTCAATGCTTATTTCTGTATTCCACGTTTCTTTTATAGCTTGATTATTGGTACTATTAGCCATTATTAAGTACCAACTGTAAACAGGGCATCTGTGGTGGTTGAATGAACCTCCCCCAGGCTCATATATTTGAATACTTTGATCTCCATTGGTGGAACTGTTTGGGGAGGATTAGGTGAGCCTTTGTTGAAGGAAATGTGTCACTGAGGTTTCAAAAGCCAGCCATTCCCAGTTAGCTCTCTCTGTCTTCTGCTTGTGGATAAGATGTAAGCTCCAAGCTACTTCTCTAGCACCATGCCTGCCTGCCTGCTGCCATGCTCCTCACCGTGACGGTCGTGTACTCTAACCTTCTGGAACCACGAGTCCCAAAATTAAATACTTTCTTTTATAAGTTGCCTTGATCATAATGTTTTGTCAGAGTAATAGAAGAAAGCAAGGCTCAAAGAGAAGAGATAGTCTGGCCAAGCTAAATCACAGTAGGAACTAGAGAATTTTGATTAGACTCAGAATACTTAACACTAGGGTCTACAATTTTCTTTTAAAAATTATTTTATTCATATGGATGTTCTCCCCATGTGTCTTTGTACCATCTTCATATAATGCCAGTGGCGCCCAGAAGAGGATGGCAGGTCCTCTGTAATTTGAGTTACAAATGATTGAGAGCCACCATGCAGATGGTGGGAATTGTAACTTGGTCCATTGGAATATGAACCAGTACTCTTAGTTTTTCCTTTTATTGAAAATAGATACTTTTTCCTCACATAATATATCCTGATAATGGGTTTCCCTTGCTTTTTCTTCCCTCCCCATGTCCTCTCCCATCCAGATCCACTCTCTGTCTCTCATTATTAAACAAACAGGCTTCTAAGAGATAAAAATAAAATACAAAAATAAATTTAAAAACAAGCTGTAAAAATAATAAGATAAAACAAACGCTAATACACCAGAATTTGACAGACACAAACAGGAAGACAGGGGCCCAAGAGTAGGCACAAAAAACAGAAACTCACTCTTTTGCACATGGAAGCCATACTATATCTGCAAAGGACCTAGTGCAGACCCATGCAAGCCCTGTGTATACAGTCAGAACTCTTAAACACTGAGCCATTTCTCCAGCCATTTCTTTGCTATTTTCATGTAAGTGGTCAGTCTACTTGTGAATGGAGCCCCATGTGCTCACTTACAGGCCCTAGGTATGGTGCATCCAGTGTAGTATTTGAGAACTGAAGTTTTCAGAGTTGACACCTCTGAGGTTAGTGGAGGGACTGCACAAGGTTTATCCTAGAGAAAGAAAGATGTGGATGTTTGTAAAAGCTAAATTGACACATCTCTTGGTCTTTCACCATGTAAAGATTTCTGTGTACATTCATGTATTATCTTAATTGCCTACTATTCATTACATTGGTGAGAGAGATTTTCATGCCATGGGATTATGAACATGGCTCCAAACATGACAATTCCTAATAGACAGAGAGATTGACAGGAAATGTTAGACACATATACTCAGAACTTGCAGGTGAGGGTACTAGACACCATGGCAAATATAATGGCTTTCATGCATGAACATCGTGAGCTAACAGGGCTGTGAGAAGAAGAGTTTGTAGTATCAACAGAATGAAGTATCTTGGTTGCCTGGGAGTATTTGGTTGATTAGTTTGAGTAATTCTCCAAACTGGCATGGAATAGAAACATATTACTCATGTATAAAATAAGATGTATTCCTGGTCCTCTCAATAAGGAGAATAGAGGTTCTATGTGCTGGAGGAGAGGGTGCAGGGACCATGTGATTAGGGCATTTGAGACTCTTCTGATCTTTTCTACCTATCGAAACAGCACAAAATGTGAGGCCATGATTCTAGGCAATAGAGCACATTTATTCAGCACATGCTGCATACTGAGATCTTGGCTCAATGTTGGAGATTCAGTAAGTGAGAGGCTGTCAGTCTACTAGAGAAAACACACCATGAAGTATCCAACATCACATTGTGATCTGCCTCTTACAGGAACAAAAGAAGGACTTAGTCTTATAGCTAAGAAGGTTACTTGCAGGAGGATATGCTTAAGTTATGACCTCAACATTGTGTAGGACCCTATGAATTCAAGAAGAATTCTGGCTTGATCATGTAGGGCCATCTCCAGTGATAAGAACCTTGGGATTTGAAAGAACCCAATAAAACCTTTCAAAGGATTTTTTGAAGAGAGAGATAATGTGATTTTTACCTTTTTAGGGGGATGACTATTTGTCTCTTCTGAGAACAAACTTTAGGAAGACACAGAGATGATACTCAACTCCTTAGCACTTGGGTGGAGGTAGTGAGAAGTGATTGATACAGGGAAGCAGTTCCTAGCCAGGGTTAAACCCTCCTCCAGGGACACTTGGCAATGTTTGGAAACTTGATTCCAAAACATGGAGGTGCTACTGGTGTCTCATGGGTTAGAGGCAAGGATGATGATAAAAAGTTACAGTACGCATAATAAACTTACATACCAAAAGTTATCTGCTTCACAATGTTTATAGAGCTAAATTCATGAAGCTATTTCTAAAAAGATTTCAAAACTTGCTAATGGGTTGTATATAGATGTGAGAGGTAGAGAGGAAGCAAGGATGATGTCACTGATTTTAGTCTGAGGGACTGAGTAAATAAATGACTTCCCCCTTTACTAATAACAGGAAGCCTAGCGGGAGGTTTGGATGGCAGTAATCAGCTTAGCTTTGAACAGGACAATTTTGAGAAGCCTGTTATGTAGCTAATGATTCTTTAGAAGAGACTAAAGAGTAGGAGCCTGAGAGGAGAATGGGAATCATCACTGGCTGCTGTCCTGTTCAGAAGGGTTTTAAGTATCAGATTCCACAGGAAAGTTGAATGAGAAGTGAAAATTACTTTTAAGGAAGCAACAATGGGGAAGTGAATGGTGAATGTTGCACACAGTCCCAGTAAAGTGGTATAGGTGAAAATCTGCTTAGATAAGGTTCTGTCCTCCTGTGAGTTTTTAACCAACTGCTTCATTTCTTTGTGTCTGAAAGATCATTGAGATACTTGAAGTTAGAGTTAGTGAAATTTGCTTCCAAAATAGCTCACTGCTATTATTGTTATCTCCTGTTTTAAACAATGGAATCAGGATTTTGTCATAACCATATCTTCTGTTTTCTGACACTCGGATGTCAAAGGGACTTGATAGTTCTGAAAGGATGTCCTCTTCCAGTGTTAGCAATTTTCAAGAGATATAAACAATGTTAGGTGTGCCTTCTTATCGCTCTAGCCCAGCTACCTCCTCTATCAAACTCATAGAATCTCCCCAATTATCTCCTGTCTTAATTACACCAAGGTTAATTTAGGATGACAACCCTTGGAATGGGGCCCCTGAACTCAGGATTAAAACCAGACAACACTAAACCTGCTTATCTTACCTCATCTAGTTTATGGAGACCACAGTCAAGGGCCTTGGCTACATTTGCTTCCTGCCATTTGCCTCCTGACTGGTCCAGGTTCTTACTCACCTGGAAATATATGGTATAGAAAACACCCTGATTTTAAGGATTGTTAGTATATAAACCTTTTCTATCTTGATTCTCACTTTAATATCTATGTTTTCTTGCTGGTAACTGGAATCTAGCATGCTGACTGCCTTCTTCATGATCACACGAGTGGAGCCACTTCCTGAATCTAAAATTCTAAATATGGGCCCATGTTTTTCTCTCTCTCCTTACATCTCTTTTCCTGTCTTCTTTTCGACCTCTTCCTCTCCATATCTGTCCCCCTTTCTCTCCCTTTCTCTCCCTTTCTTACCTACTTATTTTCCACTGGGTGTGGAGATGTTGATCTCAAAATGCCCCAAACATGTACATCTATTTTGATTATTTCATGGGAAGATGCGAAGTGGTAACATTCTCTGCCGGCTTTACCTACTGACAAGGGATAGAGGAAAATGTAATCAATCACAGTGATGTCCGAGTTGTTATATTGGAAACCCTAGGGGGAAATAAAATCAACAATAAATGATTATGCGCTTCTCCCAACACCATTCTCTACTATAAAATGCTCCTATCACAGGCAGAGTCATCCTTCCTTGTCAGGAGAGTGCCACCTGAAATTATTAGTGAGTAAGGTTATAATTGTACGTTTGTGGCTTTAAAATGAGTAATACACTTGTCATTTCCCCCTGCCTTCTCTGTCTTCATTAGTCATTTGTGTTTCAGTTGTGAATCTTGTTGTGAGTTCAGCCATGACTTCAGGCTGAGACTAGGGAAACAGGGGGTTAGGTCTTTGCAATGGCCTATAACCCACAGGCTGAAACTAGGGAAGCAGGGGTTTAGGTCTATAACCCACAAGGATAAGATTCTTCCCGTGGCATATCTCAAATTAAATGAGTTCAGAGCCCAAAGATAGTTCTTAGGAGGCCTGTAGCAGGGAGGTTTAACATTCTTTTTCTCTGTCTGGCACCTGATATTTCTGATGTAACCTGGGGGGCATAATGTTATTGAATTGGGGGTTACAACCTGTGCCCCAAGGCAGGTCCACCTATCCATTCTCAAAAGTACAATTAAAAGAGCCAAATTAAAAATGCAAAGCAGAAAAAGGAGATTTAGTGAATGTGGCCACACTGGAATGAGAGACAAAGAGGTCCAGTGACATACATATTCCAGTCAGTCTTTGGGTTCTGAAGTGAAATCAAAGTTTAGAGGGCCAAGGATATGTACATCTAAGCAATCCTGGTCTAGATGTGATACCACCCACCATTATTTGGGTTTAGGTTTCATCCTGTAAGGTGGTCTGACAAGGAAACAAAGTCTTCCACTGGATGGTGTCTTTTTCTTCTCCCTCCATGTCATTCCTGAAGAAATTCCTTTCTTTTTTCAGTCCATTGTTTCAATAGTTCAACAGCCAGGTTAAGAGATAATAATGTCTCTTTGTAATAATTTAGTATAAGGATGAGAGAGTATCCCTCTATGTGGAATGGACTCCCAAAGTCCATTCCTTTGCTAGGTATAAGTACTGATCTACTACAAGATGCCCCATAGAGTTCTGAGGCCTCCTCAATGACACCCACATTCATAGGGTCTGGATCAGTTCAATACTGAGGCCCTCCAATCAGTCTGGGGGCCAAGAGCTCCCCCTTGCTCAGGTCAGCTGTTTCTGTGGGTTTCACCAGCCTGGTTTTGACCCCTTTGCTCATCCGTCCTCCTTCTCTGCAACTGGATTCCAGTTCAGTTCAGTGTTTAGCTGTTAGTATCTGCTTCTACTTCCATCAGCTGTTAGATGAAGGCAATAGGATGGTATATAAGTTATTCGTCAATCTCATTATCAGGGGAGAGCATTTAAGGTAGCCTCTCCATTGTTACTTAGATAGTTAGCTGGTGTCATCCTTGTAGATCTCTGGACATTTCCCTAGTGCTTGATTTCTCTTGAAACTTATAATGGCTCCCTGTCTCATAGTATCTCTTATTTAGCTCTCTTCTATTCTTCCCCCTACACAAACTTCCTGCTCCCTTATGTCCCCCTCATTTCTCCTCTTCTCCCCTTCTCATTCTCCTAGCTCCCTCTCCCCTCCCCTCATGCTCCTAATTTGCTCAGGAAAACCGTCCCTTTCCCCTTCTCCAGGGAACCATGTATGTCTTTCTTAGTGTCTTCCTTGCTTCCTAGCTTCTCTGGCTAGGCCCTATCCCAATGGATATGCTAGACTCTGAAGATCCTACACACATGGAAGGCCTCACCCTCCCTGGGGAGTAGAAATGGTATGGGATAGATAGGGTGTTAGTGGGGTCAGGGAAGGAGGGGAGGGAGAGGGAACTGGAGTTGACATGTAAAATAATCTTGTTCCTAAGTTAAATAAAAAAATTGAGAAAAATACAGTATAAGGGCTGGAGATATGGCTCTAGCAGAAGGCACATGTTCTATTCCAAGCCCCTACATGGTAGTTCACAGTTAACCATAACATTAGTTACACAGGTCTGAAGCCCTCTTCTGCCTTCCTCATTCATCAGGCACATACATGATGCACAGATATACACGTAGGCAAAATATTTGTATGCAGAAAAGTAACTAAAATAGAAATATACTGTGTTAATTAATGAATATGAACTTTGGAACCAGACTAGATTCCAACAACAAATCTTCTTTTTATTGGTTTTTTAATCTTCGGCAAGTTATTTAACATCTTTGAACTTCTGGTTCCTCATCTGTAAATATAGGACCAGTTATATCTATTTGCTAGAGCTGATGTGCAGACAATGAGTTTGAATGCAAGAGGTTTTGATTTGGAAGATGAAAGACTAAACTGCCTAAGTTCAAATCTGGTTTCAGGGTTTGCTAGTCGAGAGGCCCTTGGCAAGTAAGTGCCTTTAACTTTTTGTGCCTCACCTACTAGGTATGAACTAAGATAAAAGAGTTGTTTGTCTAGACTAAATGAATGAACCTATGTCAGCCAATTGAAAGGGCACATGTCATATGGAGAATCTACTTATTGACTTATTTGTTGGAAAGGTTGTTTAGATGCCTACACTTATTGCTACTGATTATTTATAGCAGTAAGCAAAGTCCACATGGAAAGTAAGAGTTAAAAGCACTGTGTGCTTCAGAATTCAGCAGAACAAGGTAGCTGTTAGAGATGGGCTTTCTGGAAGGCATCCCAGGACAAGCTGTGTAGCATGGTGTCAATTAGTCATCGGTGGACCTACTGGAACTGAATTTGAATCCTTGTTCAGATCCCTGTAAGGGGAACCATTTTCAGAAACTTCCATCACTTTTCTCTTTCTCTTTTTCTGCAATGGCAAAATGGAGTTGAAAGTGTATCTTTAGGTTGTATTTAGGCTCAGAGTTTCAGAGACTTCACTCCCTGGTTTGCTGAATCCATTGTTTCTGTGATGAAATTAGGCAGCATCTCATGGCAGAAGGGTGTGACAGGGAAATTTCTTCACCTCATGTAGGCCAGAAAGTAAAGAGATGTAGAAGAAGGAGTCTGAAATAAGTCTCCAAGAATGTAACATTCAACGATACATTTCCTTCAATGATGCCCCATGTGGTAGTTTTATCACCTCTTAACTATTAAGTAATAAATCTATAATGGTCTGTTCATCATAAAATCTAAATTGATCAGTTCAGCAAGTCAGAGTCCTCATGGTTTAGTCTTCTCTCAGTAATTTCATTAATGCTCTAGGGACAATTATTCTTCAACACTGAAGCCCTTTGCTTCAATAGTAACACCAAACCATAAAGAAGAACAGTGCTGTGATTGTAATCAGTGAGTAAAATGTTATTTATCATTTGCTATTTGCTCATACAGTTGTCATGAATACAACTAATAGTCTAATAGTCTTTGGGGGAGTGCAAGTTACCAGTGAGTGTGAAATATAGACAAAAACTCGAATGATCTAAAGGAAGGTTTAAACACTGGCAAAGGCAGGAAGGGGAGAGATTTTCAGGGATTTCTGGTGGGTGAAGTGCAGGCTATTTAGGATATTGGACAGGTTCCTATAACGGGAAATTAGGATGAATGTAGAGAATGAAGAGCATTGGATACAAAGAAAAGGACATGATATTTATTTAGATAGCCATAATAGTGCCAGTCACTGAGTAGAGCAGGTAAAAGGGCTTCAGAATTATGATGTTGGTTTGACTCAATGTCCAAAACTGTAAAATCAGAGAGGATTTGATGATCCTTCTTTGTGGATTTGTCCCACTTCTAGGTATATACATTTCTTTAAAGGTATAATCTACAGCTTATCTCTGGCCATTCAGCATTCCTGTTATTGTTACTTCCTGCAGGAATCCCTGTTGACAATTGTTCCCCATTTTTGTAGTTGCAGAAAACTGTGTAACCTCCAGAGGATCTTATTTAGCATTTCTGGTAGAATATTGCTTGTGTTGAAACTACATTATCCCATCATCTTGGGGAGTCCCTAATGGAAGAGAACTGTCCCATTTATTACAGCATCTCATTTCCTACTCCAGCCAAAATTAGTTCCTTATACCAAAGAGTTGATCCAAACAGCATAGACCAGTAAGAAAGCAGAAATGCTTTATTAGGCAAATGAATGGGGAATAGAGGAAGAATGCAGAACTTATTGTCTGGGTCATGAGCAGTAAGGACATATCTAAGGGACACAGTGTGTGTGTGTGTGTGTGTGTGTGTGTGTGTGTGTGTGTGTGTGTGTGTGTGTGTGTGTGTGTATGTGTGTGTGTTGGATTTAGCATTTAGCTCATAAGATTATTGCCTTTCTAAATAGCAGGAGGCTCCTTGGGAAAGGGAAGAAACACCTGCATTTCAACTCATCCACAATCCCTGTTGATTAAGAAGTGTTTCTCAAACTTTGTAAAGTGGCAGCATCCCATAATCAAGTAAAATATTAAGCTAAGAACAATAGATGAAAGAATGGATACATGAATGGATGGATGGAAAGAATACAATAAATAATATGAGAGACATGACAAAGACATACTCCTTCTGGACCATACTCTTCCTTTATAGCATAGGGGAAGGAATTAAATGGTATTTCTCAACCACTAACATTTTAGACTTCTTAATTTTCTTGTAGTATTGGACTATCATATGTGTTATAAGATGTTTAACACATCCCTGGCCTCCACTAGTAAGATACTAGTAGTATCCCCTTCCCAGTTGTGACAGTCAAATGTGTCTCCAGAGATTACTAAGTCCCACTAGAATCAGGTACAAAATCACCTCCAGTATTAAGCATCTTCAGTTCTCATTTAATGGTAGTTATTATTGTTGTTATGATTCCCTTCAGAAATCCTTACAGTTTAGCAGTTTCTCAGCTCATGTGGTTACTATTATTCTTACTGTCCAAGCTGGTAGCAACATTATCAGATTTGCTTATTTTATTTTTCATTTGTGCTCCCCAGGGAAGTTTATCCATCAGTAATCAGGTGGTTGTCATGGAAGAGATGGGAACATGTTCACTGTGAACTGTCTTCCCTCCTGCTGTATGTTCTTTAATTTAGCTTCTTTTACCTCACTAACATTCATTCCAGTGTCCTTATCTCTCTGCTTGGTTAATGAGCCATAATACATAATGTATTTTTTCCTTCTTTCCTTTTTCCTTTTTTCACCAACTAAGAGGAGCAAGTTGTTCAACTTCCAGAAAAACTTGTAGTATTGCTTTCATGAAAATCAGTGTCTAGGCTAGCAATTAGAAGAGACATTTTATATTAATATTAATATTTATAGTTTCTTGCAAGATTCATAAAGATGAAAATAGTGTTTATGGGGAGAATTCAGCTACCAGAGTGGACACTGCTACAATTATATTGTTACAGTCTGTTGTATATTAATTACCTCAAACTAGATGGTCTTTTGGGACAAATTAGAAATGTTGCTTTGTTCATTTTATGGAGGAAAAACATTGATGGGAGAACAATATATTAAAAATGAGAAAAAATAATTAAGGATATGAGTCATAACACTATAATATCAACCTTTCACCATCTTGGAAATTGTATATTAAAAAATTAGCAATGATCACTCATTCTGTATTTCATGTTAAAATTTCAAAGTGGTCTAAATCAGTCAGGTTGGGTTTGTTAATTTGCAGTTAGTTGATGCTCAATAAAGTTCAGTAGAGTTATATTAGCACAATGGATCAAGTATATTTGTCCATCTATAATTTGAATTAATGTACTCCTTGTACTTTTGTTTATAATGAGAGGACGTAGTGTGTCCATGGCATATCATACCATACTCAAGCTTGAACATTCATCTAAAAGTGTTAATTAAAACTCCTGTTATGTCAGTCATGTGCTGCATGATCGTGAACCGAGTCGTCTGTAAAGTCAAAGAGTTGATATCCTACTTGTAGAAACCAATAGCAAAATGTCAAAACAAAGAAATAAATACTTGTCAAAAGCCAGTAGGTAGTTCCATGAAGGAAACAAATATTTGAGAGGAGAATTTGTATCAGAGAAGCTATTCAATTCAAAATGACAGAAACCTTTTCAAAATACTTAGACTGACCATGCAGTTCTCACATGAAAGAAATCTAGAGGTGAGTAGTTCAGAGCAGAGGGGTCACTATATATATAATGTCACCAGGACACGGACATTCTCTTTGAGCTTTCTTCTGTTATGCTTCTCCAGAGTTAAGCTTGTTTTGAATCCTTAAACTTCTTTCTTGGTTCTTGGTCCAGCTTGCCTGATGGCCTTCTAATCAGGGAGGAGGTGGTCTTCCTCTTAGCTGTGACATTTCCATTAGAGAACAATCTTTAGAGCCTAATCCAGTGACTTTCATTTACTCCTTGCATACAAAGAGGGCTTGGACAGGACTTTTATCTAGCTGCATAGTCACATTGAATAAAATGGTGTCTTTGCTGGTAAGAAAATTGAAGGTTATTGGGTAGATTTGAAGTAGACTCAAGGGATGTGAGGAGTATGAATGAAAGGTAACAGTCTTTTGAGTGGTGCAAAGCTGGTAGGAACAGGATTTGTAGATAGCAAAAGTTTACTTTGGGAATATTGCCTTTGAGATGTTTGGTAGACTTGCTGTGGAATTTGCAGGAAGATAAATAACTACTTGACTTTCCTTGTCCACCTCCAGGGTTTCATTAAAGAAGTTATGGCTAGAAGGGGGAATTGGGAGAGTTAATGTGAACATACAATGTGTAATACACATTCTGTAAACTTAGACTGTATTTTTATGTATTACTAATAATAAGAAAGACACCTTCTTCCCTTCCTCCTTTCTTCCCTGTTCCCTTCTAGAACTCTCTCATGAGTGTAAAGTGCTGTTCTAAATAATGTGCATACAGGGATGTAGAGAAAAAAAACAAAGATCTCTGAGAGGAGTTGGGTATGTGAACTCAAACCCAAGAAAGCTTCCGATTCACATGTGTATTCTTCCCATTACACAATGAATCCTTATGTGCATGAGATTGGTATTGGGTCTGATTGCCCATCTCCTGATTCAGGGCAAGGAATTTCATCAGTAAATGTCCATTTGGTAATCAGAACTGCTCTATCTTTCCTTTTCCTAGAATTTAATTGTCAGGGTCAGGATTTGAGTCCACATATCCACCTAGCTCCTTTTGTAGTGTGAAGAATTGCCCCTGATGCATCTGTTTTGTATGTCTAGTTTTTCGATAATCATGTTTTCCAAAGAATAACAATTTTTTCTTTTTTGCTTAGTGGGGTTTGTTTACTCCAAGGCAAAATAATTATGACCTGCTATGCAAACCATTTTATGCAGAAGGTGTTTTCCCCTTGAATGTGAATTTTCTCTCATTTTCTTTAATAAACCACTTTCCAGTTCACCAGGACTTGGGGCTTTAGAAACAGACCTCAGTTCTCTACTCTTCTCTAAGTAACTCATGATTAAGTCACTTGATGGCTTGTCATCAGAGTTGCAGGGACATTAATTATTTAAATTAAGCAGGTGTTAAGAAACTCCAATGTCAGTTTTGTGTTGCCTAGAGACACCAAATAATCTGAGAGTAGTACAGCCGGAAGAATTCTTAGTCATCTACAGTTCAGTCTCCCTAATTTTCTGGAAGAGGAAATGGAGATTCAGAATAGCCAAGGCATTTAGCCAAGTCAAGCAGTTAGTGGCCCTGTATCTGCCTCCCACGCCACTGCTCTTTCTACTCTGTCATGCTGTCACATATACACTGTGTAAAACACATCATTGCCAGTTATGAAGGATTGTGAATGGGTCTTCACTAAAGAGGAAGGAAATGATTCATTAAAATGTAAGTTTGCATTCTGAATAATAGACCAAATATAATCAACCATCACCTGGGGTCAAATAATAATGCTTACTATTGAATGGTGGAGCCTTTAGAATTCTTGAAAATATATTAGTGATTCTACCAATGTTGGAATATAATATAGCTAAAAAGAGTTTAGTAATCTAGGCTGTGAGATGACCTGTTTCTAAATTGTGACTTCACAGTCTACTTGCTTTGTGAATCTTTAATTAAAATTTCTCAGAGCTGTCAGAGATCCTGGCTGGTATGGATTCATATACTGGAAGGACGAGGGAAGTCAGCTAGAGAGAGAGGTAGTGGCTTTTTTAGAGCTATAGAATATGGCGGGATTTTGCTATGTCTCTACAAGTGACCGCAGCCACTAATTTTGATATTTGGGCAACAGTGTTGATAGACACAGCTCTTGGATAAAATTGTCTTCAGTTAGTACTAGATGTGAGCATTTGTGTCTATGATTTTTATTCTGTACTGTTACTATTTCAAACACTTTTATTTTCTGGACTAGTACTTAGCCTAAATGAAAAGAAATGCACATGTGTGTGCTCACAAGTGATTAATACCGGAAATTCATGTTGTGTTAATCATACATGAGCTGCTGTTTTAGAGTCTGGGGATTCATCCTAGCAGAATGATACAAAGAAAAGTGAGGGTCAATAAGCAGAGTGCACTGGAGGGGACAAGTTGTAATACTGACAACAGCCCTTTTTCAGACACTCACTATGGGTTATCAATGAGTGGGTTCTATATGTACATTACCTCACTGCATTGGTACAGCTGACTTATTAGACAGATATTGTTATTGATTCCCTTTACAGTGGAGAAACCGGGGCTGAGTAAAAGGAAGCAACAAACAGGGTCACACAGCTAATACATGGTAGAGTTTGGATTTGAATTTAGCTTTGACTTCCTCCAGGAGAGAGAGAGAGAGAGAGAGAGAGAGAGAGAGAGAGAGAGAGAGAGAGAGAGAGAGAGAGAGAGAGTGGTATATGCATGTGTGTTTGTATTCATGTGGACTCAGGTGCATGATGCTCCCATACATATGTGTGTGTGCACCCAAGGAGGCCTAGCAAAATTGACATTGGGTATCTTCCTCTACTGATCTCTATTTTTTTGTTGAGACAGGGTCTCTTGCTGAATCTTGAGCTTGCCAGTTCCTGCTAGTCTAGCAGGACCCTCTGTCTCTCCTTCCTGTGTATTGGGATTATAAAAAGCTACTAAGCCTGTCCTGCTTTTATGTGTGTTCTCAGAATTCAAACTCTAGCCCTCATGTGGGTGTGGCAATATTTTAAGATGAGAATTGCTAAGGATTATACATGTGGGTTTACAAAACAAATAATTATTGAATTGCCCTTCTTTTTTCTTCTTCTTATTTTTTACTTTTAAAACAATCTTATTTTACATACCAATCCCAGTTCCATCTCCCTCCTATCCTGCTGCTGCCCACCCCCATCCACATCCACTCCTCACAGAGGGTGAGGCCTCCCTTGGGGAATCATCAAAGTCTATCACAACCTTTGAGGCAGGACCAAGGCCCGCTCCCTTGTAACTAGGCTGAGCAAGGTATATCTCCTTAGGGAATGGGCTCCAAAAAGCCAGTTCATGTTCTAGGGATAAACACTGGTTCTCCTGCTAGTGGCCCCACAAACTAGTTGGCCCAGGCCAACCAACTGTCACTCACATTCAGAGGGTCTAGTTGGTCCCATGAAGATTCCCCAGCTGTCAGTCTAGAGTCAGTGAGCTCCCACTAGCTCAGGTCAGCTGTCTCTGTGGGTTTCCCCATCATGCTCTTGACCCCCTTGTTCATTATAATCCCTCCTCCTGCTCTTTGACTGGACTCTGGGGGCTTGGCCCACTGTTTAGCTGTGAATCTCTGAATTTGCTTCCATCAGTTACTGGATAAAGGCTCTATTAAAACAATTAAGGTAGTTAGCAATCTGATTACAAGGAAAGGCCAGTTAAGGTAGCCTCTCCACTATTGATTAGATTCTTAGTTGGGGCCATCCTTGTGGATTCCTTGTAATTTCCCTAGAAGTTGCACTCTTTAGAATAGTGAATTATGTAGTATGAGAATTGTATCTTGAGTTATGATTGTAAAAGGCAGGCTAACTAGATGTTTAATGTCAATTGAGAGCTTAGTACATGTGGAGCAGTGTTGAGTTATGTAAATAATTATTTTATTGAATGGCACAGCAGCCATGCGAATTAAGTATAACATAGCCCACAACTTACAGTTGAGACATCGAAGGCTCCAAGAAATGAAGAAATTTGGACAAATATCATATATTGAGATGATGAGAGCTGAGAGTCAATCTGACCTCTGTTTGGCTCTAAAGACTATAGGTTTTCTGTCTTCCTAAAGTAAGGAAGTAAATAGGACTTCAGTTTTCTTGGTCTTAGAATTTATGGTCGCTTCTCTTCCCAAATTGTTTTCGAATAAAACTGCTGTGTCTCTGACACATTACAGCCTTCATATCTTAATTTTCTAAGTATCAGCTGTGGAAGAAGGGCTTCTTCACCCATTCATTTGATGATTAAATTTGAATATTTCCAGTAAAGACTCTGGATTGAAAAATGCTTTATTTGTAAGGTATTTAGAATAGGGAAAATGTATAAGCTATTTGTTGTGCTCATTTTTGGCAATGCTGAAGTGTTTTATTTTAAATGTACTGTTCATTTTGGGTGTTCTGTTTTGTTTCTCTTATGTAAACTTCTCCCATTTATGACAAGCAGCAGTGAGCTTTTTTCCTTCTAGAAATAGATAGCATTCATAAACCGAAACAGTTTCATTGGGGACATTTTCTGTGGTGTTGCAACAGAACTTTCTTGGCAGAAATGCTAGAATCCTATAAAATAGAGTTAATATTGATATACTTTAATCAAAATTTTTGTTTAGAAGTAATAAAGTCATTCAGTGCTAGGCAGCCCCACTTCTATCCTATCATTGATCTTTGGAGTCTGATGGCATGCCTTTATAGCCTCCGATTTTCTTTCTTTCAGAAAATTCCTGAGGGTTAGAAAGGTACCTAGAACCTCCCAGCCTTATACGATTGGGTGCTGTGCACTGATGAGCAGTCTTTGCTCATATCTGATTACCTTCTAGTCCCCATAGCAAACCTTTGCCAGATATTCTGTGATTGTCCCCTTTCTCCTCAAGGTGACCAGAATGTGTGATGAAGCTTTGCCCTGTTTTGCAGCTTTGCTCAGGATGTATCTACCAGATGGGGGTACATTTGCCCTCTCCTCTCCCCTCCCCACCCCTCCCCTCCACTGCCTTAATCTGTTCTGTTCTCTAATGTCCTCTCTTCACCTCCCCTCTCCTCTTTCCTCTCCTCCTCTTCCTCTCTCACCCTCCCCTTATCTCCTCAACTCTCTTCTTTGCTCTCTTTTGTTTCATTGACAACCAGAAGCCTTTCTGGATCTGATGTATTTAGAAATAAACATTAATGAGCTTGTCTCATCTCTCAGAGGAGGGACAGATATCACTGAACAATTTCTAAGTATGAAGAGAACGGAAAGTACAAAGTTTATGGTTGTTCTGATACCATTCCATCTCATTTCTTCCTGGTATTCACCACATGTTTCTCTTCTAGAAAGCCCGCTTATTGTTTTATTTAAAACTACTTGCTTTGTGTGTGACTGCACCAATTTATGTTTGTATTTGCATATGCCATGTATGTATGTCTGTGGATGTGAGTGTTTGTGTGTTGAGGTCAAAGCAGATATCTAGTGTCTTCCTTGCTAGCTCACCATCTTATTATGTGTGAGAGAATCTGTTACTGACCCTGGAGTTAATGACAGGTTTGGCTAAACTGATTCACCAGGAAGCCTCAGAAGTCTTTTGTTTCTGGCTTCCCACTTCCTGGGTTACAGTTGCCTTGGTTTATACACGGATTTGTGGATCTGAACTCATGTCCTCATGCTCATACAACTCAGCCACCACTAAAGCCTGCCAAAGTCCTCTCTTTTAAAAAAGATCACCATATACTGTTGTTATTTAAGCCATTTGCATATGCTCAAAACGAAATCTTAAAATATACACTGAAATGCATTAACCCTGGTTATCTATAGTTGCTACATTTATAACACTTTTTAGTTGATATGATTTACTTTCACATATATTCTGATTATTTCTAGCATAAGTTGGTAGGATTTTTGTTAAGAAAAGAAAAATGACAAAAAAAAAATGCTGCCCATGATCCGAATTGAAATATTTTAAATGTTGAATCTATAATATGTCTTTCCTTGTGCTCCTGCCTCTGAGGCAAGCAGATGCTGCACTCTTCTTTGGGAACTGCACAGGCAAAGCAGGGCTTATGAGACATTAGGGTTTCATCAAGCCTCTACTTCGAACATTTGCCCAACTGCCCGGAGCTGACAACTGCATGTAATCAGGTGTCTTTAGGCTTGCAATATTTGAACCACAGGATGTATTTTTGTACATGGTTTCCTATGCATCCAATGAGCATAGGAAGTAAAAGCAGCAGCAAACCCAGACCTTTTCCAGGTCATTGATTTAGGGATTTGGGGATGGGCATTTTTGGCGGTTTTCTGTTGAGTCTAAGCTGTCTTTTGACTTGAGATCCTTCTGCTGCCACCTCCTGATTGCTGTGATTATAGAGGTAGGTCACTAGACATGCCTTAAAACATACTATTTTATGGCAAAACCAGTGTTCCATAATGAGAAAAGAATTGGTGAAAAATGAGAAGTAACATCTGTACAGGTTGTTCGCTTCCATCGTCTCTTTTAATCTCCAGCTCTGACCTAATAAAGGTTCCAAATGCATTTTACAGACAACAGAGCTCAAGTCTTCTGTGGGGAGGAAGAAAGCGACAGGGCTAAGACTTGAATCCAGATTCGTTGGCTTTTGTTACTTCTCCACAGAGTGTTCAATAATTGAGGTGCTACTAGGTGTTCGTTAATATGATAGCTATTTCTACTTCTGCTTCGCATTATCTTCCTCTTTCTTAAGATCAGTTTTGGCATCATCATCTTCTAGTCAGTGTGTTTGTGTCAGTTAATATTTTTATATTCACAGGGATCAAATGTCTATTTATGAGTAAGTCTTCATAATCCATGTTTACTCGACTCCTGGGAAGGCGAGCCATTGCTACCCAAAGCACACAACTTTCCCCTTTTCATTTCCTTCCATCTTTCCCTTGTTCTTTAGTTACATCTATAAATATTTATTTTAAACTCTCCTTCCAAAGACACACTGGAGATTCAGGCTTAGCCTTGGCAGATGGCCTGAGAGAGCAGCTTTCATAACCCAATCCTTCTCTCCTCAGTAGCAAAGGAGAAATATTTCAGGATCAGCGTATTTTACCAGTGACCTAAGGCTTTTTGATTACCTTCCATCTGCAAGGCCTAGGTTTGTTCCCCTTGGCTCCCTGTGGTGTTTCTTATGGGTAGTGTGTTTGTGATAAATAACTAATTGCTCTAATTTGGGGAAAGTCATAGTACAGAAAACAGTTACAATATGCTGCTCCCCTCACAGCTATGGCTTTTCGAGTTAGCTTACTCTGTAGTTAGTACAGGGGGCTGGGAGCCATTGATGATGGTCCCTCGCAAGTGCCTCTACACAATTTCTTATTCATGTCAATTTACTTCTCCACAGCCCACCTGTCCATTTTACTGAATATCTTAAGGGAAGAACTACTTCTTAATCGCTTTTGTATCCCCAGGGACTCATCCACACTAAAGGCAGAATATCAATGGGAAAAGAGCATGGTCTCTGTGTGAAGGGTAATTCCTGCTGCAATCTGGGTAGTCCTACAGGCTTCCTCACTTACTCATCAGGGGTAATAGTGGCCATGCAGATGCTGTGCTGGGACTGTCCCGCTTGCTTTTCTCCCACTCACTTCTTGGACTCTTTTTGGTTTACTCCTTAGTCTTTGTGGTGTCCATTTGACAGGACAGAGTTGAAAACCCATTCATAAAGCATATCAAATCTCAGCTGAAGGCCATATATTTTAGGCATATTTTCACCAATAAGTCTGTAATCGTAACTAGTGCCTAGAAGTCTCTTTCTTTACCTGCGGCTGTTTGGGGTATGAGGAAGATCTGTGAGAGGACAGAAGAAGGACTGGAGAGTGGCCTCAGGGAGCAAATATGAGAAAAGTTGTCATTCATTTCTCATTGCATTTAGGATGATATTACGTACTGTGTAGATTGTACCATGAGGAAGTACAAGGCATGGAATGATTATTTCCACTGGGGAACACTTGGTAATGAAAGTATGCTTTCTAGAGCCTTGAGCTATACCCTGCCTTATCTTCCCACATTGTCATTTATGGATCCAAGTATTAATTATTCTTATAATTGGTTCATTATTATTTTACTTTTAGTATGTACCTCCTGCCTGAAACACCTCCTTGCTCTTTGGCTGTCTAAATGAGGCTCCAGTCACTACCTGTTCATAGTTCATATAGCAGCCTGTCTTAGGGTTTCTAGTGCTGCAAGGAACCATGACCAAAGGGCAAGTTGGGGAGGGAAGACTTTACTTGGCTTAAACTTGTATATTGCTGTTCACCATCGAAGGAAGTTAGAACAGGAACTCAAATAGGGCAGGAACCTGGAGGCAGGAGCTAATGTAAAGGCCATGGTGGAGTGTGGCTTACTGCCTTGCTCAGCCTGCTTTTGTATAGAACCCAGACCACAAGCCCATGGATGGCACTACCCATAATGGGTTGGGCCCTCCCACATCAATCATTAATTAAGGAAGGCTTGCCTACAGTCCCATCTTATGGAGGCATTTTCTTAATTGATGTTCCCTATTCTCAGAAGAGTTCAGCTTGTGTCAAGTTGACATAAACTAGCCAGCACACTGAAGCTTCAGAAAGCTCTCTCTTTCCTCTCTGTCTCCAGGCTCTGACTGTATTGTCTGTCCTGCCAGTTTAACCCTCAGCATTTCCTGTTGCTCACTGATGTATTCCCCTTACTGAAGTGGTAACCCTTTAATGTCAGGGACAAATGTTACTCATGGGCATGATCAGGAGCATAATAATAATCTCTATCATTTGCTTTAGGCATTGTCATGTACTAGGCCTTGACCTAGGTCTTTTTGTGAAGTATTTACTTGTTTGTATGTGTATATGTGTGTGAGCACCAGTGTGTGTGCCAGTGTTGGTGTGTACATATAGAAGCCAAAATTTAACCTTGGGTGTTTTCCTTTGATACTCTCCAACTTATTGGAAAAGATTTATTTACTTTGATTTTATATGTATTAGTGATTGCCTACATGTATGTATGAGTACCATGTGTGTGCCTAATATATGTAGAGGTTAGAAGGCATTGAATCCCCTGGAACTGGAGTTACATACACTTGTGAGATGACATGTAAGTGTTGGGAATTGAACATGCATCCTCTGTAAAAGCAGCAAGTGCTAATATATAACCACTGAAGCATCTCCCCAGTACCTCGACATTATTATTTTTTAAATTACATTGCTTATTTATCCATATAGTGCTATTTGTGTGTTTGTGTGTGTGTGTGTGTGTGAGAGAGAGAGAGAGAGAGAAAGAGAGAGAGAGAAGAGAGAGAGAGAGAGAGAGAGAGAGAGAGAGAGAGAGAGAGAGAGAGAGAGGTGTCGTGGTACAAACTGCTTGTTGAAGTCAGAGAACAATTTGTGGAAATTGGTTTTCTCCTTCTACCATGTGGGTCCCAGGGATTGAACTCATACTATCAGGCCTGGTGGCAGGTTGCTGAGTCCTCTCATTGTCCCTATACTGTAGTTTTTGAGACAAAGCTTCTCTGTGTACCAAGCTAGAGCTTACTGATCTTGCTAAATTTGCAAGACAGTGAGCCCCAAGGATTCTTCTGTCTCCCACCCCACGTCTGACAGTGATGGCATTACAGATATACGGCACTGTGCTTAGCTTTTTTATGTTGGTATCCATGTTTGTGTGCCAGGCACATTACTGACTGAATTATCTCTCAGCCTGAGCCTTTCATTTTGTAACAAAAAGGAGTAGTCATCAAAGAGGTGGGTATTCCATTTCATAGACAAAGAAACAGTTTCTTAGGGCCACTGTTCCTTCGGTTTAGTGTCTCTGTAGGTATGCCACAGAACCTAGGTTGATTTGATGTTAGGGCTCCTCCTATTTTCCATTTTATAGAGAAGAAATTAAATTACAGACAAATAAGGTGACTTTTCAAGAATCATGTACTCTCTAAGTACAGAAGCAGGGCCTCTAAAATCGGAACTTCCATCTCTACACATATTTTGCTTTTCCTCTTCTATGGTGTGGCAGTAGTGTATGTGGGACCTGGACATGCTGTTTGATGATGACAATTATCATCTTATCATGTTGTAAAACAGCGGGGGAGGAGGAGATGTGCATGCATAAACAACCCAAAGAGCAATAGATACTACATTGTATTATAAATGTCATAGATATTCTGAGAAAAGTCATGGCTGCTTCATAGGCAAGGGAAAGCTGGTTCTCTCCCTTCAAGGAGGAAATAATATAGTAAAGTAGAGAGGAGACAGGCAAAGACAGGTGGTAAGAAGAGGCTCCAATCATCCTGTACAGTCATTCTCCTGCACTGACCCAAATTCTCGGAGAGCCTTAGTGATCTTTTTACCATCACTGGGACAACTGTTCAAGAAAAGCAGATAGTTGCATAATACAGAAGATGGCTTGAGACTCTGTACTATGCTTACGGTTCTCAAAGGGGCAGGGAAGGAAATTATGTAATGATAATGACCATCAAAATTACCTCAATTTGGAAGTTCTATCATAAATATATTTGTATTAGCAACTATGTCAACACCATTGTTAACAGATATAATTTGTGAGAGAGTTCACAAAGCAACCATCCATGTATCAGCGTGTGACTCATGCACAGGCAGTTACAGTGTTCTTATGATGGTAGCAATCAGTTCTTCTTGGGAGGGCAAGATGCTGTCCTGTATCATTTTATCAAACCTGTGCCATGGTGCATCTGGTGGGCTGCTGAAACAGTAAACTTGATTTTTAATCTGCATTTCCCTTCTTGTAATATAAGACTGGGGCATTAATTGATTTCATACATTGGAGACATATTTGTTCTGAAGAGTTTATACTTCCATACGTTCTAATTTTTAGTCTCTAAGCTTTCCATTTCTTAAAAGACAGTAATACCAAGCCCATCAAATGTTGTCATTCAAAACTGAAAAACCATTTTCTCATGTAAAAATGTGATACCATGTCTGGTTATAAAGCAGAGCTAATGGCTTGAGTTCTAAACAAGTGCTGCAGTTGAAGTGGCAGTAAAATAAATCACACGAGATTTTAGCTATCTGTAGCAGCCTATTCAACAGATTTGCCTTCAAGAATGATTAAAAATGATTTCCTATCAAGTCACAGTATTAATAATCTCTGTAGCAATGACACAATATTGGCTTCTTGTCACTATGGCTTTGTGGAGTGCAGGTTTTGAGAGTTGGAGCCCTGTGTCCAGTGCATGTGAGAATGAGCAGCAGTTTGTTCCCGGTCTTGGTGGGATTGTTCAGTTTCAATAGACATGAGTATATTTGAGTCCTGAATGAACTCAGGGAAGCCAGTTCTTCATTTGACTTGACTTTGCTGCTTCTCTAGATGCTAATCTGTAACAGTTACCTTTGCACACTCATGGAATATTGGAGAAGAGCCAAGGATCAGTGGTGGCTTCACCCTGGAGCAAAGCAAAGTGGCTCATGTTAAAGTTGATGGCACTCTAGAAATCATGTGCTTGAAGCCAAGCCATAGGAATGTTGTGATTATTTCTCCAGTGCAGGGCTTCTCTGTTTCTACCTACACAGTGATGCTTGCAATGGATCTCTTCACTGTGTAGTTATGGAATCCTGTTCTTCTTGGGTACTTGTATTTTTCAAAAGGCAATGACATTCTGTTCCTCTTCCCTGTGTTGTAGTTCTACTTAAGAAGTCACAGTTTGGCCCAGTAAGGGCCAAGTATTGGGGTGATTGTCTGCTTTCTTCTATGCCGACCATGTTTTGTCCTCCTGATCAAGTACCTTGTGCTTATAGTTTGCGTCTTGTTCTTCCTTTGTTCTGTATTTTCTGACTCTTGCCCTTCCCTCTCCCCTTTTCCTTTTTTCTGTCCCTGTTTCTTTCCTTGGTCACTATCACTCCATTTCTGTCACTTCTAACATTGAGTTCTGACTCCAGCAGAGGGGTGGAGCCCAAAAGGAACACTTAGTTCTCTGCTTGCACTTAAAGCAAAGCAGCTGCCACTGATCATATTGAGATAGCTAGTTCGTCTATTGTCAATTCTTCAATTTTTCTGCTAATGTCCTTAGTACATCACAGTTGCACATAGGGAATCTGTTCTCAGATGTTCTGTGAACTCTATCTCACACTCAGTTTCTGTTATGACATGCTGTGATGTGAAATCACTTTGTCATCAAAGAAATGATGTTTCCGTATTGGCAATATGTGGTGTGAGCATGTGTGTGTGTGTGTGTGTGTGTGTGTGTGTGTGTGTCTGTGTGTGTGTGTGTGTGTGTGTGTGTGTGTGTGTGTGTGTGTGTGTCTGTGTGTGTGTGTGTGTGTGTGTGTGTCACTACGCACACAATTTTTATTGAGGAGCAGAATGGTAGATAGGGCCATTGCATTGCATTATATGGGTGGGGCCTAGCCACATTTAGCTATATCTCTCAGTTGCTATCAGTATTTAAAATGATCATTCTGGGCTTTAGGGACTTAATGATTTTGGACCTAGTTCTTTTCATGATCAAAATTGCCAGTTTCCTACCTCTTCAGTTTGTTTTGGTTTGCTCTGCTTTATTCTAAGTAGGAATTAACAAACTTCTCCCTGAAATCTCATGCTCAGTCTAATATTTCTAACAGGTCAATTGGCACTGCTGTGTTTGAGGTATAAGTGGATCCAGTGATCCTCTTGTTGCTTCACTGCCTCAGCTGGGGACAGAGAGTGACAATAAAAGGCTCTAGGACAGAAAAGTGAAGTACCTGTGGCTGGTAGCCAGTGACTGATGTTGAATGAAGCAAAGGACAACACTTAGTTCTCTATTAGTGTCAGTAGTACGGGTTTAGGAGGCAGAATGCTTGTCTTTGAAATTGGACAATATTATCCCCTGCAGCCAAGTACTGCAGATAGAGCCTGCTGCTGTGGGTAGCAGCTTGGCAGAGTTTGTTGTCTTTAATAGAGATTATTTAAGTAAGACATGTTCTTATCTTGTAATCTCCTTGTTCCTTCCCACTCGTATTCTAAAAAGCAAAGCTAGGTCAGCTAGACCCAGCAAATAACTTTTTGATTGATCAGGTTGGTCATCACATTCTAAGGCAAGGGCAAAGATGGTCTGTGCTCACAGGCAGGCAGTGGCCAGAGAAAAGAAATCGGGAAGCATAGATGAGCTGGCCAGTTACATCATGAAAGTTACTCTTTAAAGGTTGGGTGCAGGGGGGTAGTGTTTTCCTTGGTGCTCTGGGGACAAGAGAACTAAGAGGAGGGTCTCCACAGACAGACAACAGAGAATTCCTAGTGCTGACCTACTTGGACTCACTTGCTTTCTCCATCTCTTCAGAGATCTGGAGGTACTGGGCTTTCTTTAATAACCTTCAGCTGGCCCATCCTCATGTCACTGTCTTAGGATAAACCCAACACTCTCCCCCATGAAATATCAGGGAAGCATAGTACCATCTGCCTCCAAAAGTGTTAAATGTTTTACATTTTTATGAAATGTGTATATAATGAGCATATTTGACATATGCATGAAACATAAAAAACAATTTAAACAAAACAAAAAATGTATCTCCCTTGTAGCTTGACAAAGAGAGTGCTATCTGAATTTAGAGCCCATTATTGGAAACCCCATTAAACTCTCTTAATAAAATTCTAATAATTTATAGGGTTATTTTTGTTCTATCTAGCCAGTGAAATGACATGAAAATAATGACACATGTCTTTCTCTCTAATCTTTATGCCATTTATTTCATTGATTGCTTTAATTCACTAGTTACAACTGGCAGGGTGATGTTGAATTGCAATGGTTCCAGTTGATAGTCTTCTTGATTTTCAACTGAAATACTTCAAAATATCTTATTGTGAACTTAAGGTATTTTCAAAATATTTTGCATAGATAGCTTTTATTCGGTTGGAGAAGCCATCACTTAGTTTTAACTATCATAAATTATGAATGAATGTTCACTTTTACCAAACTCTTTTTCTGTCCTTTGATATTATCATTTAGCATATTTTTTTGTCTTTTTATCTTTGAATATTTCAAATAATGTAGTATTTTAGCCTCACAGATTTTGAACTCTAAAACAAATAAATTCCTGGAATGACCCAACTTAGTCATGATTTTATTCTTTTTATACATGGCTAGGTTTAATTTGCTGATATTTTGTTTAGCATCTTGCATTTATGCACACAAGTCATATTAGCATGCATTTTTCATTTTCATATTATTTTGAAATATTTATGGTGCTAGAGTGAGAGTAGTCTCACAAACTAAAATTGTTTTTCCTTGTTTTCTTCTCTAAGTAATTTACATAGAGCTAAATTATCTACTCCTTTAACATGCAGAATAATTTATTTGGTATTTGCTTAATGAGAAAATTTTAAAATAGTAGTTATTAGACCATAATTGAGTCAATTTTGAAACATATTTTCTAGTACTCTAGATATTTCTTGGAAATTTCTGTATGCCATGTGGCTTATAACACTGTCAAACATAATTCTCTGCTGCATCTAGATATATAATCCTTTTAATTATCAGTATTATAATTGGTGCCCTGTTTCTAGTACTACTCCTTTTTTAACTTCAAACTCTACATAATAACTAAAATAACATTATGAAAACATGGAACTAATCATATATTTACTTTGTACACATAATTTATTGCAATATTTTCAAGGCCTTTTGTTATTTTTCTATAGCCTAGCTTTCTATTTTTCAAAACTGCCTTCCTACTTATTGCTTTTAGCTTTGTATATATTGGACTAATATACTTCCCCAGATATATGTATGTATGTATATATGTATCCACCCACTCACTTATCCATCCATCCTTCTATTCCATAACCTAATATATTGTTTATAGTTTTTCCACCATCTTGGTGATTCTGATGGTGACGATAATGATGATTGTATCACTGTGACAAGGTCCAAGGCAGAAGCCATGTAAGGGATGAACTATTTGTTTGGCCTCATGGTGCTAAGGAGTACAGTTCATCATGACAGGGAAGTGCATATCTGGCCTAGTTGTGGGAATATGTTTTGGTAACTTGTTCACATGGCTTGCACCTGGCATGAACCAGAAGTGGATACAATAATCAAAGGGCCTTCCTCAGTGACCTAATTTTGTCAATTAGTCTCTATATCCCAAGGGTTTCACAACCTTCAAAAACAGCTGGTACAACAAGGTGTTCAAATGCTGGAGTAGTTTTCTTGATGAAATCAATTGTGGTATTATTTTTAAAGTTCCTTTCAAATTCTTCTAAATCTACGAATTTCATTTTTTTCCCCAGGCACAATAAAATTTTTTGCTTCTTTTCCTTTTTCTTCCAAACTTCTCCACAGGAAGTGGCTTTTAATGACTGCTTAATGGATTTCTTTTATATTTGTAAACTCAAGCTGGTTATGAGTCCATGGAAGGAAGGCCTGTACTATCTAGCTCTACACTGTAAACACCAAGAAAGGCATTATTCGTGATCTGGTACATTCAGTTTGAACTGAATCAATCTCAGTGTGCTTAATTAACAGGCATGAATTCTGAAAAAAAATATGAAAATGCCTTACTTCTAAAATTTCCTCATCAACCAACAGGATAAAGTCTGAGAGTTCACCATTTGAGCTTCATTCATTTATTGTAACCCTGTTTGATCTTTATTAAATGTGCTAAATTCTCTGGGAAAGTGGAGGAGGTGTTGTTTCAAGGGATTGACACCTAACCCCATAGTTTTTCCTACTCTCTAACAAGTAAGTGATTTGGTAGATCTCTGTTTGATAATTTTTACTGATGGAACATGAATAAGGAACATACTGAGTGACAGGGGTGGTACAGAAATTGAGAGCTTAAAAATTTATCTAAGGTTATTCAAGTAGCTAATATCAAGGTTGAGATTTGGATATTTAAAGGAATATGCTCATCTATCACCAAAGCTGTCTCCAAATCGCAGCTGTTTATTGACTTGCAATTTGGGTAGTGTGTGCCTGGTGCAACACTATCCTATGATTAGGTTTTCAGATATCATACTGGTCAAAAGAGACATCTTGTTTGTTGTGTTTGGAATCTTCTGTATCTTGCCCCAACTGGAAGAAAGGAAGCTTTTATTGAGAGACCTTTTCTAATGGATGAAAGCCAAAACGCACCAGAGAGGGATTGTATGAAGGGTAAGTGGTATCTGAATTGTTATCAGGAGTACTCATCTTTCCATTATTCACATCCTAATATTAGGCTGAAGTTCTATCCCTGGCATCCTCCATGAAACTAAATTACCTTGTTCAAGTCATTTCATGTTTCTTAGTCTCAGTATTTTCATCTGTTGATATAGATAAAAAGTCCCACTCTGATGTGTTAGGAGAACCTAGTGGGTTAATGTCTACCAATGCACTTTTTTGTGGTATATGGAACTTGTCATTGAAGAACTACAAAATAATATATCCAGCTGTAGGCAATGTTATAAATGCTGACATACTATTGTGCTCTTATGTGTCTTCTCTATGTCCAGTGTTCTGAGCACCACCCAACATGTACATCTTGACTTCATAGAAAGCTAGCAGGCTGGAGCCAGTCATGTCTCCACCAGTTCAAGGGGATTAGTTATTCTGCCCTGGAAGAGTAGTTTGCAAACAGTAAATTTCCAATAAGTACTTTATGCCATACCCTCTATTAATATCTGAGATAACAGTAAGCTTGCAAGTTTAGAGCCTCTGTGGGATTTATGGTGAAAGGTGAAGACTTATTTTTCTTTTCTTGAGTCATTTCCAGCTGCCACTTGCTTCTCTGCCCGCTGGCTCCCCTAATAACAGCAGATGTCTAAAAGCACAAGTGGGCAGCTTCCAATCAGGGTAGTAAGCCGAAATTACCAAGAGACAGATTTGATGGCAAGACATCATACAGCTGTGAAAGCTAGGGTGTAACTGTCCTAAAAGCTATCCCACATCTACTTTGAAGTGTGACTTATACCTGGTATGCAAGGCTGACTGGTTTAAGTTTATACTTCTTTCCCATGAGGATGAATTCCTTATGGTTAGATTTTGTCAGCAGCGTTCCACAGGTGTTTGTGGCATGGCACAGTGCTGATCCTTGGAAGAGTGCTGCTTCCTTTTTATTAGTCTTGCTTCTCCTTGTTGCCCCATATTTGTGGTTGATCTACCCTTAGTTTCTGTGAGAGCTTTAATAGCTTTTCTTATGGGAAGATTTGATGGGCACTTGACAAAGTGTACCAGAAGAATGTACTGTAAGATCAGTAACTTACCTTAGTTAAGACAACAAAATGGACCTCATTATTTTCCAGAAGATATTGTCATCGAGTAGCAGAAAAATATGCACATAGCTCTGAATAAGCTAAATGTAAACATGCAACACCAAATATTATTTCTTCTGCTTGAGCTCTTGGGTGTCTGAGAACATGGTGGAGAATTAATAAAGGAATTTGCTTTTCTCCATGGCCACCCATTGCTAAGCAATTTCAGTGAATAAATACTAGCTTCTAGGTGGATATGTATCATGGTAAGGTATCATTTTCTGTTACTTCCTGTCCAGAAATATGGGTACCTTTGTTGTTTGAAGTTTGATGCAATGAAAATCTCTAGCCATGGACCAAGATCTTCATTAGTCATAAACAATAGATGCCAGAATTGATACACACACAGTAAGGATAGTATTTTGTGCTTCCTAGATTCTGCCTTCCATCTGATGCCCAAGCTGCTTCATGAAAAATTGCAATAAGTAGAATAGTATTGATGAGGTCATACAATTTGAGATCGGAAATGATGTCCCCTGATGTCAGATTTTGACTAAAGTCATCCCAGTATTAAAGGACAGAGTAATCAGGAGTGTTTTAGGTTGGTCAAGTCCTTTCAGGGAGCAAGGATCACTGAGTATGGGGGGAGGTATGATGTGGGGCTGTTCACTACTTCAGATCACTTGGGTGTCACTTGCTGATTTTGCACAGACAGTGGAAGAGGAGAAGTAAAAGTATGTCTAGTGTATCTACATCTCTACTTCCTGGGCCATTGTTCTATTTCTGGAAAGCTCTCACACCTTTTTTTCTATGTATTGCAAACAAACAGACTCCAACTGTTCTCTAGTTTCCCACACCTCCCTCCTCTGGCTTCTTGTCCTTCCCACTTTTGTCATAAAGCAGTGCAAGACACATGTTCCTAAGGCCCAATTCCATTAGCTTAGTCTTGTACTCAGAATCCAACAGAGTATCTCTTGCTCAGCAACTTTTCCAAGGGCAGCTGTCTCACTAGCTCAGTAGTTGACAATGCCCCTGTTTTTCTTTACTTGGGCTCATTCCCAGACAAACTGGCTGAAAATACAGTGAGCTTTTGGGTCTTAACAGATCATCTGATATGGCATCTTGTGATTTTTCCTGTCATTCATTTATATCTTCTGATTTAATCAACTTTTCTTGATATCCTAGTCATAGTTAGATAGGGTGTTTTACTCTGAACTCATACAATGGTGATGAGATGTCTTTGAGGCCTTTAACTCAACTTCTTATTTTCTCCAGTAGACAGTGGGCTCCTTTGAAGGTCAGGTCCAATGCCAAATTTATCATCTGCTCAGGAACCTGGTATAACCATTGGTAGATTGCGGAGAGATCCCTACCTGACTGGCTGGACAAAGATTGCACAAATGCTGAGATTCTGTGAGAGGTGATGGTAAGGCATTGCTCTTCTTCAGGTTTCTGGCCTCCTACAAAGAGAAGGTGTTTGTAATTTTTTCTGTCTAGTGTTCTAACTAGCTCCAGGATTCTATGTCAAAAATTGCCAAGAATGGTTTTTGTATCTGTAATTACTGCTTCAAGCTCAAATTGTTTCTCTGCATTGTGGACTTATTTTTCAGCATATTTCGGTTGTTGCCCTAGGATCCAAAGGTGGCATTTTATGAGCATGAAGAATATGTTTGACACAGTTGTTACAGACACCTTACCTTAGTTACTAGACCAAATTTGTAATAAGAACTCAATTATTCCTTGTTTTTAATTTTTATATCTGTGCTTCTGGAGAAGGGACACAGGCTCTGATATCTGCTAGGTAAGTTTTCTACTATTGAATTATACCCCTGCCTTAACTTTTCTTTTTTGATGTCATTATTGATAATAAATTTGAAATAATATAGATATGAGTTCAAATTCTAGTTGTGTCACTACTAGTGCCTTAGTGATGTCAATTTCTTCATCTATAATGGTCTTTACCATGCCCCTTGCAATTGCATTATTAATATTACATAAGTTACTTCATGTTAAGATACCTTCTATGATCAGTATGCTCCACACATGGTTCTGCAATGTAGTCACTGTTAATATTATTGGTAATAGCAGTATTAAACACCTTGTTAGAGTACTGGGAGTGAATAATGTGCAGTATCAGAGGGAAAATTTAAGGCCAGGTAGTTTGCTTCTAAAATCTGTTGGTTCTGTCAACTCTCAGTAAAAACAGAGGCCTAATGGTATGAAGGTCTACAAGGACATTTAAAACCTTGCTTTCATACTGATAGCTGGGAAACCAGCATGGGACTGATACAGACCCCAGGAATGTGGGTTTCAGTGAGGAGACCTCAGAAATCTATGAGACCTCCTGGAGTAGTTCAGTACTTCTCCCTAGCATAGGTGTGGACTTTGGGAGCCCAATCCACATACAAGGATATTCCCTGAGCCAAGACACATGAGGTTGGGCCTAGGCCCTATCCCAAAGGATACGATAGACTCTGATGACACCCTATGGAAAGCCTCACCCTCCCTGGGGAGCAGAAAGGATATGTGATAGGTAGGGTTTTAGCTGGGGGGGGTGGTAGGGGAGGGAGTGGGAACTGGGATTGACATATAAAACAATCTTTTTTTCTAATTCAAATAAAATCTATAAAAAAAAGAGTTCCACTATGCATTACATGTATGTGGGCACAAAGGAGCATGGATATTTAAATATCTTCTAAGAGTAATGCTATATTTGATTCAATTAAGTTATTTTGAAGAGCTCACATGATCTTACTAGTTATGTAGTTCAGAGATTTTCAACTTTGATCTACTTTTTGAAAGAAATCAGATTGTGCTGCCAGAGTTCATGAGCCACCTGCTGTCCTATATGCCAGGACTCCCCTGAGTGCTTCTGCCACCTGTCCTCAGTTGATTCCTCTTTCTCCCCCTTCTCTTATACACATGCACACATAGATACACACACACTTACCCATGCTCACATAGACAACACACACACACACACACACACACACACACACACACAGAGGAACTTACTTTGAGGTTTTATCATATTCTGTGTGGTTAGGGCTGCGATAGCAAATACCATGAGGTTCGTGGACTGCTTGCATACCTCAGATGTTTGTGGCTCATTAGTTTTCAGCTAGATGGTTCAAGATCAGAATTATGGTAGACTTGGTATCTATTCGTTGTCTACTTCCTGACACAGAAATTATACCTTCCCAATGACTGTGATGTGAAAAGGAGTACTCTGTGGGTTCTTTCGTAGGGTCATTATTTCTATTAATCAAAGGCCATTGTGAATCATTAGCTAACCCAAAACCCCACCTGCAAACATTTTTGGGAGTTAGATTTCAGTACATGAATTTCAAGGGAGCATAAACATTCATACCTGTTAACCCCCTTAGAATTGTGTTCCACAAACATTTTTCACTGTGCAAAACTGGAGTTGAAAACTATATCAGTTGTTTAGCATTGTAAGCTTATCCTTGGATTGGAAACTCCAGAAGGGGGCAGATTCTTAGGAATTTTGGTGTTTGGTCTACATCTACACTTTTATTTAAATTTAGGAAAATGTGGTGAGTTTTCTAGGGGTTTCTGAATGATTGTATTGTACCCTGCTGAATCTATAAACACACACACTACTGTATTAATGAAAGTGTTTTAGAAACCAAGATGAAATCTCCAGTGTTAGAGTCAACATTCCTGAGTTAATCCATAACCCACTGCATGTTTTCACAACTGAAATAACTCCATCATACAATTATGATATCGTCCAATACAACTATCAAAGCCTGTATCTAGTATATAGTATAACAAAAAAAATTGGGTGCAGAGAGCCAATTTCAGAAAAAGGCATGAAGGCTCATCATTTGATCTAGCTAAATATTTATTTAAAATAATTTCTTTGAAGTACTCCATCAAGTTAAATGAACACAAAACCAGCAGCAAATTATTACAGAAAGAACATTAGGCAATGACACCTGACTTCTAAATCTATTCATAGTTTGTGTGCTCTCTATTCTGTAAAATGAAATATTTGAACTTTTAATCCTAACATCTTATGATGATGATTAAAGCATGATGAAACTGTTTGTCAGTGATACATTTATTTCCCTAAAACAAAAGTACGGGTTTCTTTTTAAATTTTGATCTGTGTGCTGTGTCTGCACATTGGACAGTCAAAACCAAAAGAAGGGTTTTTTTACATCTTTAATAAAGTTACTGTTGTGCAATGCCCATGGCTTAAATTTGCTTTTCAATTGAGGTGAAATTCATATAAAATATAATCCACTTGAATATAGCACACATCCCATACTCAACATTGTCTATCCACCAACTCTAATCTAGTTATATTGTATTCAATAGAATGCTCATGTACATTTACAAGTTAGTACAAACTAGGTTGTGGGGCCAAGTGTCCAAATAAATTTATCATTTAGGAGACACTAAAAGTTATTAGCTGAACTTCATTTTTTTTTGCACTGAGAGTTAAGTAACAGCTCATGCTATTTATCTTTTTGGGAAAAGAAGCTGTAAAATAAGGCATATCAGTAGGATTCTATAATTTTTTTTAAATTGCTAATTGTATGGGGTATGAGAAGGCATTGAAGATATCATTCATAGACTAAAATAATTTGGGCATTTAGAGTTTTTGATTAGTCTCAAGGATATTTGCTAAATCCATTATCTGTGTCATAATTGGCCTTGATTCTTTGTGTGTCCATTTCTCTACATCACAGAATCAAACTAGTGCCTGCAAAATCTGTAAACTTACATAAGTTTACAGAAGTACACATTTTCTTGGAAACCAAGTAATGCCTAAACTTCCTGCAATGTCTGTGGGAAAAATAATCTCAGACAGGGAAATGGAGTTATCTGCTGAATCCAAACTGGGGCCTGACATGTCTATGTTTAGTGGTCACATTTGCAATCTTCAGTGTAAGTTATACTCTGTTGTGACATGTCATATTGAATTATTTCTCCTCAGTTTTCACCCCATCTTCCATTTTATACCTTCCCTGTTCCTTCCTTCACTGCTTTTCCTTTCTCTTCTTTCATTTGCTCTTTACACTTATGTTCATCATAATTTCTGTGGTGTGGCTCATATTGCAAATCCACAAGCTCACACCGGTAAGCTCATCTGACCCTTCGTCCATCTGGGAAGTGCTCAGAGTCACAATCCCTTCTTCACAGGGTACATTCGAGTCAACAGCCCTTCATCCTTGAGGCTGACTTACTTCTAGAGCACTGTGCATGGGTATCCAAACCTCAGCTTCTTTTTGAGATCATTTGAGAAGTGTTTGAAAGGCAGGGATGTCTCTGGCACAGCTTTGGGCTCAGTGACAACAAAGGCAGGAAGTGAAAGTTTTGTGTCATTGGATCCAGACCACAAATAGACATTTGCTTGACAAGAATACCTTGCATGTCTTCTGGACAATCCTTCTCTTTGGGTCTCATTCTCTGTTACTGCTTAGCTAGGTTCTGTGTAGACATCTTCATTACACAGATGCCCGGTAAATGCCTCTCTGAATGTTATCATGTTTTAATATCTCAGCCTTCTAGTATACTAGGTTTTTTCCCCAAAAAAGAATTGTAGAGAGTTATCAATACCTAAAAGGTAATTTCAGACACAGTGAGAAATTTATGAAGGTAAGAGAACGGAGTCAAGAATGGCTTCACTATTTGTGGTATAAACAACACCAGTGTGAACCTTGTTCTTTTTTTAAAAGCTGTTTGTTTATTTACTTATTTGTTGTGTGTGTGCACATGTTTGCTTGTATGCATGGAAGTCAGAGGCTGACAGCCACTGTTTCCTTGATCTCTCTCCACCTTATTTATCTGATGCAGTCTCTCAATAAGCCTAAAGTTTGTCAATTCAGGTACACTGGCTGGTCAGCAAGTTGCAGGGATCCTCCTGCTGTCTCCACCTCTTCAAAACCTTGTCCTTTTTTATTTTGTAATATTTATTTATTTTGAGAATTTTGTACATATGTACAATAAAATATGGTCATATTCACCCATTTCCCTCCTCTAATTTTCTCATATCCCTTTAAACATGCTTCCATAGCAACAACAAATTTTGTTTTGTTTTGTTTTTGATAACTCACTAAGTCTAGCAAGTACTGTTTACATGTGAATGGGAGAGAGGCCATCCATGACATGTCTATCGAACCTTGTTCTTAATTGATATAGGGAATTCTCAAATTTTGAGGGAATTTGTATGGGAAGTCCAAGATTTCAGGTTTTAGATATGTAAAGGTCAAGATACATATGAGGTGCAGGTATATGAAATAGGTAGATGGATATATAAGATTCGAGTTCAAAGAGAATGTCAGACTGGACAACACAAATTTAGCAGTCAACAGCAATTAGATGGGACTGGATGAATTAATAACTGGAAGAAGTGATGAAATATGAACATTGGGTTCTAGCATATTCTGACATTGCTGGGGATTGAACTCAGGGTCTCCTTCATAGTAAGAAAGTGCTGTATTTCTGAGTTACATGCATTGTCCAATAACAAAATTTTCTTAAATAGGAATACAGGGAGGTTGTGGGTTATCACAGTATTTCTTATGGAGTAGTGGGAATCAAAGGCTGCTTGGTGGAAAGCGGGGAGCATTTCAAAAGAGAAATAAAGAAGGCCTAATGGAGCAGCATGTATGGATGAACAGCTCTTTCATGAGCTGTTCTCTAACACAGAAGGGAAGGATCAGATGGTAAGTAGCTGAAGGAGTGGGAATGCATGTCCAAATGGTAGATTTTTTACAAAAGAAGGGAGTTGCTATAGAATGGGGATGATACAATGATATAGACATGAATGGGAGGAGCAAAAAGTAGCTTCTGCTTTGAGTATCCAAGATAGGATGGGAGTCACTATACTTCACAGATACTGATAGGCAGGCAAATATAGTGGCGGGAAAAATGGGGTTTGTGTCTCTGAGATAAAAAGTTTGGGTATTAGTTGGAGGCAAAGTAAAAGAAGGAATTAGAGCCATAAGCACAGAAAAGAAATTATGAAATAGTTCTCCATGAAATAGATGGTACACATCATTAAAGGTTTCTATTTGAGCCTTAAGTCCATCAGTGTAAAGGAGAAAAGGCAGCACAGTTGTGTTTTCCCAGCACCAATAAGATGCTTTGGAGCAGGAATGAAGTCATTGGAATTGGATTTCACTGGGCTGGGATTATGCCAAACGTATATTATAGGGGAAGAGGGGAACATGGGAACTAAGAGTTAGATGCAGTCTTCTCCTAGGATTCTTCTTAGTCACCTTAACGTTTGTCCTAATTATTGTTGCCATCTTGCACTTTAGAATTTGGCAAGTAACAGCTCTATACAGGCAGCCTGATGATATCCTTCCTAGGTACAAACAGACAGTGAGTGACGGAATAGCAAATATCCAGAAGAACTTTATGTATATCAGCAATGGAGATTGACATTGGATTTATGGAATACTTAATATTAGGAAAATTGACAATAAGTGTTTAGGGGAATATGATTCTGCTTTTAAATGTTTCATTATCCTTCTAAGGCCACTAATTTGATCAGTGTTCAATTTTTCTGGTCATTTAATGATGGTAATGATGAAGAGAAAAGACTCTTTAAGAAGTAGTTGAAGCTATTACCATCATCAATATCTTCATTTTCCTCCTCCTCCTCCTCTTCCGCCACCACATCATCATCATCATTAAATGACCAGAAGACAGAAATTCAGTACAATTACTCTGACTTTTACATGAAGTTTATCAACTATAACAATGATAACCAGCTTCATAGTTAGGTTTTAACCCAGAATTTTATGATCCATATGCAATACTACTTAAAAATTTATTTTTGTTATCTTTATTCATGCACACGCACACACACACACGTGCATGTAGCCAGCCAGCCCCTAAGTAGGCATGGCTACAGCTTCCCCTACACACACACACACACACACACACACACACACACACACACACACACACACACACACGCATGCATTACATATGTATGAGTACATGCATGCACACTTGAATTAAGTGCCTATAGGACTCACAGGTGTTGAAATCCTGGAGATGGAGTTGGTTGTTATACACCTGATATAGATTCTGAGACTCAAACGAGGGTCCTCTGGAAAAGCAGTATGTGCTCTTAACTACTGAGCCATCTCTGCAGCTCTATACTCAACATTCTTAATCATTCCCACACTGTCTCTCAGTTCCTAAGGGTATGCATCTTAAAGTTAGTATGCTCATACATCATTCTTTGCTCATTGCAACTTCCCTCATATCTTTCTTTGTGCTCAGTCAGTATGTTCGATATTGTTTGAGGCGAAAGTAAGAATGGAGTTCTGCTCCAAGTTCTCTATTCCCTGTATGTATAGAAATTCTAAAAGGGACAGGGAGGAGAAGTGCAGGGGAGACAGCTCAGCCAGTGAAGTGTTTCCTGTGTAAGCATTATAGCCTGAGTTGGATCCATAGAATCTGTTTAAAGATAGTCAGATGTGGTGGTGCATGCTTATACTTCTACCACTATAGATGGATTCATGGGTCTTGCTAAGCCAGTCAGTCCAGCTTACTTGGAAAGTTTCCAAGAACAAAAGATGCATGACACCTGGTGAATGGCAACTAGGGTTGTTGTCTGACCTACACAGCATGCATTCCCTCTCCTAAATATTTGCACCTACACACGCATAAAAGAGACGTAAAATCTAAAAGTAGCTTTAGGGAAACTGCTCTTGGTTTAGGAGGGGTTCGAGGGACTTTTCTTCTGAGCCACTGGTGCCTGTTCTGATGACTAAACTTATAGAATTTTGTTTCACCCTCCTTCATCTCCATGTCTGGTTATATCTTCTTGTTTTTCTGGCTCCATGCGTACTACACTGCCATTTTGTTCAACCTATCCGGTCCCTGTTCCTTTCTACGCAGTCTGATATCTTCTCCTGATTAGGCTACCATACTTAAAAGCATCATGTTCAACAGTGTATTTTCTGCCCATATATTACCTCCTTCTTCCAAAACCATCCATATTGCAGTGACATTAAACCCATAAAAGCAATGCATGCTGGGAATAGGTCCTCAGTATTAGAGCTCATCACTATGAATTGGTGAATTCTGTGGATTGCATCCATCCTAAACAGAAAATTAGCTATGCTTGAATTCAGTTACCACATTTTGCTTGCTGTGAGCTTTGTCCAATCTTCTATGAAATGTATTTTGTAACAGTATGGAAGAAATACAAACAATTGATTAGACTAGGCACAATTTGCGCATGCTTCTGCAGTTTTTATTGGAGTTAGTTACTATTTTAAAGGCCAAAAAATGATCCTTTAGCTGATTTTCTTCCTTTATGAAGTTTCATTTAAATGGTAGCCTGTGTATTTATGTGTAAATCGGATCATATTTCAATGAGAGTACCTTATTGTTAGCATTTTAGTTTTCTCTTTGCCTGAGAAGATTGATTTGCCATTATGGAAAACCGTTTGAAATGAAAAAGTCCTCTGAACTTTGTTCACTAATCTTATCAAAGAGAATAGAAGCAGAACATGTAGACAGAAACCTGCAAATTAAATTTACCTTTCCAATTCCAATGTTTTTCATCTGCATTCATTATGGAACTGGGACAGTAACTGCTTCTTGATTCTACAATAACATTGAGTTTTAGATCATTTCCCAAGTCTTCATAAAATCATTGGTGAAAAGAATTGAGCATATTAAGAAGAGATAAGAGCCATTCTTTGGTATTATCTTAAGATATTATATAGATAGCATCCTCATCTTTCCATCCATTTATTGGGAGTCCTGAGTGGTAGCCCTGCTTCTGGAAATGGTGGCCTAACATTACTACATAATGATGATGGTTAGGGAAAGCCAATGGCAGAAACAGTATTAAATGGTCCCACAGATTTGAGAAGGTCCAGCATGGAGATAACTCTGCTCTCTTCTGTCTGTTGGTCCGGTGGTCTGTCTTTCTGTCTGTCTCACTCTCTGTCCATCTTCTTAATTCACTATTAGTTAAGCACTTGGAAAGTAAATTAATAAATAACAATAAAACCAACAAAACCCTGCAGACTGAGCTGTCAGGCATAAGATGTACCAAAGAAGCTGATTAAACAGTTTAAGGAGCCTGATCAAGGAGACTGTGGGAAAAAAAGGACAGGAGATGGAATCTGGTCTGAGTTTAGATTCCTTCACTTGTTAATAATGTTCCCTTGGACAAACAGTCCATTTTCTTTTCAAGCACTCTAAATTTCTTCAATTCAAATAGAAAATGGGAAATGCCTGTTTTCCTATGATCATGGACAGGTGTCAGTGAGTGCACAGTGAACATTTTATTGGTAGCAAAAACTTTTTGTGTATGAGTGTTTTCTGTGACTATTTTATTTTATTTTTTTATTAGTTCAAATTAGGAACAAGCTTGCTTCACATGTCAATCCCTTCTCCCTCTCCCTCCCTTCCCCACCAGTGCCCCATTCTCTCCCCCTTCCACTCCCCATTGAGGGTAGGGCCCTCCATGAGGGCTCCCCAAATTCCAAAACATCATCCTGGGCCAGGCCTAGGCCCTTCCCCATGTGTACAGGCCGAGAGAGCATCCCTTCACATGGGATGGGCTCTCAAACTGTGACAAATTCTTAAGTGTTAATCAAGCATTTGCTTTTACAGAAACTTGTGCACTATTTAGAGTTACATCCACAAACCACTGTCAAAAGGTTTTCCTCCATTACTATTTTAGTTTGGTTTTAGGAACATGTATCAATATGTCAAGTGCAATATTTCATCAGTGCACACGGTGGGCACTGGTTATAACAGGAAAATTAAAATTTCCCTCTCTGTATAATTTCTTTGTTGGGATATTTTGAGCTCCTCCCTGTCTTAATAAAATACATAAAGGGTAATTTTGAGCTACAGCCATGCCACTGTGCTGTGGGTCACTAAGGCCCATCCTCATTTTTCTGTTTTTGACTTGTTATCCAATTTCTCATCTCCTTCGCCCTCACCCTTCCAAATGTCTGGTAATCATTATTTCACATTTAGCCAGCCTCTCTGTCACTTCCATATGTTAGAGAACATGTGTTGTTTGTTGTCTGTTAAAAGAAGCCTTTCCAAGATGCCTTGCTCAAGTCTGTGCTCAGGGACTGTTTCTGAATTCTTTTGCTATTATTTTGCTTAATAAAACCAAGCATATGTGTTTAGGTATGTCTATATCGATTGTGTGTTTATGTAGTGTCTGGCACTGATCTGTGGGCTGGGGATACAGAGATGATGAAGCACTGTATGCAGTCATTGTATGGAGCTACCTAATACTGAGCTCTGCTCTGAAATGAACTTAACAGAACTTCCAAATATTGTATGACACAAATTAGTTGTGAGATTAAAAAGTGGGTTTTCTTTTTTTCTTTTATTTATTCTTCTCTCCTTCCTTAGATACTGACTGCAGTTTCCCCTCCCTAATCTCCTCCTATCCCTCCCTAACCACCTCCCCCGGCTCCCACTCCTCCATTTCTCTTCCAAAAAGGGCAGGCCTCTGAGGCATATCAATCAAAGATATCATATCAAGTTATGATAAGACTAGGCACATCCTCTCTTATTAAAGCTGGACAAGGCAACCCAGTCCAGGAGGAAAAGGGTCCCCAAAACAAGCAAAAGAGTCAAAGACAGCCCTTGCTCCCACTGGTAGGAGTCCCACCAGAACACCATGTTCACATCCATACCACATATGCAGAAGACCCATGTCATGCCCATAAAAGCTCTCTGACTGTTGGTTCAATCTCTGTGAGTCCCTGTGAGCCCCATTTAGTTGATTCTGTGGCCCATGTTCTTCTGATGTCCTTGACCCCTTTGGCTCCTACAATCCTTCCTCCCCATCATCCACAGGATTCCCAGAGCTCCACCTAATGTTTGGCTCTGGATCTCTGCATCTGCTCCTATCTGTTGCTGGATGAAGCCTCTTTGATGATGATTATGCTAGGCTCTGGTCTACAAGTATAGCAGAGTATCATTAGGGATCATTTCATTGACTTTTTTCTTTTGCCAGCTATGTTTGATTCTATCCTAGGTCTCTAGGTTATCCAGCCTCTGGTTTCTGGCCCTCCAGACAGTGACAGGTATAGGCTCTCTTGTGTGACATGGGTCTCAAGTTGGACCAGTTATTAGTTGGCCACTCCCACAAGTTCTGCACCACCTTTACCCCAGCACATCTTGAAGGCAGGAAAAATTGTAGATCGCAGGTTTATGGTTGGGTTGGTAACCCAATCATTCCACTGGAAGCCTTGCCTGGTTAAGAAAGATGGCTTGTATAGGTTCTGTATCTGCCACTACTAGGAATTTTCACTAGGGTCACCCTACTAGATTTTTGGGAGTTTCCATAGCACACATGAGAACTTTTCCAAACAGATTGTTCTGAAAATGAATCAGTAACAACTACTCTGCTGATAATCATTAGTAATATTCCAGAGACTGCTTTCAAATCAATAGGTGCTTTGTTAAGTCTCAACAAGTGTTTATTCACTATTACTAATGGGTCTGGTAAGTAGGTATGTGAAGCCAACACAAAAGCACTGGCATTAAAATATAGACTTGATGCATTCTAATATAAGCTTTGCTCTCAATGTCACTCATTCTGTCCTTTTGCATTATAATGAATTGATCCCAAATGCAGTTCAGGTGTAGTGATATGAGAAAAAATGACCTGTAGTCCAGCTAAGCTTACCTCTACAAATCTGAATGTCTCAGGACATACTTTCTTCTTGCCTGTAACATCTGTGCTAAATACTGCTTTTTCTGTGTGGCATAGTTGTAGGCTGGCTGAAAGACATGTGATACTAGTGGACAAACCTCTGAGAACAATTTGTCAAATATGCCGGCAGACTCCTCACCTTCAAAGAATCGAGTTCGTGAATAAAATTTCCAAAAGATCAGAGGATCGTGGAGAAAAGAAATGGAACTTCCCACCTTCCCCAGTTTCCAGGTGACAGTCACATTGCAGGCAGCCTCTTAAATGATTCTCTTTTTTGTCTTTCCAGTGTTCAATTTAACACATTATCATAACCTAGAAAAAGCATTCTGATAGCAGAGTCTTGCATCTTATTCATAAAATCATATAATGTTCATATCTCACCAGCTGATCAGATGGCAGGGGAGAAAACATTAGGTCATTAAAATGTAAAAGAAACCATTAATGTTGATTACATTAAAGCAAATTAATCTTTGCACATGCTGAAGGTGGTGTGTGGTCCTTTCCCTCATTTGAATCTTCATTTTAAAAGCATAAAAGCTATATACTGGGAAAGCAAATAGGTATCCAAATGAATGCATTTTGTTTTTCCATCTCAGTGTATTTATTCCAATGATTGCACTGATTGTATTTGGCCATGTGATAATTAGGCCACATTCAGGTCAGAAATTTCCATTTTGTACTTTTTCAGATTTTGAATCCAGAAACTACTAATGGCCCACAGAGTGCTTCAGTGAGAGTTGACCAGAGAAACCATTTATGTGATGTTTTTGCTAATGGATAACTTAAATATAGGGAAGCCCATCTGCATGGATGGCATTCTGAATGGCGAGCACAGGGCACCAGGATAATAATCAGTAATGTGGGCTGCTTGTTAGATTCAAGCGATACAAAGGAAGATGTTTGGATATGTACACACACACACACACACACACACACACACACACACACACACACACACAAACAAACAATTTATCACTGATGTGATATGGGTAATTTCATACACAAGTATATTCAGGTTTAAAAATAAATTACTGTCTCAAAATATTCAGGAATCAAGGTATATGTAGTCTATGGACGAATTGAAAGCCTTTTCTTTCTACTTCTTTAGATTTCATTCCTTTCTTCCTTTATTATTGGAAGTGCTCATCCCTTATGAACCAAGTGGAAAAAGTGATTTTCAAAACATTGAAGTGTGCATAAAATACTTTCTTACAACTGCCTTACAGACAGTTTGAAAGAGGACTTCACAGGAAAAGCCATCATTATTGAAGTAGCTATGCCTGAATCATGCTGCTTTAGGGTTTTTCACTGTGCCTTCTACCTGCAAGGAACTTTCTTTCAGGGTAGAATGCAGTAGCCAATGTGTTTTTTACACAGAAGTAGAAATAACCTGGATAAAGCCAACATTATTATCCAGTATTAACACTGATTTCTGTGAGTCTGAAAATTAGAGCCAAGTGGAATAGAGGGATGAAAACGGGCAGAAAATGGAGCTAGTCTGAAATAGAAAGGACTGGGGAGATGCTGAATTCCTAGGTTCAAATTCTGGATGGATCACTTACTTAGTCATGGTCTTTTCATAGTTTCAAGAACTGGTAGTAAAGAGATCTATGAATTTGCCAGATAGCTACTGAATTTTACTATGTCACAACATGTTATAACATGTAAAGAAAAACCTACATGCTATGAGAGACCTGGCTCAAACTGGGACGTTATTGATAGAATTTCATGTCCCTAGGAAGAGGAAATTGAGTTGATATATGAAGACTGGATATAAAAGAGGAGTTATTGAGGCAGTGATATGCATGGGAACAATCATGAAAGAAGAACTAGCTAAAAAAATTCCAAGGCATAAGAAGAGAATATAATCAATTTTTAATGGATTACTGGGAAGTCAGCACAAGAGACAACACACCAAAAGCTGAGACTGAGGCAAGAAGAAATTTGAGCCTTCAAAACCTACCTTTCTTCTATAAAGCACTTGAACAGAGTGTAAGGACAATGGGAAGCCTTTGCCAGTTTTTGTGCAGGTATTATTTTCAGTAGGTAACACTGTTAAGTATAAGCTGGGGAATGGAATAAAACAGCAGCTACTGTGGAGGCCTGGAGACTGGGTGGCTGTTGGCAGTAATCTAGAATATAAGTGGTGGTCACTTGATCTAGGGTGCAATGGAAGTAAGGAAAGGGGAAGAGATGGACTTTTTTGGACACAGGGCAAGTTGCTTCATCTCCTTGAGCCTAATAAGGTCTGTTACTCTTCACATTTGGCTGAGTATATTTCACAACTCAACAGACAGCATTTTTGTTTATTTGCTGCTATGTGTAACCTCACTTTTTTTTATCCACATTTGCTTGATGCAAGGACGAAAGAGCCATCTTGAATCATTCAAATTCTTTGAAAATTGAATTTAGTAAATCTGTTGTGTTTGGTAGTCTATGTGAGTTGTACATTTGAAGTGAGTGAAAGAATATTGCCATGACACTGCCTTCCTCTCATCCTAGATTACCAACCTAAAGGACCAACAGGAGACTTCCCAGCAGTCAGTAGTAATTACATACAAATATGCTTATTTAGATAATAGATAACAGTAACAAGAAATTTAGTGCCAGCTACCAGAAAAGACAGCCCAAAGACTACATTTTGTTCTGAGTTATGAACACTTCCAAGCATAATTACAAAGAAAGTGCCTTTCAGAGTTTTAGCATCTTCCTCTAAACCTTTGAAACTTGGCAAGAATTTCTTGCCTACTCATCAAACTAAACCCTGTAATAATTTCACACAATGTTCAGTTGAAATAGGAAACAAATAGCTGTGTGAGTGAAGATTTCTGAATTCATTGCACCCAGACAGCATTCACAGTGGATAGAAGAACAACACTGCCAGTTGTTAAGTTACTTTTTTTCAAAAACTTCAGTTCCATTTGATTTCTGTTCTTTGAAGAATAAGTTGTCTAGGCAAGTTCTTGGGTTTGACAACTTCATGGAAAATGGGGAAAGCCTAATAACCACTTCCTCTTTCTATTTGGTTAAGAAGTGACCTTTTTTTCTTCTTTTTAAAAAGTACTTACTTATGTATAAGCTTGTCAGGAATCAACTTGTGGGAGTCAATTCTCTCCTTATACCACCACATAGGTCCTGGGAATTGGTCTTAGGTCCTCAGGCATGATTGGGAAACACATTTGCTTGCTGAGAAATCTTGATGGCCCCTAGACTTTTCTTCCCTCTTTTTATTTATTTCTTTAGATGTATTTCATTCAATTTTCATTCTTTGATAAATTCTTACACAGTGAAATGTAATTTTATATAACACTCTTACCTTGCAATTCACCCCATATCCTATAATGAGAGCAAAGATGATCCTTAGTCCGTAAGGTTAAAATAACTTTATTCAGATAAACACCAGCCAAACGCAAGCCAGAGCGTGCCCAGAGGCAGCAAGCTAGCGAGGCCAGATAGAAGGGGCTCCTCAAAAATTACGCCCCCCCTCCGGCGTCATCATCAACCTCACCTGACCATGCCCTCATGAGCATGGCCAGGCACACCTGTAGAGGCTCCTAGGAGGCCAGGCTACAGTGTCTCCCTACAATATCCATTCCGACATTTTCTCCCAAATTCATGTCTTCTTTATTATTTTGAATGGCCTACTAAGTACAATTAGTGCTGCCTATGCTTTCATGGGTGTGAGGCCATCCACTGGGAAACCTGCCAGTAATAAAACCTCAAGGAAGACGATTCTTCCTCCTTCAAGAAGAAGCAGTTGGTTTTTGTTTTATTTTTGTTTTTCTTAACAGGGAGCCTGAAGTTAGTACAAAAGATCCTTCAATACAAGAAAGAGATGACTACTTTCTAACCTTAATAGCAGAATACAGGTGGTTGGACTAACCTAATGAGCAGAATATAGGTGGTTGGACTAACATTTATTATTTATTATAATCTTCATGCCTGCAAGATGGCTCAATGAATAAGATGCTTGCTGCCAAGCCTGATGACCTGAATTTAATTTCCAGGACCTACATTGTAGAAGGAGAGAACTGACTTCTGGGAGTGAGTTGTCTATTGTATTCAAACATATTCATAGACACCCCCCAACACACACATTTAAAAAGTTTGAACCTTTCTGTGTGTTCTCTAACTTATATTCTCATTTGGGCTTCATAACAGGTCTTATGATGTTATTATTCTTATTATTATGCTTACTGTACAAGTGAGAAAACAGTATAAGAAATCTTGAGTAATTCGTCCACAATTGTGCTGTGATCTATTTGGCTCTAAAACAAGTAGCCCATGCCAAGTGCTGGGTGCCATCAGCTATGCATTTTTGAATTTTTTTTAAAAAGCATATAAAGAACTCAGGTAACAAATCTCCAGAGGAAATAGAGAGAGAAATTCAAGACAAAAAGAGGTTAAAATAATCCACAAAGTAGAATAAACAAAGCAAAAAGCAATAAAGTTTTTAACCCTCCTGATTTTGAGTGGATATAAATGGGTTTACAAGTGTATTGTTGAAAAACAGTAAAAGCTTTGTAAGATTAAAACACTGGATAGATTTATTTTGCTTATAAAATGTAATATATTGATGAAAACAAAGAATTCATGCATTGCAGTAAACAATAGGACTAATGTTACTGACAAACAATTGTAAATAGTAGTAATCATGGGCTACGTAAAACAATAGTATCCCTTTCAGCGGGATGAAATAAGATGGGGTTGAAATTCTGGATGAGAAAACATGGAGGATAGAGAGAGGGAATAAGATTTAAAATCTTCTATAGCCTTTTATTGTATAGGATGATGGCAGTAATGTTGATCTATAGTTAGAAGAATGAAATTTTAGCTATAAAAACAGCCCAAGATGGTTTCAATAATTGCATGCAATAATAAAATCATGAAAAATACTATGGGGGAAATACACAGATATAACCTCTATTACCTTAATCTGGCCATTGATTTCAATGTTTTTTTTTGCTATACCCCCAAAAGAACAGGTGATATCAGGACTCCTAGGTGAAGGAGAACATGCAAAGACCACTTGTTTGAAAATCTTCAAATGTAACTTTAAAATGGCTGTAATACTGACTTTAACTGTTCCATAAAATTGTAAATGACATTTTTGTTAATTTTTATTTAACTTTAAAAAATCTTATTTTACATCCTAATCCCAGTTCCCTCTCCCTCCTGTCCTCCCATGTCTCCCCCCATCCTCCCATCCCATCCCCCTTCCACTCCCCAGGGAGGGTGAGGCCTCCTATTGGGGATCATTAAAGTCTGTCACATCATTTGGGGCAGGACCTAGGCCCTCCCCTTGGTATCTAGGCTGAGAGAATATCTCTCCATAGGGAATGAGCTCCCCAAGCCCATTCGTGTACTAGGGATAAATACTGGTTTCAATGCCAGAGGCCCCATAGACTGCCCAAGCCCTCAACGTTCAGGAGGCCTGGTTCCATCTTATTCTGGTTTCCCAGCTGCCAGACTGTGGTCTGTAAGCTCCCACTTGCTCAGGTCAGCTGTTTCTAAGTGTTTTCCCAGCATGGGCTTGACATGTTTTAAAGTAAATTCATTTGTGAAATACCTTTGAAACACATACATCAAGATTTCCTTTACAAGTTTTCTTTCTTTCGTTGTTGAATTTTTAATTTTATGTGCATGTATGGGTGCATATACACATGTCTGTGGACTATGTACATGTCTGGTGGCTGCAATGGCCAGAAGAATGCATCAGATCTCTGGATCCACAGATGACTGTGAACTGACATGTGGGTTCTGGGACTTGAACCCAGTGCTTTAAACTGCTGAGCCATTTCTCCAACCCCCATTTATTTTTCTTTTTGAGACAGGCTCACATTGTGTAGTGTGGGAAGATCTGGACCATAGTAGCCTAAAAATTGCCATAATCCTCCTGCTTCAACCTTTTGATTTCAGTTACATCCAGTCAGGATGCTGAGGGAGGATAATTATTTTAGCACATTTCTAGGCCATACCGAGCATTGTGGCAAGCCCTTAGTTTAAAGATAAACTTCTTAAATTTCTACAATATGATTCAAAGAATCTACCATTTCACTATTGTAAAAAATTCAACCTCTGATCAAGTCATTCCACGGATGTAAAATCTGTTTTTGAACAGCAAAGTATGAGGTCAGCTCAAAGAATTTCTACTTATGAATGTTGGCTATTTGGAAAAAGAACTTGTATGATTGTAGATATTGATGGAAAATGGCTATGAAACCATTTTTAATGTTTTTTAATGGTCCTTTTTCACAGGACACAAAGCTCAAATATACAGATGCTAGCAAGTTGGTAGAGTTTTCTAAGTACTGAAATACTAATAGAAATCTACAGCTAAAATAAGGAAAATGGCAAAGAGGATGCTGTGGCCATAAGAATAGCTATTCAAAGATGAGATATTTAGTGAGCAAAATAAGAACAAAGTAACTAGAAATGAAGAACAAGTAGACAGGAAATATTTATAACAAGCAAGGTAAATAGTATTAAGTATTAAGAAGAACTGCTTTAACAGGAAAAATCAAAACAGCAAAAAATCAGGTAATTATTTTATGTGTGTATGAGTAATATGTTCTCTAAATGTAGATAATTCTAAAGAAAAAATTCTTTTTGAACATAAGTATACATTAAATGAAAATTAACTGCAAACATATTTTAAAGCTCTTTAACAAAAATGTTTTGCATTCAGGAGAATCAGAATAGGTAAATTAACATTTTAAAGAAAGCGTATTTTAAAAGGTTCTGCAGAATGTTTTGATAAAACAATTTTACACAAACTGAAAGGCAATGTTTCAAAAAAATAACAACAATTTCCCTAGTTTGTTTAATGATGAAATAAAGTTGATAGAAAATTGTTGAGCTCAGGATGCCATCATCTTTCAAAAGCATAAATCTATTAACTTAGCTATTTACTTCATTAGAGGAATTACACTAGAATTAGAGATTCGCAAGATCATTAGTGAATTGGAAAGGGGGAAATCCCACCCACGTCATCAGTAGAATGGGAAGAAATGCTCCTTATAATAGAAATGGTCTTTGTGTTAGATATAATTTCACTAAAGGAACTTAACTATGATTTATAACAGGAAAATATTTTCTATTCTGAAGAAAATGGGAAATGCTATTGAAGAATGTGGGCATAGATGAAGAAGAGATAAAATGTCTTAATTGTTTAGAAAACTAAATATTATAACAAAGTTAATTTCTTCATAGAACAATCTGAAATTCTTCTAAAATTCACGTGAGAAGAGAAAAGGGGGAATTTCAGCCACAGTTCTTTTGGAAAAAACCAGATGGAATGAATATAAATTTTGTCAAAATTTATGAATTATGATTTATCTATATTAATAGAAGGTATGACTTCAGTACTGGGAGAAACAAATATCCCAATGTAACCAAAACTACCAATGCACCATGAGATTGTTAGAAAAAGTTCCCAGGAGTGAAAGGAAATGCTAAGCTATCTGTAGGGACACAAGGCTGTCAACTTAGAATTCAAGAGGCTGAGGAAGGAGAATTACCTTGGGTTTGTAAGTTTAATACTAGTTTAGGCTACAGAGTGAATTCCTGGTCAGCCTGATCAACAGAAAGGTACCGTGCCTCAGAAAGTAGAAGTTTTTGGTGAATAACATTGAGAACACTGCAAATTAATGAAAAAATTTCCAGAGACAATTGGCTGTTCATATAAAACACACACACACAAAAAAAAACAAAAAACAAAAAACAAAATACCCTACCCCATTCCACACATAAATTTGAGATAGTTTAAAAAACTGAACATAAAAAATTAAAAACACGTTTGTTTCCCAGTGTCTTAAATATTTTAATGATTGGAGGGTGAAGATTTCTTAAAACCTTAAGTGAAAAAAATACTTGATAAATTTCAATTCATTAAAAATAAAGATTAAAAACTGTCATTTATTAAAATATATTACAAAAGCAGTAAAATAATAATGACGGTTGGGCTGATAGAAGGTATTTTTAGCTTCTATAAATAATGAAAAATTGATATGTAGAAGCTATAAAGTACTTGATAAACCAGTATGGAAAATGCAAACAGGTCATTAAAACATGTACAAAGAATGTGGCCCCAGAGTTTTTTTTTTTTTTTTTTCTATGACAAATAGCTAAGACACCTCTTTTAGCTATTTAGCAGAAACACATCCTTGTATTTCAATACAGGGATACACAAATAAATGTTTATTGCATAAAAATGAATGTGTAATGGTGTGAAGATGGATAAAGAATGGAAGATTATTTGGCCATTTAATAGAATGAACTATATTTCCACAAAAATGGAAGATGAAAATAAATAGGTAAAACAGAGAAATCTAGGAAAGGGTATGTATAGTCCATTTGTGCAAGGGAAAACTGGCTGTGCCTATAGGAGTTCTTGGGAATTGTATATTGGGCCATGTGCAATTACCTGAGGATGCATTTTGCAATGTTCAGTCCTGTGACTGACAGGCCAGAAGCAATAAAGTGGAAAGACCTTTCTGGACCTTTCCAGACTTTTAAAAACTGAGATCCGTCATCTCATACCATCGGAAAAAGACCAGCAAAGCACTCTCTATGATTGTGGTGGTGACTCAGGTACACTGTATGATGGCTTTCTGCTGAGGACCGTGAGGGGTCAGATGACTCAGGATTCGAGATTAAAAGCATCAAGTTGCAAGCTGAAGAAAAATAGCTTAAATTGTGTGATCCCCTCCCCCAAATCACTTTCTTCTTCATTGATCACTGAAAAGGTTTTGAAAGAAGGCCTGGTGGTTATTTTTTTTTTAATCACTTACCTTTGAGTTGCTTTTTGTTAAAGAATCTGAAAAGGATTTCTCAAAGTTCAGCAGCAAATTCAAGCTTCTGACCATACCAATAATGAAAGTGATACTCAAAGGTCTTTTCTTTCTCCATTCCCACATACTTTCAAGCATGAAAGATGAAGTTGGTTCTGAAGAGTAACTTTTTGATTGATTAATCCCTTGAACTCCTGTAACTTTATGGAGAGAAGAAAAGGCCAACAGAGACCAAATGGACACCTCATCCCATGCAGCTGCCCATACTCCTAGCTCCACAATTTAGATGGTGGGTCTGTGGGTCCTGGTGTTTGATCAGAAGTTCTGTCTCCACATATGAAAGAGCATGTATGAATTATATATTCATTTGGACTTTTCTTCTATTCATTCTGGAAGCTTGCAATTGTTCTGCATAATAGTTGATGTGGCTCTGAGCTTGTAACAGCAGTTCTAGTATTGCAGTGGTTCTTTTTCGTTACTGAAACAAAATATCTAAGAGACATCAACTTTCAAAAGGGAAGTCTTTATTGTGTCTTCAAATTGATTTCAGGGGTTGTAATTCAGAATGTGCTTGCTCAGTTGCATTTAGGACTTTGGCATGGCAAAACCACCATTATGGAGGGAAACAATGGCAGCTAGGAAGGAATGAGAGAGGGGGGAGGGAAGGAGAGAGGGATAGAAGCCAGAGAAGTGATAATTCTCTTCAGAGATAGGCAGCAGTTATTTACTTCTACCAGGTCCACTTTCTTTAATAAGAATTTGATTTGTTTATTATCTGTGTGTGCATGTACATGTACATGCATGTATGTGCTCATGTATGTATGCATGTGTGTGTGCAGGATCCCACCATAGCACAAGTGGGCATTTGGGTCCCTTGGAGCTGGAGTTGCAGGTGATTGTACACTGCCTGATACCAGTGCTGTGTTCTGAACCCATGTCCTCAGAGCACTAAGCTCTATTTACTTCTGAACTTAAGACCATTCTCAGAACCCTCTGTCCCTGCTTAATTCACCTACAAATTCTAGGGTGGGTTGATTTGTTGATGCTGCTGCAACCCTCATGATCCAATCATCTCTTAAAAGCCCATCAACTAAAGCACATGCCTTTAATACATGAACCTTCTTGGGATATTTTTAGAGTCAAACCAGAAAAGATGTACCTTTTGATGTTGTGTTTTCCTCCCATCTTATGTTGGTATACTTTGCGCATCTGTGTAGAGGAATTTTAATATCATTAACTAATTGGTACTTTAGATCTGGATAGGAGATGGGACCCAGCCAACTCTCCAAAAAGGGGGAATTTTTTCTCATCATGTAATGGTGACTATGGAGGCTTAAAGTCGGTATTTGTTAGATATATGGGTCAAAGAGTGGCAAGAGAGGAGGAAAGAAAGATGAATGGAATGGAATGATCTACCTGAATAAAGGCTTTCATGAAGGTGCTTATTCATTTTACTCAAGAACTATCTCATAGACCTATTCAGACACTAGTCCTGCTAGGGAGTGAAGGAGAAAAATTACATCATACATATACCACTCTTTGCTAGAGTTTTGTTCAAAGATAGCTTTCAAGATGAAACATAGAGTTTTGATTGTTAGCATTAATGTTCTCCCAGAAGACAGGGATATTTGAATTATAAATATCCTCTTTAGACATTTTAGTTATGTTTCCTAGTAGCATGTTATTCATATGGGAAAGTGCACCAACTATAGCTATGTACTTCATTAAGCATTTGCAAATTGAGCAAATCAGAATAATTAACACCCGTATCTAAAAGACAGAGCTCCCAAACACTCTTCCCTTTTCCTTGTCAGATGTGATTTCTCATCACAGAGCTACTATTATAACTTGGAACACTGGAGAATTTATTCATGACATTTCATATGCATGAGATAATGTAATATGTGACTTTTGTGTATTTCAAAGTCATTCATGCTTCAGTGAGCATTAGTACTCCATTGTTCCTTGCCAAATAATACTGGATTGTATAGATAATACTAATTCTTGTTTATCAACTCATCAATTTATGACTATCTGAATTGTTTTTTAAGTTATGGCTTTTATGAATGATTTTGCTGCAGTTGGTTATTCATATACTTATGAGTAAAATTAGTAAAATTGTTTTTCAGTGTGGCTGTAATATGATGTACTCATACCAGTACTGTGTATGAGTTTCAGTTGCTTTCCAATCTTTAATGCTTGTCTCTCTTTTCACCTACTCTGGTAGATATACATACATACATACATACATACATACATACATACATGTACACACATATGCATTCTTATGTCTGTACACCCTATTCATTTAACACTCAGAAAACAACTTCAAGATTACCTTCTGTCAATTAACTAATCTTAGATTGTTTAAAATGCACAGATTAATTGGAACAAATATTTCTGTATTTTTTCTAAAATGTCCTAAGAGCCATCACAAATGAGGTCAGAGGTTACTCCTACTGTAGGGACTCTCTGACTGAATGGTCTTTAAAAGGTTCACATGTGTGGCTTTACTTGGTGGCCTGTTTCTTTTAGGACCATTCACCACAGACCAAGCTGGACCTAGTGGGAAGATCTGTCTTCAAGTTCTCTTGCTTTAGGCTCCTTTCAGGCACCTCCTCCACTAAAACTTTTCTTCCTTGCCCTACTAATTTTCGGAGATTGAAATGAATCTGGGGGGGGGGGGTAAACCTTTTTCCAGATCTTACATTAAACGACAAAAAGCCAGTCTTCTGCCATTGAAATTTTGATCCTTCACTAAGAGCTATGATAATTTAAGTCAAAGAAAGAAAACGTAAAATGACTTTCCAGCAGATCGTTTTTAATGACATACATATAATATCTTGTTCTGTCTTATACTCTGATCATGATTAAGAAATTCAAATAGCTTAGGAAGAATTAAGAAGATTTACACCCACATTATTACTCATAACCACTTGGAGCAGAGAAAGAAATCTTTTAAAAAGATGTTTATTGCTTTCATACCAAATGAGAATCCGAATTAAAATGATTCCCAGAACAATCTTCCATGTTGAAAGTACATTCAGCAGTTTTCAAAATCTCTTGTAATAACAACAATGCTCTGTAATTTCATGGAATTTGTGGTTTTTTTTTTAAGGACAATTAAGAGAAATGCTATAAACATGAACTTTCTAACTCTCATCATGTAATGGCTGCCTTACGTCAATCTTGTTCTTGCTTCTCAGATAGAGTTGTGAACATCCCAGTGGATGTCCAGCTATCAAAGTTTCACTTTCTGGTTTCCTAGGAACATTCTCCATCTTAGTTCTTTAGTGATGGTTTTTGGTCCTCAGTGTCTAGCCTGTGAAATAGGCTATACTCTTTATAGAAAAATCAGTTGTGGAAAGCAATTTGTACTAGATAATCCTTAATTGGTTCTAATTCTGAGACTAATTTCCAGATAAGATTGCGGATTAGGAATTAAAAATAGCGTGCTTTACTACTTTTCTAGCCCTTTCCCAAGTCTAATACTTTTCATTTGTTCATTTGTTGAAAAGGGACATCAATTAATGAATTGAACTTGTATTTGTGAGATTTCTCTGCATGTGTTAATAAGGTTTAATATTTAAGCATATAGTATACTGATTTTATTATTTTTAACTTAAGGTTTTCTTTTGCAAACAATCATTATTGCTAATGCTAGACTCTTATATACTAACACAATACTAACTACATTGGAAAGAATGTTTAGATACAATAAAAATATGTATCATATAAAGATAAGCAGATGAATGACCTTCAAAGCAAGTCCTTCTACCTAAGAAAATGTTACAAGTAGTTTCTGGATATTTACAAAAAATAATTACTTCCAATCATATGTTTACTCTTTGCTCTAACTTGTCTTAATTATTTTTGCTTTTATTTTTTGTGCTTTTGGGACACTATTTTAAAAGTGGTAACCTAAACTAATGTTGTTTAGTACTTCTGCAATGTTATTTTACAGGATTTAATAGTTCCTGTTCTAAGATTAAGTATTTGAGCCATTTGCAATTGATTTTATGTATAATGAGAGGAAGGAATCTAGATTTTTTTGCAATACATAGCCACTTTTGACAGCATAATTTATTAAAGTGTGTTTTTTCCTGTGTGTGTGTGTGTGTGTGTTTTTTTTTTTAACCAAATGTCAGTAGCTCTCTCTATATATGGATCAATTTCTGTATTCCTGAATCTTGTTCTGTTGTTTTGTGTGTCATTTTAATGCTGTGACTATATTGATTTGGTTATTGTTGCCTCGTAATATATATGCACACATTTTATTAATTACATTTTTGACAATTTATTACACATGTAGAATGCATTCTGTATTTTAAAGTCAGTGGAAAATCTTCACTTTGTTCCCTTTGCTCAGGGTTGCTTTACCTTCTTAGAGTCTTCTGTGGAAAAAAGAAGAAATGAAACTTTAGAGATTTGGAGATTTACACTGAATCTTAGATCATTAATACTCTGGATTCATGCCATAAAAGAAGAGAAAGTTTTGCCAAAATGGCTGTCAGGACAGAACAGAAGTCACTCGTATGCTTACCATGGATGGGCCTGTGAGAAATCAGTGCTATGCCTTACTTTTGGGGGCAAATATAAGGCAAGGTGATATTCACAGGTTGACTTTCTAGGAAGGAAAAATGTCCTTTGACTGGGAGTTCAGGGGCTTAGCTTCACTTTTTTAGATCAATTATTGCTTCATATTGAAGCTAAGTGGTTTTGACGTTCTGGCTTTATTTCCCACTTGAGAAGATGACTAGTTTAGTCAGATCACTTTAATGAGCAGCTATATTCCGCATCAACAGGCTTTCATGTAGTAATATCGCAATAATCAGAGAGGAATTCAGAGATCTGAGATATTATTCTCCCAACTCTAATCCAAATATTTCTATCATGTATTGATACAGAGAAAGAAAAACAGAGAGAGAGAGAGAGAGAGAGAGAGAGAGAGAGAGAGAGAGAGAGAGAGAGAGGAGGAGGGAGGGAGATATTTATTTTTGTCTTAGGCTGAGTTGAGCAAAGTATTCTAAAGGTGGAAATCCTCCAAACAAACTGGTCCTTGAAATTCTTTAGATCTTATGGTTCTCTGATATCTGAATCACTAAACCAAATATCTGAGACATTTAGTACAATATCTGCTTCCAGCATGTAAACAAGTCTTAGGACTGAACTTACGAAAGTACTAGAGATTTACAGTTATAAGAGGCTTATATGCTCCTTAGGTATATCTTATACATAGCTTACTAGATTCAGTGATTTCTGAATCATCTGCAAAACCTCAAATGGACTTACGCCATTTTACATCTGTAAATTTCTATGCATGGTATTCATACTGGCTCTAGAATTTGGTCAAGATACATCCAACACCTCCCAGGAAACAAACTGGAGTTGTAGCATACATTCCATTTAAAAATATTATGAGTTTTCTTTGAGAGACGTCGCCACTAATTTCATTTTACTTTGTTGCACTCAAATTGTTTTGTACATTTCCCTATTTTCAGATTTGTTATCTATTTACCTATTTATTCATCCATTTCTGCCTTGGTCTTTATTTCTGTAGTCTCTGATAACATTTGAGCTCTGTGCCAATTCATAGGAGGGCTTCGTTAGGTGCTGCTGGTGGTTGAGACATACAATAATCTACCCTTCTTAGTATGTTGTTGCATTTGGGATGTAGTCTCTTGAAAGATTACTGCTTCAGGGAGACCCTTAGTTAAGACCTAAGAAAGAAAATCAATTGCTGTATTGGAGGTGGATGCTAAATGGAAAGACTTAGCGCGTGTAAATCTTATCCCTATTTCTTTGATTGCACCATATTTCACTTGTTAACACTTATCTGTCCTCTGTTAGATGTGGTGCATTTTCACTATCATGTTATTTCAGATGGCTTGCTGTGTGCCAAGCACACTGCATATGGATTTGGCTAGGTACATATTCTTTGAATAACTATAATGAAACAGAGCTATAACTTGGGATTAACTGATTCAAAGTGGAAAATTATGAGAGTTGTTCTAGACCTTTGTTGACATATAAGAAATGAGTTTTAATTGATTGGGCTGGGAACTGTAGGAAGAAAAGATTCCTATTCTTCCCAAATGAGGCCAGTTTTGTCCAAAAGGCAGTCTAGATTGTTCTACTGACTACCCATCATCAACTGGGCAGATCCTAGAAATCAGAATAAATGGCAAGGGACTTTACCATCTGTGCCAGGTACGGCTGAAGTCATCCAGTCAGCAAGATAGAAATAACATCTGCATAGGCAGACAACTTAGCAGACTCAGACTGGCTTTCCTCTGTAGCCCAGCTGCCATTGTAACTCCTGGCATATTCCTCACTGAAAAACCGCCAAGAATTGCAGAACAGAAGCACCCTATTCAGGGTGGACCAGAAATGGTGGGACAGTACAGAAACCAAGATTTGAACATTGCCAAAAAACGGTAAGTTCCCATTAGTTCACTGATGTCAATAGGATCAAGTCTACAGTTTTGCAGAGATAAAGGCGCTTGAAGGAGAACATCAGGAAAAATATAAATTACAACTTCAGAGTTCGATTTCTTCTAACAATTGTCTGATTCAATAATGGTAATTTATGTGTATGAAAAGTATTTTTGAGTTGAACTAAGAAAGCCATATGATCAATGATACAGGCAAAAGAAAATATAGAGTTTAAACACATGGAAAGAATGATCAATGTTAAGGACAATAGAAATAAAAACCCATTTATGACATGGTGAAGCAATTTAACATAAATCAAAAGTAAACTGGGAAGTACAAATGACATCTTTCATAAATCACAAATAAGACAAGGGTTCCCCACATTATGATCATGAATTAAGATTGTTTTGTAGACTCTAATTAGTACTATATGTCTAGGACAGGAAATAAGTTTTATAACTAGAAACTAAGGCAAAACCTACTATTATACTGCATATTTATAAAATCGAAGTCATTATAATAAAGAAGAATCTAATAGGATCGTTTGATGCAAAATAAATAGAAAATCAATTGGTTTTGTGTGTTCTCACATTAATTGCTTACAAGCAGGATGAAACTGCATTAACAAACAAGGTGATAGTTTAAGAAAAACACAACAGAATAGAATTAATTGAAATAGATGACATCTTTGAAAGGTTAAAGTTGATTATATAGACTCAACTATAACAAGATCTCTATAAAGTGAGATACATCTTCACATCACTGTATGATAGGAATTACTACTTGAAACACTATATTTAGTTTTCAAAACTCTAAATAATATTTATCTAATGGTTTGGAAGAACAACTGTGCTACAATTGCTTAGAATTCATGTAGAAAAGAAGAATGAGGAAACTATTCCGGTTAGATATGAAACTAAATATAAGCAAGTAAGTACAAACATGGGCAAGGAAATCAATGGTAGCAAAAGGAGACTACAGATCTAAGTACATATGGGCACCTGCTATATGAAAAAAGGTGTTGCTTAAGTCAGTAGGTAAAGAGTGGCTTTTTCAGGATATGGTGTTAGAAGAAACTAAAAATAGAACTGCTTCTTCACAACACAAAGTAAATTCTGTATGCACTAAAGGCACAATGTAAGTATTTCTAATCTAAGTATTAGAAAACAGCACAAGAGGATATTTGTATGGCTGGTTATCATTCCTTATGCATGACATGGATTCACATACTTTACAGAAAAAAAGCCTCTGCAAATTCATGAAACTAATGGAGAAAACACTTTTACATAAAGTTCATTGTTTAAAAAGGTTGATGTAACTATTAGATAAAATATTACCACAAAGTCATAAGAATTTCCTAATAGATGAGTGAACACAGGATGTGAAGAGACTGTTCGTTCTTTTAGATTTTATGTTTTTATTCTTTGGGAATTGCTTACACCCCATATCCCCATCAAATCCCTTTAGAAGCCTTTAAGAACTTGAAATCCAACTTCCTTTCTTCTTCTTTATATTTTTATTATTCAATTGTTTCATTTATTTTATATACCAATCACAGTTTCCTCTCCTTCCTCTCTTCCCATTCCCTCCCCCCACCTCCCTTCCAGCCTCTGTCCACTTTTCCTCAGTTTAGAAAGGGGCAGGCCTCCCATGGGAGTCAACAAAGCATTGCATATCAAGTTGGGCAGGACCAAGCACCTACCCCTGCATCAAGGCTGGATAAAGCATCCTAGCATGGAGAATAGGTTCCAAAAAGCCAGTTCATGCACCAGGGACAAGTCTTGATCCATTTGCTAGGGGCCCCACAAAAGACCAAGCTACACAACTGTTACACACATGCAGAGGTCCTAGGTTGGTCCCATGCAGGCTCCCTAGCTGTGGTCCAGAGACTGTGAGCTCTCACTAGCTCAGGTCAACTATCTCTGTGGTTTTTCCCCATCATGCTCTTGACCTCCCTTGTTCATATGACCCCTCCTCCCTCTCTTCAGCTAAACTCCAGTAGCTCAGCCCAGGGCTTGGCTGTGGATCTCTGCATCTGGTTCCGTCATTTACTGGATGAAAGCTCTATAATGACAATTAGGATAATCACCAGTTTGACTACAGAAGGGCAATTCAGGCACCCTGTCCACTATTGCTAGGAGTATTACCTGGGGTCATCCTCGTGGATCACTGGGAGTTTCCTTGGCATCAGTTTTCTCCCTACCCCCCAAATGGCCCCCTCTATCAAGATATCTTTCATCACTTTCCACTCCCCAACTCGACAAAGCTGATTCCTCATGTACCCATCCCCTATCCGCTAGTCTCTACCCTCCACCGTGACTCTAGTTTATCTAGCACATCTCATGTATTTACCCTTCCCAGGGAAATCCATGCATCCCTTTTAAGGTCCTCCTTGTTACCTAGATTCTCCAGTGCTATGGATTGTAGCCTGGTTATCCTTTGCTTTACATCTAATATCAATTTATGAGTGAGTACATGCCATGTTTTTTGGGTCTAGGTTACCTCACTCAGGATTTTTTTTTCCATCCATTTGCCTGAAATATTTTAACCACTCAATGATACTCCAATGTGTAAATGTATCACGTTTTCTCTCTCCATTCTTTGCTTGAGGAGCATCTATATTGTTTTGAGGTTCTGGTTATTGTGAATAAAGCCATAATAATGAACATAGTTGATGTTCTTTGTATTGATAAATCACCAAGTCCAATTTGTGCTGCCTATGCCCATGTTAAGAGAGAGATATTTGTAAAAAGCAGTTTTAATATTAAAAAAACTCAAAGGAACTTGAACAATCATTCAGAGAAAACACAAACATGCAAAGCTTCTATGTTTGACTCATCATGAAGTACCTAAAAATAAAGTGAGACCTCAGCACATTGTACCCCATGAAGCAGGCTAATAGCATTTGTATTTGTCAAGGCTATGAAGTAAAAGTACTATCTTGTAGTACTTTGCTAGTGGCGTAACTAATAACTAAATATTTTGGGAAAATATCGTTACAGTATTTTTAACATTCTCATTGTACACATGCTTTGTTTCTGTAATCTTCCTTCTGGAGAATATTGAAGAGGAAAAATATCATTCCATACAGATACAGCTACAGAAAAAAACCTGTCAAAACATTAAGTTGGAATATGCAATTAGAATGGAATGCAAATGACCATCTACAAGAGAATAGATTAAAAACTGATATTTATCCAATCCATACTAATATGTAACTACTAAAAATATGATAGTTTAATCTATCTAGAACCTTGAAAGGATGTCCACATCCAAATAAAACAAAAAATTTACAGTTGTCTGTATAATATGATCCATTTTGTAAAAAAAAGAAAGTTTATAGATATACACATTTGTTTTGCTTATATAGAAATATTAGGGATGTAACAATTAATCATGGTTATTACATCAACATCTGATGTTGGAAGAATGAGATGAATGCCATTCCTTTGGGTTGTTTCTTTTTTTCTATTGCCAGAAAAATCATAATGAATCAAAATTATCAAGAACAATGGCATTGTTAGTAACACAGTGTGGCAGTTTGAGTATGTCCCCCGTAGACACATGTATTTGAATGCTTGACACATTGGGAGTGGCACTATTCAGGTGTGTATGACCTTATTGGATGAAGTGTGTCACTGTGGGCACAGGTTTTGAGGTCTCATATGCTCAAGCCATTCCCAGTGAGATAGTTCACTTCCTGTTGCCTATGGATCAAGATGTAGTACTTTTAGCTCCTTCTCTAGCATCATGTCTGCCTGCATACCATCATGTTTCCTGTCATTAATATACTGGATTAAATGTTTGAACTGTAAGCCAGATCTAGTTTAAATGTTTTTTTTTTCTTTATAAGAGTTGCCCTGGTCATGGTGTCTCTTCAAAGCAATAGAAACCCTAACTAAGACTCACTGGTTAAAAAAGCCATTGTAGCCGTGCATTGATGGTGCACACCTTTAATCCCAGCACTTGGGAGGCAGAGGCAGGCAGATCTCTGTGAGTTCGAGGCCAGCCTGGTCTCCAGAGCGAGTGCCAGGATAGGCTCCAAAGCTACACAGAGAAACCCTGTCTTGAAAAACCAAAAATAAAAAAGCTGTTGTAATACAACATTCCAGGTCTGATGAAAGTAGTCCCTTTATAGAAAATAGAAAGTAACATTCATGAACTAACCACTTTGGGTCAAGTACTATATAGCAACATCAAACCATTATGTTCACTAATTCCAAATCCCATCATCATGTTAACTTACCTATTCCAGGGCTTAAAAAAAGAGACTCACTGAATTTTAGTAACTTGTTTAATGTATACAATCTATAAAAGGGGCTGAGCCATTTGTTATAGAAGTTTAGTGTACATTACAATAGCATTTTGTGTTTTTCCAATATTGTGTAATGACTACTCCTGATAAATTCTGAAATATCTTCATCACACCAGATGAAAAAATCTGTAATTCATCTACCTATTCAAATTGCCTCTCCCTTAAACCAGCACTAATTTCTATATTCTATTTGTGGCTTTGGCTATTGAAAATTTGTTATGAAGGGAGTCTGCAATATGTTGTGGTCATCGTGTTGCTTTCATTCAGCACAATATTTTCAATAATTCATGGATGTTATAGCATGGGTTAGCATTTTACTCCTTTTTATGACTGAATAATATTTCTATTAATAGATACACTGTCCATCTTCCACTGTTTGACTATCATTCACAGTACTGCTATTTAAGTATTTGCTTTAATAAACACTTTAAACACTTTTGCCTAGAGGGAGAAATCCCTGAATCACGTGTTAATTCTATGTTTAGCCTCTTTAGAAATCATCAAGGTTAAATGCTTGTGATCTTTTAATATTTGTTATCGTTTCTTCATCCTTCTCTGGGTGGGATGAGTCTGAGGAGGGGAAAAAAAGCTATGGTTGTTAATCCAGCTAAAATTTGGACATGTGTACTCACAGGACAGGGAAATGGAGTACTCCCTACTCCATAAATGGTTGATAGCAGATATTCCTGAATTAAAGAAAGGGCTAAAATTGAGCATCTATAATGTGCTTAAGTGGGGCAGGTATTGCAGCTATAGAAACATGCAGAATTCTCCCTCCTTAGATTCAAAAGTGGAAAATAGAATAATTTACTGAAACAACAATGCACTAATCAAACTCCAGGATTAATTAAAACCCCAAACTCTGTGAAATAGAAATATAATATTATACAGTGGTGTATTAAATGATGAGTGACCTCACTTTCATATTTTATCAGTTCCTAAAATATTTAAATGCCATGTCCCAAATATTTCACATAACTCAGCTGAGATGAACACTGCACAGAAGTGGATAAATTCTGATGTTTCATCTGTCTTTTAAAATAATATTTAAATTAATAAATGGAACAGAATTATTACTTGTACTTTAGTATTAAAATCAAATATTCCATAAATGAATGTTAATATTTAGGCAATGTACACTGTGGTAATCACGTGGTATTCATCAGTTTCAATTTATAGTTGTGAGAATGTACTATCATCATGCAAAAAGGGACCATGTCTTTATGATTCTAAGTGTGGCCACTACCAATCTGTTTCTACCTACTCCATTCAAAGATAGTATGAGACTACCTAGGACAGTGTACTTATAGTTGGTGTAATTCCTAGTTGAAACGATTCATTTCTCATGGATTTGCCATCATGTACTCTAAACCCATGTGCAGCACGATTGAGTACCATGTTAGTGTGAGGTCAAAAGAACACCCATATTTTGCTAAGAATAAAAACACTATTTTATAGACAGCATAATTTAGGATTTTAAGTTCAAAATAGATACAAGTAATGATGGATCTTTTATTGCTCTATGGGGTTTATTTTAATTAGGTAACTTGGCTGTAACCTTCTTTTAATTAATATTCAAATGCCCAGTATCATTAATATGAAAATGTTACATTCTGCCAGATAGATCAGCAATTTCACTCATCTTGTTGAATAATTAGATGAGTTCCTGTCTTATATCCAGCTAAGCAACACAAAGAATGGTCCCTCTCTCTCTCACTCTCTCCCCTCTCTCTCTCTCTCTCTCTCTCTCTCTCTCTCTCTCTCTTCATCTCTCCCTCCCTCCCTCCCTCCCTCTCTCTCTCTGTGTGTATGAGTGTGTGTGTGTGTGTGTGTGTGTGTGTGTGTGTTGTTCATATTTGTGTAGATGCAAGTGAATTTGGATGCCAGAGGACAACTTTGGATGTTGTGTCACAGAGTTTATGCACTGTATTTATTTATTTATTTTTAAGATGGCGTCTTTCACTGGTCTGGAACTCACCAAGCAAGCCAGCAAGTTCCAGTGATCTGCTTGTCTCTATTTTCCTAGTACTAGGATTACAATTGTTGTTCACAATGTCTGGATTTTTGAATGTGGATTATAGGGAATGATGTCAGTTCTTTGTGCTTTCAAGGAAAGAACTAAGTTATTTTCCCATCCCCAACATTTGGCTTCTCTGGCAGAATGTACATGCAAGCACACATGGAGGTCATCAGAAGGCACCTGATCCCTTCAAACTGGAGATACAGACAGATAGGAACGTCCATGTGGATGCTGGTATCCGAACCTAGGTCCTCTATGAAAACAGAAAGTGCTCTGAACCAATGAGCCATCTATGCAGTGTCTCCATTGCTTTTTGATAAAAAATATTTGTTTTCATTCTATGTGTACTAGTATTTTGCCTACATGTATGTCTCTGTACCATGCGTGCCTGGTGTCTGCAGAAGTCCGAAGATGGCTTCAGATCCCATGGAACTGGAGTTAGAGATGGTTGTCAGTTGCCACATGAGCACTAGTAACTAATCCTGGTTCATTCTTCAAGATGAGCAAGTACTCTTAACTGCTGAACAGTCTCTCTAGTTCCTGAATTTTTCTTAAGAGATAAGGTATCATTTTCTTTCAGTAAAGTATATGGTTTGGTGGAAAATTCTGTTAGTGAGTTCTCCATGTTGTTCTACCCACAGTCATTAATGGCTGTAATATATTAAAATGCCAGATTTTATATTACATTAAATTTCAATTTGGTCTGGTTAATATAATTTAAAATAGCCACTATGATTATTTGAAAATAGTCTGAATTATAGTTACAATTAGGAGAGAGTCTGCTTTACCCCAGTCGTTAAATGAACTTTATGAAAATATGTATGTGTTTGTGGAATTGCCAACTAAGGTATAACCAGGCACGGTGCTGAGTATACTCAGAATGCTCAATAAATAGTAGTTAAGTGCATGATTGTCTGTAGTAAGGCAAAATAAATTCTATAATCTATTTTTAGGTGCCAATATGAAGAATCTATCCTGCAGGAGAGGTTTCTGAGAGGAATTCTAATTATAGGATCACTAGCCACACAGAGATGCACTGTCTAATCATGTCTTTGAACAACAAAAGGCAGCATTTGTGATGATGTTCACATAAGATCGTATCTTGCAGCTTCATTTGAGCCCTCCTAGTTTAAGTGCACTCTCTGTGATGTTTGCACAATGATGAAATTACCTAGAGATGGAGAGGCATGACTCTATAAGCATCAATGCCTCTTTTATGCATGTTATAATCCTAGCTAATCCTCTCAAGAGTGCTATCCTATTCATTTAAATGTGCTGTCATAGAAAATGGATTTGACATTTCTATTAAGCATAATAGGAAATTAAAAAGAACCCTTTGCTGTGTTAGCATACACATTTTTTTGTCAACTGTAGGTTGTCTACACCTCTGTTTGCTTAGGTGACTCTAAATTCCTTGCCACCACCCCAAGGACAGTGATTCTTAAGTGTCTTTTGATGTCTTCAATCTCATGTATATGCCATATCTAGTTATAATGTATCTTCCATGCCTTCTCTTGTACACCCACCCCTTATGCTATAGAGCAAGCAAATTCCTCATTTTTGATTCTCTTCATTGACTTGTAAAACTATAGATGATTGACTACCTCTTTGGATATTGTTACTACACTCATGTCACCAGGCTGTGGTGTGACCAGACTTTAAGTGTCAGAACAAAGCAATGTACTCAGCTTCTCTGCACCTCACTCCCTCATCTATAAATGTGAATATGTACTATCACTTACCTTACAAGGCTGTGTGATGATGAAAAATAGAGTCCTTGAAATATTTCACCTGGTTACTCCAAGCTCTTCATAGATGCTATCTCACTGATCTGATCTCTTTTTGTTCATTTGAATATGTTCAGGGTTCTGGAGAGAAAGCACTCTTTTTGTCTGGGTGGTCTCTACAGGGGCCAGGATATTTAATTCACTCATGACATCCTGAGAGAGTTCTTGTTGTGTGACAATCATTGTCCTAGATACCTTGGATAAACAAATCAACAGCCTTGTCTTCATGGAACCCCACTATTCCATAAGTAGAAAGTCTTAGGGTAGTCAGAAAGGTTTTCAGCTTTCTTTGGTAGCTCCTTTCCATTCTGTAATTCATTCACAAACTACCTTGGTTCTGATGACCCCTAACACCCCCACAGGTCTGGCTACCTGTCTTCAAACTGAAATCATACTGCTTCAAGAGTCTTAGAGTCTGGATTCGGATTGTATGTATGTGCAACCACACGCAGCTTTAGTTCTCTCACTCAACTTATTTCATTTGATGGATAACATAGAAGCAAAATAGGCCTTAGACTTTTGCTTCCTTCTCACCTGCTTCTAGTGTGCTATTCTCACTAATAAACATATTGCTTCGTATATCATCTATTCGAGAGGATCTGGAGCATGTTCTTTTTAGAAAGTCTCACCTGATTTTGGGCATTGGTGTCTCTCACACCATGGCTCTAGCACTCCTTGAAGATGATTTGGAGTAAAAACTGAACTTGAACTGAAGCTTCACCACTTTCTATGTGTGTGTGTTCCCAGTAAGGCAATAATCAGCTCATCTTCCTTTTATGCTTCACTTAAGGTAGGGATCGTAGTTTCCAATCTGCAGAGTTGTCATGGGTATTCAGTCAAAGAAGGTCGATAAAGTACTTTGCTCAAGCCCAGCACAAATAAGTGCTCTATAAATATTAGCTGGTACTGGTGTGAGTCACAGAACAATGGATGCCTGGATTCAAATATCCCTGCCATGCTTCTAACTGATTAACTTTCTGTGAGTTACTTACCTTCACTGAGTATTGCCTTCCTGTTTTATAAGAAGAAATTTAATATCTATTAATCCAGATAATTTTCATAAGAATTAAATGAGATTTAATATTTAATGATACTGCAGAACATAGTCTTTCCACGGTTATGTCTGCTGTTCATGACTAAACACATTTAAGGCCTTGTGCTCAGTGTCAGGATTGGGGGATCACAATGAAGAATAAGATACATTGATCCCTTGTCCTTGTGGAAGCAGAAAAGCAAACAACTTAAATGTTTACAAATGAAGAAAATATTTGGGAAATAAGAAGTGCTATTATAGAGAATTCTCATCGTCTAATTTAAATCAGAGAATCACCAAGGATTTCTGTTTAGAGATGCCCAGTGCAGTCCTTATGATAAAGAGCAGTGGGAACAAATATTTAGATCTAGGGAGCCACATATGAAAAGATTTCCCTTCCCTTCCCTTCCTTTCCTCCCTCCCTCCCTCCCTCCCTCCCTCCCTCCCTCCCTCCCATCACATGCTCCCTCCCTCCCTTGCTCCCTGTCTATCTGTCTTCTGAAGTGCTAAGAATTGAATCTAGATCTTTGTACATGCTAGGTAAGCACTCTACTGTGTGCTGAATTCCTAGTCTTCTTTTTACTTATTTTTAAGATTAGTTTTTATTATTTTAATTGTGTGTATGTGTGTTGTCTTCATGTGAGTACATGCACATGAATGCAGGTGCCAAAGGAGGCTAGAGGTGTCAGATCTTCTGGACCTGGAATTAAAGAAGGATATGAGCTGATGTGGATGCAGGGAACCAAACACAATCCTTTGGAGGAGCAGCAAATACTCTTAATCACTGAGCAATCTCTCTACATCCTTATTTATTTATTTTTGAGACAAGGTATCCCTAAATTTCACAGACTGGCCTTGAACTTACTCTATTAGTTGATACTGTGGCCAAAAGAAACTTAAGGAAGAGAGAGTTTATTTTTGGCTTATAGTTCCTAGATGGAAAGGTGATGCCGAGGCATGGCAACAAGCAGCAAGCATAGTGACAAGGAGCAGGAAGATAGCTGATAGATCACCTCTTGAACCCCAAGCACAAAGCAGAGACATCAAGCTGGAAGTAGGTGACACTGTGTACTGCAAAAGCCTGCCTCCAGTGACATATTTCCTCTATCAAGGCTGTAAAGTTCCTCCCAAAGCTCCACCAACTGGAAACCAAGTGTTCAGATGCCCGAGGCTAAGGGTCTATTTCTCATTCAAGCCACCACATCCAGTATGCCTTCATTCTTGAAATCCTCCTGCCTCAGCTGCCTGAATAGCTGGGATTATAGTCTCCCCCGCCCCGAACCCCACAGTGCACCAGCATGGTTTAGAAAAGTCTTGAAGTGGAGGTAATCTGATACTCCAATTATTGTATGTGAATTACATAGACTTCATTTTTCAAAAGTAGAAAGACAGCTGTGGACATTCTCAACTAGGTAGAAGAATGGATGGAGACCTGAAAAGTTTCATGGTGCCTTTTCAAAATTATTCTCAATATTTTTCACAGCTGTATGGAGTCTCAGCAAGAAATGAATGCTCATGAAAATGAGTGATTAGAGAATAATATAAAATTGTGTCTACTTATAAAACTCAGGTAAGAGTTTAGAGTTAAGAATTAAGAGACTGTGACAAGGTAGGAAAATTCATCTTATGCTGACTTTTTTGTCAACGTGACAGAACCTAGACATATCTGAGAAGAGGGAGTCTTCATTGAGAAATGTCTCCATAAAATTTCCTTGCAGTCATATCTGTAGGTCATTTTTGATTAATGATTAATTGGTAGAGGCCAGCCCATAGTGGGTAATGCCACCCTTGAACATGTGGTCCTGAATGGTATAAGAAAGTGCTCTGAACAAACCATGAAGAGCAAGTCTGCACTGCATGGTCCCTGGAAGTGTTCCTGCCCCAGGTGCCTGACCTGACTTATCTCCAATGAAGGACTGTAAATTCTAATAGGAAATAAGCCCTTTCTTCCTCCAACTTGTTTTTTGGTTATGGTTTTTATTACAATAGACAAAACCTACAACACATTCTAACACAAGTTACAGAGATTCATTCCCAGCCCTTGATCTGATGAGAGGGGGTCAGGGAGCTCTTACAGAATGGATAGCAGGGGCATGGGTCAAGCCTACAACAGTGGCCCATAACAGAGGAATGCAACTTAGCCTAGCACCTAGGAAACTAGCAGTGAGTTCATTTCCTTTCTTTCTTTCTTTCTCTTTCTTTCTTTCTTTCTTTCTTTCTTTCTTTCTTTCTTTCTTTCTTTCTTTCTTTCTTTCTCCCATTCCTCCCTTCCTTCCCTTTCTTGGCAACACTCTACATATTGGCCAAACCCAACTAGAAGCTACAGTGTAATCAGTCTTCTGGGGCAGTTCATGTGGAGATGGTAAGATTATAATCTAGAGGGATGAATCGAGGCTATCCAGCACAGTGCTACCATTTAAATGCACTGGGGTCATACCTCCCCAAAGCTTACCATTTCCTAATCCCTGTACATTATCTTACAGTGTGAAATAGAATTTCATACTTGTAAGTAGTGATAGGTAGATGATTTTGGACAATAGGGATCCATGCACTACAATTACAAGAATCTTTACAAGGTGAAAGAAGAAATAGAGAAGTTGATGTGACGTTGCAGAAGAAGTGAGAGTGGTGTGGTGCTATGACCCAGGAAGGTGATGCCACAGGTCTCTAGACACTGAAAAGGACAAATAAATGGACCCTACTCAAGATTCAAAAAGAAATTCATCCATCTGTACTGATACTTTCATTCTACTCAGGAAGATATCATTTTGACTTTTGACTTCTGAAACCATATATAAGTGTGTGTGTGTGTGTGTGTGTGTGTGTGTGTGTGTGTGTGTGTG